>NC_091664.1:20610416-20927500 GCF_042453785.1 Malus domestica | reverse complement strand
CAAATGAAAGAGCTGAATTCCCAGATTCTTCAGAACTCTTTCATAAAAGTAATTGCTACAATGTTTTCCAACACATGTTTGAAATCCCTCTTTGCTCCTCAATAGTCATTTTGACCTAATTTGCCTATGAAATTAACTGTTTGTGCTACATTTTTCCCTCCACAATCAAACACGACTAAAATCTATTAAATTTGATGATGAAGCACATGTGATGTTCACTTTACGAGAGACAAAAATTTATACCGCTATGCTTGCCCATAGATGTTCCAAGCACCAATTTGCTCCTTAAAAATCATTTTGAGACGACTTATCTCTTAACATTCAATTCTTGTGTCTCACTTTACCCTTCACCTCTAAATTGTAATAGAATCATTAATTTTGATCATGTGGTGCGTTGAGGTTCACTTTTTTTGCTAAAATGTGGCCATGAGGAGGTCTTCTACTCGGCACCGGGAACTAGAGATAGACCTAGCATTCGTGTCGTGTTTTCTATGTTTGTGTCATTTTCGTGTCATACTCGATATCTTAACGAGTCATGTTGTGTAACACCTGTTAAAATAAACAGGTAAAATGACCCGACCTGATAATATTAACAGGTAATATGACCCGATTCATTACCCGTTAAGGAAAATATATTTTAAACCAATAAATAATCAAATGAAAAACATAATACTAAATAAGTATATACATACCATATTGTCACATCCAAAACATAAAATCACATTTTTTTTAAGTATATATTTACATACCCAAAATAAGAGCATAATAAAAAAAGGGTTAAACTCTATTGACTACCCTGAAGTTTCGTGGTTTTCAACATTTAGTACATAAAGTTTTTTTTGTCTCAGAGTCATACCTAAAGTGTTAATTTTGGGATAGTCTCATACATCCATTAGTCAAACTGTTAATTCTCCCGTTAAGTGATAACGTGGCGCCCATATGGACAATGATTGGGCGCCACATGTCATTAAAAATATTAAAATAATCAATTAAATATTAAAAAAAACCCATAACCTTATCGTCTTCCCCACCCCGACCCCCTCCCTTCTCCCTCCCTTCTCTTTTTTGCACCTACCCAACCTCTGCACATCCATCCTTACCCCTCCCTCCTTCTCCCTCCCTTCTTTTCCCCGCACACCCACCCATTCCCTTCATCTGCACTCACCCCTACCGACCCCCTCCCTCATTCTTCCCACCTCCACGGGACCATCGACACCGTCGATGCGAAAACCATCATCACCAGCCGACCCGACAAGATCTCGAAATCCTAGCTCTTCTTCGAGCTCTCGATCTACTCCGACAACATCGTGAAGAACGACGACATCGTTTCGTCCTTCGTCTTCATCACCATGACCAAATCCAAGCCGTACGATTTCAGAGTGCGACGTCATTTCGTCCTTCATCTTCATCACCATGACCTGAACCGGAGCAAACGTTCGATGCCTCAGACCACGAGGGTTTGGAACTTCCTTAGCTCGTAATGCAGCCATCGCCATGGATTCAGGGAAGAGAATGGATGCAAGGTGCCCATAAACTTATTTTTTATTTTTTATTTTAAATTGAGTGGGTCAGGGGTTGAGGGAAGGAGAGGGTTGGATTGGAGGCCAAGAAGGGAGAGAGAAGGCAAAGGCATCGAAGATCCAGGAGTAGGCTAAGGTGTTAGGCCGGAAAGCCAACGCCATCATGCTTGCCATGTTTTCCGACAACGCCATTAAAGCAGCTCAAGCAACTCAAAAAATTTAATTTTTTATTTATTTTTCTGATTCAATTTGAAATTTTTGGAAATTGGGTGGTTGTAAAATCAATTGGATTTGGGGAAATGGGATTTGTGTACAGGGTGCAATTTATGGAGGAGGAATAGGGGTGGGGTTAGGAGAGGAATGGTGGAGAAGGTGGTGGTTGTGGAGAAGGGGGACAAAAATGGGGGAGAGAAAAAGGGGAGTTGAAGAGGGTGTTGCAGAGGGAAGAAGGAAGGGAGGTGGAAGACAGGTGAGTGGGCAAGGATGGGGATTTGGTTTTTTTTTTTTTTTTAATTTTTTGAATTTAATTAATTATTTTAATATTTTTAATGACACGTGGATGACATGTGGTGCCCAGTCATTGTCCACATGGGTGCCACATCATAGTTAACGGAAGACTTAACAGTTTGACTAACGGATGTATGAGACTGTCTCAAAATTTACATTTTAGGTATGAAATGGGACGAAAAAAACTTGATGTACTTAATGTTGAAAACTACGAAACATGAGGGTAGTAAACAGTCTTTTGCCCTAAAAAAAACATTAGAACATTACAGAATATTAAATGTTCAGAAGATTTGCAAAATTAAGGACATTGGAACATTAAAACATTGGAACCTTGCACATTTTCTTTAATAGTTTTTTAATTAATGTAGAAGTGTAAAAAAATATATAAACCCTCGTAATGACAAGCTTTACAACTTTCGTGAAGAGCTTAACTTTGAAATTCACCACTATAATTATATAAATCATAGATCAAAACTTAACCATTGATTGTTGTTTACATTTACGCTTCAGTTGCATGAACAAAAACATTTCAAAGAAAGTGAGCAAACAAGCAAAGGGGAGGAAGATCATTAAACTTTCATCTTGTCTCCATTTAATTTTTATTACTTGATTTTGATTGAATTGTTTATTTCAAAGATAAAGGTTACCTTTGTATTACAGCCTTACAGATGGATGTAATTATCATGATCAATGGATAATGAACATATTTTTATTAGAGGTAAGGTCCATCAAGACATGTGAATCACATTTTTATTAGATAGATGGTATAAATAATGGTACAAATAGATGATACAAATTTATGTTAGCATTTGTACTGCATTGCCTACTCTACAAAACAGAAATAAAGTAAGAGGTATCGTAACAATGAAACCCCTTATAATCGTACATGATTGACAATTTTGAGGTATTCATTAGCTACGATGTCTCTTGACAACATTTGAGGTGAGAAAGATGTTAGATGCATTGTAACACAATTTTGTCACATGGGGAAGACATTTTGGACAATACCAAACTAGCTAGTTTGCCTGAGGTTATGAAGCATGGATATCATATTGCACCATTTTGTGTTTCGGAAGTTCGATCAAATCAAGGGAGCCCATAGTCTTCAAAACTCTTTCATAAAAGTAAGTAATTACTACAATGTTTTCCAATAGATGTTTGAAATCCCTCTTTGCTCCTTAATAGTCATTTTGAGTCTAATTTGCCTATGCAATTAACTGTTTGTGTTACATTTTTCCCTCCACCATCAAATCCAACTAAAATCTGTTAAATTTGATGATGTAGCACATGTGATGTTCACTTTACGAGAGACAAAAATTTGTACCAAAGAGTGGGCCAAGATTAGCATGACAAATCAGGGGATGTTGTAGGAGGTGTCTTATGTGTATGGGTCCGCACGTAAGCATGGTCCGGATCCAGAATTCTCACACAAAACGTCAGCAAATTTAACATATTTTTTTATAGACTTAACAGTGGGAGGCAAGGCAAGACGTTAAAAATAAAATTCAAGAGCAATTGAAGATAAAATGACTCTTTAAGTGGTAAGGGGATAAAAACTACAGAATGCATGTGAAGTTCTTCAAAGTCTCAAAACTCCCCAAATATTTCCTACGTAGTTTCTTCGGGGACATCCGATAAAATTTGAACGATTCATCTATTTCCTATGTAGTTGGCAACAAATTAAATGAAGTGATACTCCGTTAAGCCAGGCATCTTCCTCACAGGGAATGCAGGTTAAAACCTTTGGTTCCCAACCCCGAGAGAAACAGAAATATAAACTTTGGGGAAAATAAGCAAAGGATATAATCATAAAATTGCATCGAAAAAAAACAGTTACCACAAACGCAAGGATGAGAATCCAGAAAGTAAGGTACAAAGCTGTTTAAGAAGTATCACTACTACATTGAAAGGCAAACATTTCATCTGATTGATAGAAATTGCAGGATGCCTTTCTTCTCTGTGTAAACAAGTGAAAATGTGATATCAATGTATAAACCATTTTTTCTCTTCGTTTTCCCTTTTTATGCTACACACCTTCATTGTCAATTTCTACAGATGGACCTACCAGAAAGTTGGATGCGTTCTTGAGTTCAATCAACCTCGTGAGAAAGCAGTGAAATTCATATGATAGCAGGTGGGATTGCATGGGAATGGACAGTCAATTTGCTTTACTGCATTTCTACCGAAGTACCAGTCACCCACAGACTCTGCAATTGTCTATCAAAAGTTCAAACCAGTCAGATGACAAGTTCAGTATGAAAAATGACAGAGGACCATTTTTTTTTCAAACAAAAATGATGAGCAGATTTTGATGCCGTAATGCCAAACTCGTGGTATTTAGGCACTCAGTTGCATGAACAGAAACATTTATAAGAAAACAACGTATATATACATATACATATATATGTATATTTCGAAAACCTCAAGGAAAGTGAGCAAACAAGCAAAGGGGAGGAAGATCCTTAAACTTTCATCTTGTCTCCAGTCTCCGTATTTTCGTTGCTAAATCTTTTTCTGGAAAGCAAAGTACAAAAGATATCCACGGGATACATGTTTACATCACAAAGAACAATTACTACATTGAAAGCACATAGAACATCATATTAAAAAGTGTTTCTCTCCTCTATATAAAAAACTTGTAACATGATGGCAAGTATAAACTGTTATTCCGTTTTCTTCACACCTTGTCTCTATTTTCTTTTCGTGATTGATAGACACCTTCCTTCTCAATGTCTACAGGGATAGGAGCATAAACAATAGGGGAAGATTTCTGCCAGGAAGTAAAGATTTAAAGTTGGGAATAATCCACTAGAAAGTTGGAAGTTTTCTTGAGTTCAATAAAAAAAGGTGATAGAGCAGTGAGATTTATATGATAGCAGGTGGGATGGCTTGGAAATGGGAAGTCAGTTTGCTTTACGACATTCTGACTAAAGTACCAAGCACCCACAGACTCCGCAATTGTCTATGAAAGTTCAAATCAGTCAGAAAGGTAGTTTAAAAATGACAGAAAACCATTTGTTTTCCAATAAGGGAATGAGATGATTAAAATTTCCACACCTTATTGTTTATTCGTGGAGAAGTGGGTGAATGCCATGTCTCGGTTATCCACGTCTGGCAATGAATATAACATGAATTTATAAACATTCCTCCTTCCGTATTTTTTTGGAATTCAGTCAGTGCTTTCAGCATAGAATCACGGAAACCTGTATGAAATAAGTTGATACGTTAATCTGCCACAATATTCTGTTTATATTTACACTTCTTTATAGAACGAATTGCAAGGACCTATCTGTTGACTCTATTTTTCGATTGACAAGAAGCCTGAAGCTAGTGAAGCTACAAAATACATGTAAGATGAACCAATACTATAATCCCCTAGTTTGACAATGTACATTTGTGAAGTTAACGTTAGTAATGCCCACTGTTGCAACTTGCAACTGTAAAAGATGCTGGCTCATGGTCCACAAACTCTAGGATTCTTAGGGTAACATTTTTCACAGGTTACTTCAAATGCAACGTGATGAGAAGACCCAAAACTTCCTGCTCATCACAGCATGCAGTGTGCAAATATGCTGGTTTATAGTCCACAAAAATCTATAGATGGTTACAATCAACCACCTGAATTAACAGTTATCGGATCATTGGGATGTAGCACATGAAGGGTGGGTCACAGGCATGCTTAGCTACATAGAGTCAGAACAGCATTATGTGTATGTGATTTTCCTGGACAGTCGGGCAATATATAATTTGGTTTTCTCAAATTTAATTACCATGTAGTGTTTTAAGCTGGCTGGGATTGCAATTGTGAATGTTCAGTTTACACTTTCTCCAATAGCCATGTGGATCTGCTGCTTCAGGTATCAAGATATGTTGTACCTAATGTCATAAAATTAGGAAATGACAGAAGAATCCAAATCAATTTCTGATAACAAGTAAATGAAGCTTGGGTTCTGAAGAAAATTACCTGCCAAAAATCATAAGCTGGGTTGACAAGAAACACTGGGGTATTGATGTGTTTAATAACTTCTTCAGGAAAGAGACACTGGTGTAGAAGTTCACAACAAAAAATGGGGGCTTTGTGTTATAAATCATAACTGAGCAGAAAAATAAGAAGCTATAAAATTTGACTATTTGGCACCATATAGAGGAAAAGAACAACTACCTTAGCTGGTTCCATCCTCAAAAGGCAATCCTTGTGCAAACTTTTTGATAAACCCTGACAGCGCAACAGAAAAATAAGCAAGAGAAAGCAATGCAGGTACTGTTTAATGACTAATGTCCTAAAGCTTCTCTCTAAAGATTTAATTTTCATTAAGTGATATAGACCAAGATGAATGAAACCCTTTCTCATATATGATGTGTCACACTCACAAAAAAGAACAAGCAGAT
Source organism: Malus domestica (assembly GCF_042453785.1). Taxonomy (NCBI): domain Eukaryota; kingdom Viridiplantae; phylum Streptophyta; class Magnoliopsida; order Rosales; family Rosaceae; genus Malus; species Malus domestica. Next base: position 20,921,084 of record NC_091664.1, on the reverse strand, counting down.
GGACCCATATAAATTAAAAACATGTCGACTAGTTTTTACATCTCATAATTAAATGGTGGATCCTGCAGATCTGACAGAATTTGATAGAATTAAGTTTCTACAAAAAACATAGGTCGTACCCAGTGCACAAGGCTCCCGCTTTACGCAGGGTCTGGGAGAGGTGAATGTCGGCTAGCCTTACCCCCATTTATGGAGATAAAAAAATATAGTGATAAAAAAATATAAAGATTACATAAGCTAGTAATAGTAAAGATCAAAGCTAACCTGAAGGATGGCAACATCATTATAGAAAGACCTCATCGTCCGATGCTGGAGAACATCTTCCCTGAAATGTAGGAAACAGAAAATGGCTCAAAACTTTCCCTCTTTCTCTCTCTACATCTCCTATTTCTTTATGAATTCACTATCCTGAGCACAGGGGATGCACTAGATAGGAAAAAAGGGAAAAGCATCGTACATGCAAAACAATTTAAAAAATCCTACTGTAACTTGATAGGAAGAATTTCAATCATTTTAGAAAAATGTGGTACATAGGTGTTCCATTTTGATAGGTCTCATATTCTGAGGTATGAAAATGAGAGAGTAGAATCAGGCAACACCATCATTTTATGAAATTTATGATCTAGGAGATATTATATGATCCTGGAAGTGTACACAAAGAAATATGATCCTTGTATAATCCTAGAAAGATTTCATCTTGAACAGGTTCACTAAAAGATGTAGGTGCCGAAGGCATTAGTACGCAAAAAACATACTCATCAAGGAAAAAACCTGCATCAGCAAGACATTTGACAGTTGCATCCTTAGGCAGAAGATGTCGAAAGTCATCACAATGTATAAGAGTCGCTAACCCACCGGCAGAGCATCCTGAAAGAAGGGCCTGTAAGAGTGCCACTCATACATATTAGCAGAAATAGACCACTCATTGTAATAATCTCGATGAGTAGCTTTCAATTAGTTCATGGTGAAAAACAATACTTTTCTTGCGGAGAATGGTATTACAATTGCTGGACCAATCATATCATTATAATATTAATGAAACCAGAGTGAAAAAGACATCTTGTATAGTCATAATCATCGATACATGCATAGAAAATTTCTAATGTTTAAAAGCTGTGAACTGCAGTTCATATTATTCAAATAGAGCTTAACCGAAGTAACCACGAGATACCTGTTTCCCTTTTGACAAGCCAATTGACAAGAGTTCATCCATAACTGCTTCCCAGATGAGCTGGCCCCTAAAAAAAGGTCCTGATCCATTCTATGAAATAGAAGAACAGCCAATGTTAAAATAACAGCTTACATTCTTCCGTTTATAAAATTAAAACAAGGCAGCAAAATCTCCAAACACAATGCACCTTAGGCTCATTTTCCGGGTGGCCAGCAAAGGACGCGCCATCACAGTATCTGATTTTGACTTTGTTCCAGTTAAAGAATTCTACAGAATGCTCCAAACAATGAATTGATACACATCAATTAGATGGCCAACAACTTAGATTGAGCTAGAATTACAAAATGAAGCGTTACGGGAATAAAAATAGCAGCCAAATAAAATCAAGCTTACCAGGATTTTGTGATGGATGAGAGCTCAAAATCCCAGAAAAGGGAACTCGACGATCCATGTAATTAGAAGACCCTAGTAGAGTACCTTTGCGCCAAGAACACGATTCAATCGAATTGCACCAACCTCCACCCTACATTTTCCATTTTTGAACCAAATCCATCACACAATTTTCCATTCTAAACATAAAAATCTACTAGCATATGCAAATTCACTGAAATTGAATGGAACAATTTGTATTAGACCTGTAAAAAAGGCACAGGGATAGAATTTTGACCTCAATGTGAAGCAGCCAATTGTTGGCGCCGGATCCGAATCCCTTCCTGAAATGGTAGCCAGGGGCAGTCCCGTCCAAACAAACTGCAAAACCAAAATTCAAACAATTAGGGCGGAGAGAGAGAGAGAGAGAGAGATCAGAAAGTAGAGGGGATGGGATTGAGTACGGGCGCCTCTATCTTTGGCGTTGCGCAGCAAGGTCAAGTCGACGAAATCGAAGGCGGCGGCGTTGGGAAGAAACGGGCGGGAGATTTCGGAGTCTGGTTCGTCGCGCCAAGAGTTGGAGAGGAGAGTGAGAGCGAAGGCGATAACGGTACATCCGACGGCGGCGATTGCCCAGTCCTTTTTGGCCCACCTTCGCCACCATAGAAGGCTGCGAAGCCTGGGATTCACCAATGGCCCCGCCATCAATCGGCTGACTGCCTCCGGTGCTCTGCTGCCGCAGTCAAACGGACACTGAAAAATTAACCGCCAGTTTTCAATAAGACAAGAAGCTTTTTTTTGTTTTTTGTTTTTGGTTTTTTAATTTTACTTTCATATTTTTTTTTTGTTTATTTGTTTTTGCGTTTCTTGCAAGAAACAATGTTTTATAGAATAAATCCAGAGAATGAGGTAGGGCATTATTATCGAAAAAAAAAAAAAAACTAATAAAAAGGGCTTGAAAACTTTGAGTTTTAATGATAAGGACAAAATAAAGGGTAAAGTGAATAGTACCAGGATTGACTTTTTAGTGTAAAAATGTGGTTTTTCGTTAAAGTGAACAGTACTGGGTGATTTTCGTTAAAGTTCCAAAAAAAAAAAAAAAAATGTAGGCCATTATTTTCAGACCAAAAAGAAAGGTAGCATTATTTTGAAGCAGGAAAAATGTTTTGCATGCTAAAAAAACAAGTCAGACTCTCGACACATGAGTGATAACTAGTCGTTAATTCACATGACACGATTCTTAACGAGCACGTAATATAAAAAAAAATAGAGCTCTTTTCCCTTAGCTTATGGACTAGATAGAGATCTTGTAGCTCAAGAAACTAGTTTTAGAATTTTGGGTTTTGTATTTATGATTCAACTGTCCAAATATAACGAGTAAAATTAATACAAGATTAAGAGCTTATTTTGATGTGCTTTTAAAATAACTAAAAGTGCTTTTGGTGAAAATGTTTTTGGAACCAATCCTTAGTAAAAATGCAAGTAAATCTTGGAAAAACACTTAAAGTGATTCTTAAAAGAAGCACATAACTAGTGATTTTTGCAAAAAGTACTGAAGGTGCTTTTGGAATCCAAAAATATTTTCTCTAAAAGCACTTTCAATCATTTTAAAAGCACATCCAAACAAGTCATAAATTTTTACTAATAGTCTAAAAAATGTCACAGAATAGAAAAAATGAGACTTTTCGGTTACAAAAATGACGTGCATTATCGTCTTTTTATACACATCTACATCACTAAGCTGTAGCAAAATGGTCTCTAGCCTTTGAATGTAAAAAACAACGTTTCCTCCTCCATGTAAAAAGAAGTGACAGCAGCTATAAACTGTGTTAAATTTTCTCTACACACCCTCTTTCTCAATATCTACAGGGATAGGATCGTGCTCGGAGTCTGGATGAGGGTAGAATTTTCACTAGGGTGAACTGAGGCTCCAAAGATCTACAGTTCGGAATAACAGTTGAAAAGTTGAAAGCGTTTCTTGAGTTCAATCAACCTCGAGTGAAATTCACATTGTAGCAGGTCGGATTGCATGGAAACTGGCACTCTATTAGCTTCGCTGCACTTCGATTGAAGTACCAGTCCCCCCACACACTCTGCAATTGTCTATTCGGAATAGCAAAGCTCAAAACAGTCAGATGCCGAGTTTAGTTAAGAAACTGACAGAAAACCAAGAAACAAATGAAAGAAAAACAGATTTTGATTTTATAACACTAAGCAGCTTAAGCTTATGGTATTTATGCTTTCATCTGTCTCACAGAGAAATATACGGCTGGGATGATAGAACTTCCGGCACCATATTTGAGTTAACAAGAAATCTCCATCTTCGTTTGTCCGTGTTCTGAACAAAGATGGACTCCCCTGCCCTCCAAACTAGCTTTCGCTTTGGTTGAAGTAAGGGTGACATGGTGGTTTGCCGTGTCTTGTTTTCCCCTGTATTTTCTACTTCTTGTCTGATGTTGTTAGAGCAACTCCACCCATGTGGGTTGCTCGGGGGACAGTGGAGAAGAAGGGGCCGGAGGCCCGGTGGAGAGAGGTCCAGTCGTGTGGAGGCCGAGCGACGGTGGGAGTGTTGGAGTATGTGGCCAAGTGGCCAACTTTTGATTAAACAAATCAAAAAGGAAAAAAAGACAAAATAATTATGTCTCTTCCATGTTTTGGGGAGGAAAACATGGCACCTTGTCTAAGGTGAATTGTTTTGGCCATAACACCCGTGGGTTTTGGTTTTTAACATTGTGTTGTTGCCTTTGGAGCAATTAGAGAGAGAGATGAGAATTGTGCATCAGAAAAACAGAGAAGAAAAATAGAAGTGGAGCAGCCCCTCTTTGAAGAGAAGAAGAAAGTGCTTCTTTTTTTTTGGTTAGTAATCATTTATCAAAGTAGTTGTTGTTGTAATAGCTTTGAGCTATATGTGTAGAGAAGAAATTATTCATTATATTTCTTTCTCTATTTGTTTCTTTGGTGTGTGAGAGCTATTGGGTGTATTGGGCTTATGGGTTGTGAGATTGCCAACACTTTGTAAACTCCCATTTGGTTGATAGTGGATTATTGGGTGAGCTCCTACTGCTCCGAGGACGTACTCTAGTTACACTGACTGTTGAGGAACCTCGTTAAAATCTTGGTGTCTTTAATATTTTTTTCTTGCATTTTCATTTGATAAATTTCATGTGGGTTAGCTTGAGTTGGTTCCAACGGGTTTGGTGCTATCCTAGCACAACAATTGGTATCAGAGCACTGGTTGCTCTTGGGTACTGTCTAGTTGCCAAAGATGTCAGACGGGCAAGATGAAAATCCTTTTGGAAGCAGCTCCGGGTTTGCAAGAACTACGGTGCAAAATGCAAAGTTCGAAGTGGAAAAGTTTGATGGCACAAACAACTTCGGGATGTGGCAATGTGAGGTCAAAGATGTGTTGGCTCAACAAGATCTACTTGCCGCTTTGGGAGAGAAGCCGGAAGCTATGTCGAAGCCGGAATGGGAGAAATTAAATTTGTGGGCTTGCTCTTCAATTCGGTTGTGCCTTGCAAAAACTCAGAAATATTTTGTGATGCGGGAGACAGTAGCAAGTGTGTTGTGGCAAAAATTGGAAGATAAGTATATGACGAAGAGTGCAGAGAACCGGCTACACTTGAAGAAAAAGCTCTACCGCTTTCAATACAAAGAAGGTACAAAAATGATTAGACACCTTGATGCTTTTAATAAGTTGATTGCCGACTTGTTAAATTTAGATGAGGATATTAAGGATGAAGATAAGGCCTTAATATTGTTGAATTCCTTGCCGGACTCTTATGAGCATTTTGTTACCACTATTATGCATGGTAAAGAAACTGTGAAATTTGAAGATGTGTCAAATGCCTTGATGAATTATGAAATGAGGCATAGAGATAAAAATCATGATAGTACCTCTGAAGCTTTATTTGTTAGAGGTAGATCATCGGAGAGGAGATCATCTTCTAGTAGGAAAAATTCACAGTCTCGACCTAGAGGAAACTCTAAAGGTAGAAAACCTTTGGAAAGGGATGAATGTGCCTTTTGTCATACTAAGGGCCATTGGAAGAAAGATTGTCCTAAGTTGAAGACCAAAGGAAAAGAAAGTTCTGAAGCCAATGTTGCTGAGGTTGAAACAGATCTTTTTGATTTTGCTTTAACCACTTCCTCATCATTTGATTGTGCTACTAAGTGGGTGTTGGATACGGGTTGTACTCATCATATGACTCCTCACAAGGATTGGTTTTCAAGCTTGAAAGAGTTTGATGGTGGCGTTGTGTTCATGGGAGATGACAATCCTTGCACAACAAAAGGGATTGGTACAGTTCGTTTGAAGTTGCATGATGGCATGGTTAAAGAGTTGACAGGTGTTCGGTATGTACCGAATTTGAAGAAAAATCTTATTTCTTTGGGTACTTTGGAATCCAAGGGCTTCAGGTTTCATTCAGATGGACAGACATTGAAAGTTACTTATGGTGCACTTGTTGTGATGAAAGCTCCTCGATGTGGCCATTTGTATTTATTGCAGGGAAGCACTGTGACAGGTGAAGCATCTGTAGTCTCTGAAAATATGGGCACATCTGATTCAGATACTACTAGACTGTGGCATATGAGATTAGGCCATGCCGGTGAGAAAGCTTTACAAGGGCTTGTGAAACAAGGTCTTCTAAAAGGTGCCACGACTTGTAAGCTTGATTTCTGCGAGCATTGTGTCTTGGGAAAGCAAACTAGAGTGAAGTTTGGTACTGCTGTACATCAGACGAAGGGCATTCTTGATTATGTGCATTCGGATGTTTGGGGTCCTACAAAGACTCCATCTTTGAGTGGTAGACATTGGTTCGTGACCTTTGTTGATGATTATTCAAGAAGGTCTTGAGTCTACACTATGAAGCACAAGAGTGAGGTGTTAAGCATTTTCTTGGGTTGGAAGAAAATGGTTGAGAACCAGACTGGGAGAAAGATTAAGATTTTGAGATCGGATAATGGTGGTGAATACACATCCGATCCTTTCTCTAAAGTTTGTAAAGAGGAAGGAATTGTGAGACATTTCAGTGTTCGGGGAACTCCACAACAAAATGGAGTTGCAGAAAGATTGAATCGAACCTTGCTTGAGAAGGTTAGATGTATGTTGTCTCAGTCGGGTTTAAGCAAGTCATTTTGGGCAGAGGCAGTTAATTATGCATGTCACATCATCAATCGATTACCCTCAGCTGCTATTCAGGGTAAGACACCAATGGAGGTATGGACTGGAAAACCTTCTTCTGATTATGACTATATCCGTATTTTTGGTTCACCTGCTTATTTTCATGTGACTGAAAATAAACTTGATCCTAGAGCCAAAAAGGCTATCTTTCTTGGTTTTAGTAGTGGTGTCAAAGGTTACAGGTTGTGGTGTCCAGAGATGAAGAAACTGGTAATTAGTAGAGATGTGACATTTGATGAAGAAAGTATGTACAAAGTCTCTGAGAAGAATGTGAAAGATGTCCAACAGGTGGAGCTTGAGAAAGTTGCCTCTAGTACTTCAAATCCTATTTTCGCTGATGTCGATGCCACTACAAGTGAAGAAGTTGGAGACCATGAGGATGTTGAAGAAGTTGAACTTGAAGATTCTATTCAAGTTGAAGAGGAAGTTTCACCTCAAGAGTCTATTGCCAAGAACAGAGGAAAGAGACAAATTACCAAGCCAGCTCGGTATAGTGACTATGTTGCTTTTGCTCTTCCTATTATCACTGAAGAGATTCCATCCAATTTTGAGGAAGCTATTGAGAGTGAGGAGAAGAAGAGGTGGTGCAATGCCATGGGTGATGAAATGAATTCTCTCTTGAAGAACAAGACTTGGGAGTTAGCTAAATTGCCTAAGGGCAAGAAAGCTATCGGTTGCAAATGGGTGTATGCCAAGAAGGAAGATGCTGATGAGAAAAGCAATGTGAGATTCAAAGCAAGATTAGTTGTTAAAGGGTATGCACAAAATGAGGGCATTGACTACAATGAAATATTTTCTCCGATTGTGAAACACTCCTCAATTCGTATTATGTTAGCTCTTGTTGCACAATATGATCTTGAGCTTGTGCAACTTGATGTGAAGACGGCTTTCCTACATGGTGATTTGAATGAAGAGATTTATATGTGTCAACCGGATGGGTATATAGTGAAAGGGAAGGAGAATTTGTTTTGCAAATTGAAGAAATCACTTTATGGCTTGAAGCAATCTCCAAGGCAATGGTATTTGAGGTTTGATAAATTTATGAGAGGCCAAAATTATTCTAGAAGTCAATATGATTATTGTGTGTACTTCAAGAAGTTGCAAGATGGGTCTTTCATTTATTTGTTGATATATGTTGATGATATGTTGATTGCCTCAAAGAATGTTGAAGAGATTGAAAAATTGAAGAAGCAAATGAAGAATGAGTTTGAGATGAAGGATCTTGGTGAAGCGAAGAAGATCCTTGGCATGGAGATCACTAGAGATAGAGAGAAGGGTTTGGTTAGTTTGAATCAAAGACAATACCTTGAGAAGTTGATTCGGAAGTTTGGAGTTCATGATTCAACCAAACCGGTTAGTACCCCTTTGGCTCCTCATTTTAAATTGAGTTCTCTACAGTGTCCTAAAACTGATAAAGAGAAGCTGCAAATGAAAAATATACCATATGCAAATTTGATTGGTAGTTTGATGTATGCAATGGTATGCTCTAGACCGGATATTGCTCATGCAGTTGGCATGGTGAGTCGATATATGCATAATCCAGGTAAAGAGCATTGGCAAGCAGCTAAGTGGATATTGAGGTATCTCCATGGTACTCGAGATGTTGGTTTATGTTTTGAGAGAGATGACTCTGGTATTGGTCATTTTGCAGTTGGTTATGTTGATTTAGATTATGCAGGTGATCTGGATGGAAGAAAGTCTACTACAGGCTATATGTTTACTATGGCTAAAGGGCCAGTTTGTTGGAGGTCTATTTTGCAGTCGTCTGTTGCCTTGTCTACTACAGAGGCTGAATATATGGCATTTGCTGAAGCTATAAAGGAGGCCATTTGGATACATGGGCTGATTAGAGATTTGGGGGTTGATCAGAAGCAGGTGGAGGTACATTGTGATAATCAAAGTGCTATTTATTTGGCTAAGTATCAGGTTCATCGTGCGAGGACCAAGCACATAGATGTGCGTTATCACTTTGTTCGTGAAATTGTTGGTGAAGGGGAAATCATTCTCCAGAAGATTCCAACTAAAGACAACCCCGCTGATATGTTGACTAAGGTTGTTGGTGTAGCCAAGTTGTTCATTGCTTGAACTTGGCTCATATTTTGCCTATATAAAGAAGGCGTTGAGCAGTAGGAGTTTTAGAGCATTTGGCTCTGCATGAGTTGTTCTCTTGCTAGTGTTTGGGAGTGTTTTTGTGTTGTTGGCTTATCATGGCGCTTTCAGAACTTGGCCAAGGTGGAGATTGTTGGAGTATGTGGCCAAGTGGCCAACTTTTGATTAAACAAATCAAAAAGGAAAAAAAAGACAAAATAATTATGTCTCTTCCATGTTTTGGGGAGGAAAACATGGCACCTTGTCTAAGGTGAATTGTTTTGGCCATAACACCCGTGGGTTTTGGTTTTTAACATTGTGTTGTTGCCTTTGGAGCAATTAGAGAGAGAGATGAGAATTGTGCATCAGAAAAACAGAGAAGAAAAATAGAAGTGGAGCAGCCCCTCTTTGAAGAGAAGAAGAAAGTGCTTCTTTTTTTTTTGTTAGTAATCATCCATCAAAGTAGTTGTTGTTGTAATAGCTTTGAGCTATATGTGTAGAGAAGAAATTATTCATTATATTTCTTTCTCTATTTGTTTCTTTGGTGTGTGAGAGCTATTGGGTGTATTGGGCTTATGGGTTGTGAGATTGCCAACACTTTGTAAACTCCCATTTGGTTGATAGTGGATTATTGGGTGAGCTCCTACTGCTCCGAGGACGTACTCCAGTTACACTGACTGTTGAGGAACCTCGTTAAAATCTTGGTGTCTTTAATATTTTGTTCTTGCATTTTCATTTGATAAATTTCTTGTGGGTTAGCTTGAGTTGGTTCCAACGGGTTTGGTTCTATCCTAGCACAACAGGGAGCCCGAGCGAAGGGGGGTGGGGAGTCGACGGGACTGAGCTTGATGATTGGTCAGATATATTGGCCTCACTTAAGCTTGAGGAGGTAGCCGCTGTGAGCCAACTCAAAGTGAGCGTGCCCGATCGTATACGAGAGGGACTTGATAAGGATCCCATAGCCAAGGGCCCTGAGGGCTTTGCAATTTTTTATTTTTTTTGTGTCACAGAGAGAGAGAGAGAGGGGGGGACCGGAGCTTTTGCAATTTTTTATTATTTAAACAAACAAAAAAAACTATTATTTTAATTGTTTATTGCCAGGGGGAGGGTTCCAAGGGTGGAGATGTAAATGGCAATTACTGTTCATTAATGGTAGTTACTATTCATTTAAGGCAGTTACTGTTCAATATGGTGGATTGAATAGTGGATTGCCAGGGGGAGGGCTCCATGGGTGGAGTTGCTCTTAGCCCATGTGGTTTTCTGTATTCTTTTTTGCTGTGGCCCTGGTTAATGACATTTTCTAGTTCTCCAAAAAAAAAAAAGGGTTACTTTCTTTATTTGGAGTAAGTAGCCAAAAGTTAAAATAAAGGTAGTATTGAAGATGGGTCTTGTCTTTTCCGACCAAGTCTTATGCTAATAAAATTGTGCTCACCAAAGGTGACTTTCTCGACAAGGCATGTGTCTCCACGATTGACCACCATTGACATCGTCAGTTGGCGCTTAGGCAGAGCTAAACGGAAATCTTTAAAATAGTGTTTATGGATCAATGAGAAACTAAGAAGGCACAATTTTATTATTCGAATTTTTCTTTTGTTTGGTGTTGAACAAAAGAAAAAAAAATGGTGCAATTTTAGCGATCTATTGAATATATCCATTCACATTGAGGTGGGGAATGTTTTCTACTTGGGTGAATATATAGGTTTGTCTACTCATTTTCTTATCCTCTTCGAGGATGAAATTGCCCATGTGGCTAGGCAAACTTACTCCTTTACATAATTCAAAACTTGTGGTATTTAGGAAGTTAAAAGAAACTTTGAAGCGTAATATATCTAAAGCATAATATCAAATGGTAGAGTGGTTGTAAACCCCTTGGATGAATAGAAACCATTGACTTGTCATGATGAGGAATGCATTATAGACATTCATCATCCCATTTCAAGGGAGTTGCAACTTCTCCTAAAGGTTAATTAGGAGAAGTACTTCCTCTTAAGTTGATTTGGAGACTTTTCTCAATATAGCTTATCATTAAATTTACATTAAGTGTCAAAATGGTATATAGATTCATACTTGATGCCCATAAATGGATTTTACATATTAGAGAAATTGATTTAATGTTAAATGATTTGTTCAAGAGGAATGGTTTCTCCTTTTACATACATTCATTATACCATTTCCAAGTGGTGTAACTTCTATTGGATTGTCGTATCCAAGACGCATTACTTATCGAGTTGTAATTTTTATTGGATTGTCTTATCCCATATATTACCCTATAAAAATATATACTTTTGAAGATTTTTTATACTTTCCTTTGTAATTCCATTACAAATGCAGAGGGTTTATTCTGATGGAAAAGTGACTGAACGGTGAATTTTTGAGAAATATCTAATGGAGCAGATTCTCAAGGCCTCTCAGCTAATTGCATCAAAATCCTAGCCTTCGATTCCAAGCCGTTTTGTCATGTCGATTGAAAGAGTGTGCGTGTGCAGTGCTAAACAAATTGACTTGTCAGGTTTGTTTCGGTTATAAGTTATTGAAGACGGCTTTTCTGGGGACTTAAATTCTCTAGCTTTTGAGAAATTCCTAATGGACAGCCAAAGAGATGAAAAAAAAAAGTTGTGCTACACTTATCATTTAATAGAGGTAAGGTCTACCAAACGGAAGTAGATTCTATTTTTATTAAACATATTGTATAAATGATGATATAAATAGTTGATAAGAACAGTAATTTTGAACCAAAAAAAAAAAGGAGGGGAGGGGAGGGGTCACTTGCATAGAGCCCCATATCGACAGAAGATGGAGAAAATGTATGATTGGCACTGGCCTGCTCTTTCCCAACGTCCCTAAATCGAACCCACTCGCATCGACGAAGACCCATCGACTTCATAACAGTTGCAACAGAAACTAGAAAAGATCAACAGAATACAGAGAGAAAGAAAGAGAAAGAGGATTGTAAACTAAATTGTATTAGAGGGAGAAAGTCTTCATTACATTGTACAGTGAACCCATTTAGTATTTATAGTGGATGGGAATCTTAACAGTCAAGTAACTCCCTAACTAACTCATATCCAACGGTCTACAATCATCCCATCTAGCTAGAATCCAATGGTCTACAACCAAAGCACATGTTTAACTAAGATTATGCCACTTGGCACTTACATGGTTAATACCCCCTCCTCAATCTCAACTGGGGAAACCCCAGCTTGAGATTGGAACAATGATGAAGAAATGAAGGACCATGAAAACCTTTAGTTAATACATCGGCCACCTGATCCATTGTGGGGATATACTTAACTTGTAAGTTACCTTTCTATACTCGTTCTCTAACAAAATGAAATTCAGTATCGAGGTGCTTGATTCTGGTGTGAAAAACCGGATTTGAGCATAACGCTAGAGTGGATATGTTATCACAATAGAGTAATGGAGGATGAGACAAGAAAACTTGTAAGTCTTTCAAGATTAATCGAACCTAAGCTACATCTGCTACTGCATTTGCCAATGCTTTGTACTCAGCCTTCGAGGAACTGCGAGACACCCCTCATTGCTTCTTAGATTGCCAGGAAATGGGATTTTGACCCAAAACACTACATATCCAGTCGTGGACCTTCGAGTATTGATGTTAGAAACCCAATCTGCATCACTAAATGCTGATAGTTCCATCTATAAAGTAGTAGAATAGGTGAGACCACCACAGGAAATAGTGCCTTGTAAATATGAAGTATCCTTTTAACAAGAGCAAAATGAGCATCTGCTGGAGTAGCCATGAATTGACATGCATAGTTGACAGCAAATGCTATATCTGGCCAAGTAAAAGTAAGGTATTGCAATGCTCCTACCAAGCTTCGAAACACCTTCGGATCAGCTAAGGGTGTGCCTTCATCTTTGTGATTGTGTATGAGGTTTACAAGGGGTAGGAAAAGGTTTACAAGACTCTAAACCAGCCTTTCTTAACAAGTCATTCACATACTTTGACTGTGGTATAAATAGATCACCATTATCCTTATATGTAATTTGAAGACCTAGAAAGAAAGTTAACTTTCTCATATCTTTCATATCAAACACTTCACTCAGAGCGTCAATCACTTGTTGAATTGGAGAAGTGTTGGACCCTGTGATGATTATATCATCCACATAGCGAAGCAAAATCACTACATATGCACCCTGTGTTTTAACAAAGAGACTAGTGTCAGATTCCGAAACAACAAACCCCAAGGTAGGCAAAAAGGTTGTAAATTTTGAATCCCAGGCTCAAGGTGCCTGTTTCAGACCATACAAGGACTTAATCAACTTACAAACATAGTGTGGATGCTCCGAGTCTTGAAAACCTTGTGGCTACTTCATAAAAACCTCTTCTTGCAAATCCCCATGAAGGAATGCATTCTTCACATCGAGTTGTCTGAGAGACCATTTATTTGAAGCTGCAAATGCTAGAACATTCGAACTGTGCTATGTCTAACCACAGAACTAAAGGTGTCTTCATAATCCAGTCCTTGCTCTTGATTGAACCCTTGAGTAACTAACCGTGTTTTATATTTGGAGACTATACCATGTTGATCCCTTTTGACCTTGTAACCCACTTATAGCCAATAATGTTTATATCTATTTGTGGATGAACCAATACCCATGTGCCTTGCTTTTGTAAGGCTGTAAATTCATCAACCATAGCATCTCTCTAATGAACACTCTTAACAGCAGCTTTATATGGTGATGGTTCACAACTTTCAATAATACTCAATAAGGAAGTATAACCACAGAATGCAAGGTCACCCAAACTAGAAGATGAATGAAACTGTGCAAAGTAAGCATTATAATCCTGTCTATGTATAGCACCAGTTTTAAGTCTAGTTTGCATAGGATGCTTAGAAGTAGAATAAGCCTTGGTAGAATTATGTGTTATACCTGATTCATGAATTGGAGTAAGAGGAAAATGTACCTCTGGTTGGGTAGAGTCAAGGACAAGCAACAAAGAGTTGGAAGATGTTGGAGAGAGTAAAGTAGTGTGGGGTGAATGAGCTGGTATCTCATTGTCTTGAGCATCTGGAGAAGAAGCTGGAAAAGATTCTTGCACACTTGAATTTGACCCACTTGGCACTAAAAACTCGAGAATAGTACCTGATTGAGGCATTTCAATTGAAGCTGCTAAGACATAAGGAACTAGAATAGGATTATGTCTACCAGAAATATCACCACTCATTTGAATATCAGTTGTAACACTTCCTTGATGAAATAGAAAAGTTTGTTCATTGTGAATAACATGTCTAGAGATAATCAACCTCTTATTGGCTTTATGGTAACAGATCACACCTTTATACCCAAGAGCATATCCCAGAAAAACACATTGATTAGTTCTAGTATCCAACTTAAAGGAATTGTAGTGTCTAAGGTAGGGATAAACTGAGGTGCCAAATACTTTTAGAGACTTAAGCACAGGGGGAACTTTAAACAACTTGTAGAATGGAGAATACATACCTAAGGACTTTCTTGGCATCCTATTGATAAAAAAAAAAAAAACAGCATGTGCACAAGCTAAATACCAAAATTGATATGGTAACTTGGCAGTTGTAAGCAAAGTTATTGCAATTTCTAATATATGCCGATGTTTTCGTTCTGCAGTACCATTCTTGTGTATATATGGGCAGGAAATCAAATGAATAATACCCTTGGAACTCAGGAATTTCTTAAAAGCAACACTTATGTATTCACCACCACCATCTGATTGAAAGAATTTAACATTTGCTTGAAAATGATTCTGAATAAAAGCATAAAAAGATTGAAAGACTTCAAACACTTGTGATTTGTATATTAATGGAAAAATTCAAGTGAATTTAGTACAATCATCTATAAAACTGACATAGTATTTGTAACCTTCCACTGATACAATAAAAGCAGGACCCCATACATCTATACTAATTCTCTCAAAAGGTTGGACAAACCCTAGAGTTCTAGACTCAAACATTTGTCTAGACATTTTTCCTTGAAGACAGAAGCTACATACATGTCTATTTACATCTCTGGTGTAAGTAATTTGAGACTAAGACAACATACTATGAAGAATCTCATTGGTTGGATGTCCTAACCTATGATGTCACAGAGAAGCTTTGACCAATTGCCCAAGAAAAGCCTTTGGAGTAGACTGCAACAGCTGATTGTACTTGAAGAAAAGCTGCTTTGGAATGTGATATAGACCCCCACTACTCTTTCCTCTAATGATTATTGTCTTTGTTGCCTTGTCCTACACCCAAAAACCAAATTCATCAAGAATAACATAACATTTATTATCCTTGCATAATGTATAGGCAGAGATAAGGCTTGCAGCTGTGATTTTCTAATCACCATCAAATGGTGCAATCCTATTCATGTCTTCAATGTTTCCAGTCACGTGATGTGTTGCCCCGGTGTCCATGATCCAAGATTGATTAGAATTAAAATGAGCTGAAGATTGAGCAGTCATGGCATTGAGGGACTAAGGTGGCTGAACTCCCTGAAATGAGTAGTTACTCCTATGGAAGCAGTTGAGAATAGTGTGTCCACGTTTACCATAAATCTAACGCTTTGGAACAGGAACATTAGAAGAAGGTTGCTCATTTCCGTATTAGCAGTTTGGAGTAATATGGCCCCTATTGCTGCAAATCTAACACTTTGGTATTGTATTTGATCTTTGACCATTGTTTCCATTCCAGGAATTCCAGGTTGAGTTGCCCTTGTTGTTATTGAAAAAACCAGAAAAATCTCCACTTCTATTATTGAATCCTCCAGAATTACCTATTCCATTGAACCTGGGTCTATTGTTAAATCTCGGACCATTGAAGCCATTATTATTTCTTGGACCTTGAAACTATTGAGACTACTGAGAAAAACTTCCCCCATTTGAGCCATGTCCACCATTGCCATTACCAGAGTTTCTTGGATAATGTCCCACAAAACCAACACCATCATGGTTCTGAGAGTTGGAACTGGAACCATATGAACTTTCTCCTTGATAAAACTGCATGTTAGCACTTGTTGAAGAAGACTCTCCTTGGTAAAACTTTCTAGGGTAAAAGACTGTTTACCATTCTCATGTTTCGTGGTTTTCAACATTTAGTACATCAAGTTTTTTTCGTCCCAGAGTCATACCTAAAGTGTAAATTTTGGGACAGTCTCATACATCTGTTAGTCAAACTGTTAGTTCTCCCGTTAAGTGATGACGTGGCGCTCTGATTGGACGCCACGTGTCATTAAAAAAATAAAAAATTTATTTAAATAAAAATAATATTAAAAAAATATTTAAATAATAAAATTTTTTTTTTCTTCTTCTCTTCTTCTTCTTCTTTTTTTTTTCTTCTTCTTCTTCTTCTTCTGGGTTCGGTTTCCATTTTTTTTTTTTTCCTTCTTCCTCCTCCTCCTTCTTCTTCCTTCTCCTTCCTCCTCCTTCTTCTTCTCCTTCTTCTTCTTCTTCTGGGTTCGGTTTCTCTTTTTTTTTTTTTTTTCTTCTTCTTCTTCTTCCTCCTCTTTCTCCTTCTTCTTCCTTCTCTTTCCTCCTCCTTCTTCCTTCTCTTTCCTCCTCCTTCTTCTTCTCCTTCTTCTTCTTCTGGGTTCGGTTTCTCTTCTTTTTTTTTTTTTTTTTTTCCTTCTTCCTCCTCCTTCTTCTTCCTTCTCCTTCCTCCTCCTTCTTCTTCTCCTTCTTCTTCTTCCTTCTCCTTCCTCCTCATTCTTCTTCTCCTTCTTCTTCCTTCTTCTTCCTCTTCTTTTCTGGGTTCGGTTTTTTTTTTTTTTTCTGTTTTTTTCCTTCTCCTCCTTCCTTCTTAAGAAGGAAGAAGAAGGAGAAGAAGAATGAGGAGGAAGGAGAAGGAAGAAGAAGAAGGAGGAGGAAGGAGAAGGAAGAAGAAGGAGAAGGAGGAGGAAAAAGAAAAAAAAAAGAAAAAAAAAAGAAAAGAAAGAACCGAACCCAGAAGAAGAAGAAGAAGAAGAAGAAGAAGAAGAAGAAGAAGAAGAAGAAGAAGAAGAAAGAAGAAAAAGAAGAAGAGAAGAAGGGAAAAAAAAATATTTTATTATTATTTTATTATTTAAATATTTTTTAATATTATTTTTATTTAAATAAATTTTTTATTTTTTTAATGACACATGGCTTCCAATCAGGACGCCACGTCATCACTTAACGGGAGAACTAACAGTTTGACTAACAGATGTATGAGACTGTCCCAAAATTTACACTTTAGGTATGACTCTGGGACGAAAAAAACTTGATGTACTAAATGTTGAAAACCACGAAACATGAGGGTGGTAAACAGTCTTTTACCCAACTTTCTATGACCTCTATTTGTAGAAGACTCACCTTGAGAGAACATTCTTGTCATTGGAAACTGCATTGTGGTCTGATACTCTTCAGTTGTTCTTTCTGCACTTAGAAGTTGTGCACGAAATTCTTTCAGAGTTATAGGTGACTATCTTGCCACAATTACAGTTCTTATCATGTTATACTCAGATGGTAAGCTAGCCAAGGCAGCAACAACTAAGTCATTCTCGAAAATATTCTCTCCTACAGCTTGTAATTGATCCTTTAAATGTTTAAGCCTCAACAAATATTTCTCTATTGAATCAACCCATTTCTTGATTGTGTGTAACTCAGTCTTGAGGTGATTTATCTGAGCCCTTGACATTGTAGCATACTTATCAGTGAGTTGTGTCCAAACCTCATAAGTTGTCTTGCTTCCTACTACATATTCAAATGCCTCATAACCAAGCGTTGCAATCAGAAGACTAAGTAATGCCTTATCTGTCTTTATCCACTCATGATATGCTGCAGTTATTTCCTTTGTCACTCCACTCTCCAAGGATACTACATACTTAGGAGGACAAACATTGGTACCATCAAAGTAATCGAAAATATCATATCCTTCCAAGACAAACTGAAATTGAAAGGACCACTTAGCAAAATTATGATCTTGTAATCGAATTGTGAGCATACCCAACAAACCCTCAATCTTGGGTGGTGAAGAACTCATTGTGATATGGAAAGAAAATTACAATCAACATCAATACAACACTTCACAGAAAATCCCAATTTCTCAGAGAATAACTACTTCAATTTTCTTAGATCTACTATTTCGCCTTTAAACCTTCAGAATGTGTACCAATCAACAATATCTTTTAGCAATCAATCAAAGACTTCATGTCAAAACAATCAACTTCATACAAACAAAACCCTAGAGCTTCGTGCCCTAATTTGTGTTTTTCTTGAAATAAATTGAAGCTTTGTGCTATAATCCTTCTCATCAAATGTATGGCTTGGTGCCTCTACAATTTTCATATGCAAGAAACATATATGGCTTTGTGCCTCAACAATTTTCCAAACAATCCAACACTTTTCAACAATTACAGAGACTGGAAATGGCTTTGTGCCCAAATTTTAACCTCAAGAACTGATCAATTTTACTGAGAATTAAAAAGAAATGACCTGATTTCACAATTGTCAGCAAGATTCAGCACTGCCATTGTTGAAACTCAAGACAACAAACCAGTGAAGAAGAAAGAATCTCGAGCACCGAAAAATGATCTGCACCGACTTGCACCGACTAACATCGACTTTACTATCTCGAACAACGATCTGCACCAACTAGCACAAACCTTGCATCGATCTGATTTCACGATTAGCGTCGATCAGTACCAAGCCCCCCGAAAAAAAAAATCAAACCGGCTCGATACCATCATAACACTTGCAATAGAAACCAGAAAAGATCAACAAAATACTGAGAGAAAAAGAGAGAAAGAGAATTGTAAGCTGAATTGTATTAGAAAGAGAAAGTCTTCATTACATTGTACAGTGAACCCCTTTAGTATTTATAGAGGATGGAATCTTAACAGTCAAGTAACTCCCTAACTAACTCATATCCAATGGTCTACAATCATCCCATCTAGCTAGAATCCAATGGTCTACAACCAAAGCACATGTTTAACTAAGATTATGCCACTTGGCACTTACATGGTTAATATGACTCAGCCACCACTGGCTATGGCTGCGATCTTAGCTCGAAAATTTCTCTAGGCTCTCTACATCAGACAGCTCGTGAGTTTATCCTCTACCCTAACTCCCCTTTTCTTATCCTCCGTTTGGATTCCGAGAAAATCCGGAAAAAATGAATACCATGTTTGAATTTGGTTGCTACTGGTGAATATTTCGAATCAACTAGCTCACACTGCATAGCAACAAATTACAGGATCACAGCGTTTTCTTTTTCATTATGTGTATAATTTATATTAGAATTTATTGGCGTGAGTCTATATTTTAGGAGAAAAGGAATGTAAATATTTTGTAATTATTAGAGTCATGTTTTAGGAAGGATATTGTGTCCTTTATTATTTTTTGTTTCCTTTTGTAACAAGGATTGTATGTACTTTTCTTTAGGATTATGGAATACAGAAAAGTTAAGCCGTAAAATTCTATTTGGCATCAATGCCAAATTTGTTGTAGCCCTAGAAACTGTAAAACAATATTTTCTTTCGCTGCTGTGTTCGGTCGACTTGTTCCTACGCTGCTTGTTGCAAAAATCGATCAGGCCGTGTATATTAGATTTGCAGTAGTGTGATCTTGCTGCTGTTGTGTGTGGTGCTGTGCTTTTGCAAGTGTACTGTGTATTGACTTGCAGTGTGTAGTTGTCTGCTGCTTGTCTGCTACCGTACAAATACTTGAGGCTGCTACGGTATTGGCTATGTTCTCCAATTAGAGTTGTTGCGTGGAAAGTTGTGTTATGCTGCCACCTTATTTTGTACTATGTGAATTTTGTGAGCATGTTTTCTTTGTCGTGATTTTCTAGTGTTATAGTCTGTAATTGTTTCGTAATTGCTATCACGCCCCGATCCCAACATACGTCCAGAATCGACTCGTGACGTCACCAATACCCGTACATCTAACATACCCCACCTCCGGGATATGTACAAAGCATAAATCAAGATTCAAATTTCATAGCATTTTTCGTACAATTTATGGTTGCATCTAACCTCTTCGTTAGACTACCTACGTACCCTCAATAGGGATCAAGTCATTCGTAGTTCAACGTTCGTCAAACTTTAATCTTTTCGTAAAATACTTATAGTGAAAAAAAAACATAAGGTACCACACTACACATCAACCATAAGCCATACACAATTATCATCTTGTCATGCACGCAGGTATGCTATGCCCACACATATATTTTCCACTTCATCCTTCATATAAATCACTACATTTCACATGATTCTCCATTTCAAGTATGCAACATCTCAAAAAAAAAAAAAAAACAATCAACGGATCACCATGCTATTCTATAGCCAAAATAGTCAACGAGTCTAATTATAATGACAATAATCACAACCAACATTATTCCATAATCACATCAATCAACAACACATCATATACCAAAATGCAGGCCTAGAGCGACACAGTTTGGCCGAAGCCTACATCTCTGAAGTTGATATCAAATCCAAGGAACTAACAAGTCAATGATACGATTCTAGACCATCACTCAACGAAATCCAAACCAGGATACGATTATGGACCATCACTCAACGGAATCGCAGAGTAAAAAGGATTCCGGACCATCACTCAACGGAATCCAAACAGAACTTAGTTCCGAACCACTCAACAGAACTGAATGGAAATCCAAGAAGCATAACTACGGCTTGAAGGAACAAGACAGGATTCAAGTTACTCAATTCACGAAGACTCAACGAAACGAACTAATATCGAGGAATAAATCCCCATCACAATGGGTTATCGGTCCATTACTAGATCTCACATCTCTCAAGCAATTCAATATGTATTTTAATCACATGACACAACCATTTCCAATACACAAGTCAAATCACATTTCACTACATCATACCAATCACTATGCTTCTAACATTATATCTCAATCCATAGCTTGTAACATGTCAGAGAATCACGAAGCACAATATTAATATTTAATTACGTTAATCAATCAGTGAGATAGCACAGCATTTCACGAGTTTAATTAAAGAACTCTACATAATTCCCTACTTGGGTTATGAATAATAACATGGTAATTCTAATTTGTATGCACAAGATCCATTTTGCGTAATTCTCATTCACTCGAATCTAAGATTCTAAGATAACCTTATGGAAATAAGCAAAAGCAAGGATTCCGAACCACTCAACGAAGTCCAACAACACTGGGTTCCGGACCACTCAACGGAACCAAATTACAAGTATGAGATAATCAATAAAAAGAAAGACCATTGATTATAGTTTATAACCTCAAATATAAGTTCGTAAATATGAAAACATAATCAAGTCTCTAATAACTCCGAAGGAGTCACCTAAACATCCAACGACTTATCCCATTCAAACCACCAAGATTCTCAAAAAACCATCATTCATATGTAAATTAAAACTAGGGCTAGAAGGACGCAGTTCAACTGAAGCCCACATAAGTAACCAAATAGGAAATGGCCCCCCCAAAGCAGATTAACCAAGCAGAGCCACCCTTGAGAAAATAACCAAGTAGGCAGTGACCCCCAATGCGGATTAACCAAGCAGAGTCACCCCTACAACTATTAGGAAGTGATCACCCAATGCGGATTAACCAAGCATGATCATTCCTAAGCATACATGGCCATAAGGATTGCCCAACGCAATTTACCTAAGTGCGATCCATATATAATATGGCCCCCCAATGCGGATTAACCAAGCAGGATCACTAATGACCCCCCAATGCGGATTAACCAAGCAGGGTCAAAATAATCAGGTAGGTAGTGATCACCCAATGCGGATATACCAAGCATGATCACTTATAGAATGCGTATGGTCCCCCAATGCGGATATACCAAGCAGGACCATCAATGTACAACTACTACATGGTGTAGTAAACTCAACACCTCAACTTATCCACATCTCAACCCCTATGAGTTACAACGTAGTCACCTACACCATCAACTTCTCGAGGTCACCACTAATATGTCACCCAAGCATATAAGTGCTACAACATACTTCCAATAGAATTCTAGGATCACATTGTCATAAAAATAATTATACACATGAATCACATTACTAAAAAGATAATTTAACTCACATATGTCACAACGATCATCAGTACCAAGCCAAATCATGTTTAATAATCATAGGCCTTTGGCTAAATATATAAAAATCACATTTATAAAACCAACTCATCTTCACAAAGGATACTAACATAGGAAATTAAGGTAATAACCATATCACATATATTCAAGTCACTCTCTAATCAATGTAGGCCCACTAGACTTCACTTAATCCCCTGTAGTACTAATTTTAGTAATTAGGACGTTTCGAGACATGTTGACCAAAAGTCAACTCTCGGTCAAAGGTAATTCAATCCGGAAGATGCACACATATGATTTTGGATCTGTAACTTTCCAAAGTCCACATTATGCTCAAATAACAACATACTAAAATCTCAACACGATCCGACAGTCGGATCTCCACCAATTTCAAAATTCAAGTGGCGGTCAACATTTAATTTTACCAACTTATAAATCCAATTAAGGAAGATCCGTATGTCGGACTATCGATCTGTAAGTTTCTATGATCCACAAATATTATTTCTATCACGCATTAAGGTTTGGTGGCGATCCAACGGTCGGATCGTCAAATCATATTTTAACCTAACCACGTATCATAATGAAATTAGGTTCAAACAATCAAACCATATCATAATGATATCAATTATGAAATCAGGGCATCTAATTGAACTTAAAAAGACACCGTTGGCCCACTGGCCAGGCCACAGCCACGGGTGGCGGTCGGCCACCCCGACTTGCCGAAAAATTCAACTATTTTTAAAAATTACCAAAATTTAAAAAAATGAATATCTCAAAGAGTAGAGCAAACTTTATACATGTGGCCAAGTCCAATTTGGCCGGGAAACACCTCAATTTCACTCAAACCCGTCGAAACCCTAGAAAATGGTGTGCTTTGATTCGGCTTCCAATCGAACTCCGACACCTCCAACACTGCTTAGGCTTTGTTCCTGGGGTTGAGGGAAGTCTTTTGGTGGTGGTCATGGATGGTGAAACTTGCCGGAGCCACCGGGAAAAGGGATAAAGCCGCCGGAACACCTGTGGGTTTGTGGCTTCGAACTCGAAAAATGGGAAAGAAATTGGGAAATATAACACTACCAGGCTGTAGGGCTCATCAAGAGCTTTCTATAGACACCAAGATCACCCAAAACGGAGATCGGATGAAGGAGATATGAGCGGGTCAAGAATGGAGTTTCGCGGGTCAAAAATGACCCAACTCGGGTCTCCCTCCTTTCCCCTCATTGCTCTCTCCTGATTGGGCTGCTTCTCACCTTTCTAAAATCTGATTGGTTCCTTCCCCCTTTTATTAAACTCCCTTAACCTTTAACCCACAATTAAATAATTCCCATAATCTATTGTTCACAACTTCAAACGTCCGTAACTTTATCGTTATAACTTGGACTCGCAAACGGCTTTTGCCTATGCACTCATGGCTTCGAGACCTATTCGAAAACGTTACTTGTGACCTCAAAAGGTCAACGAATTTTAAATAATTATTTTTCAAACTTCACTCTTGGTAACTAGTTTAATTAAAATCTAAATTCAAACAATTTAAAATAAATTCTCGAGAAATAATACAAAATCTCAATAGTACAAATACGTAGATTATAACAGTGAAATCCAGGAACAGGATTTCACAATTGCCGTGATTGGTTATTGCTTTGTTGACCAAAACAAAACAAAACGAAACAAAAAAAAAGTAAAGGTATTTGCTGCTCCAATTAGGCAGCAAGCATTAATTCATCAAGTGGGTTGTTCCCACTTTACCTTGTTTTTTTTTTTTATTGCTTGTTGTGACGTGAGCAATGCTTGTGTAGTGTGGTTGTGCGTACTTGTTGTTTTGTCTGTGATGTGCAATGTGTAGAGACTGATGTGCAGGTGTTATTACAATGACCAATATCGGTTGGATTTTAGATTCCGATGCAACGGATCATATGACGTATGATAGAACTTTGTTTCAGTCCATGAAAGATCCTTATAGAAAGTGTGTGGCAACTGCCAATGGTACTACTGCGGGAACAGTGTCTCTTACACCCTCTCTTCCCTTACATAATTGTTTATTGGTTCCATCGTTGTCCCATCACTTATTGTCTGTACCTCAAGTCACTGAACAATTGGATTGTGTTGTATTAATATATCCTTCACTTTGCTAGCTTAAGGATATTCAGACAAATGAGATCATTGGGCGTGGCACTAAGAGAGAGGGGCTATATTATGTGGATGATGTGGTTCCTGGAAGAGCTAATTTGGTTCACACATCACGTAATAGTAATCTACAGAAGGTATTGTTATTGCATCGTCGTTTGGGGCATGCATCGTTTGGTTATTAGAAACATATATTACTTGATATGTTCAGTGGTATTGAAGACTCAGAATTGAAATGTGAAGTATGTATTTTAGCCAAAAGTCATCGTGCTTCATTCCCTCCAAGTATGACTAGAAGATCTTTTCTGTTTGCGCTAGTACACTCTGATATGTAGGGGTCTTCCTCTGTTAGTACTTCTACAGGAATTAGGTGGTTTGTTACTTTCGTGGATGATTGCACTCGTATGACGTGGTTGTATGTGTTGAAAAATAAAAGTGAGGTTTATGATGTGTTTCGTTTGTTTCAACAGATGATTAAAACTCAGTATTCTTCTGATATTAAAGTTTGCATTCTGACAATGGTGGAGAGTACATAAATTCTGAGTTATCCCGGTTTCTACAAGATCGTGGAATTATTCATCAAACTACATGTCCGTATACTCTGCAACAAAATGGGGTTGCTGAGAGGAAAAATCGTCATATCTTGGAAACTGCTTGTGCCTTGCTTATTGGTGCGTCCGTGCCTAAACAGTTTTGACCTAAAGCCGTTACCAATGCCGTGTATGTGATTAACCGTATGCCATCCCGAGTTGTGGACTTTGTACACCTCTCCAAGTGTTGATAGAATTTGTTCCCGTACTGTCCACTAATACTCTCACTCCTCGTGTGTTTGGATGTGTAGCCTATGTTCATATTCACAAGATTCATCGTAGTAAATTAGATCCATGTGCTCTCCGGTGTGTCTTTCTTGGGTTTACTCCCCAACAGAAAGGGTATAAGTGCTACCACCCTGAAACTCGCCACATGTATGTGACCATGGATGTTACTTTCTCAAAATTCGAGTATTTTTATGCTTCGATTCCATCACCTTCTCATCACCAGGGGGAGAATACTAGTGATGATCTTGGGTGGTTGGAGATACCAGATAATGTAATATGTAGCTCAAGGGGACCGTGTGTTGAAAACAAAAATTGTGAAGGCTCTCGGCAAGACACTACCGAGAATGAATACAATGAAGACAGTGAGGTTCTCAACCATAGCCTGTCGAAAATTGGACAACTGTTCAGCTGTCGAGCACCAAAACAATTGATGCTTCTCAGCAACAGTCTGCCGAGTATGATGCAGAGTAGCGGCAGGAGTCTGCCAAACCAGCAGCTGCCGAACACGAACCCGTTCCCCCTCTCTCAAGCTCAATAGTGCCACCCAATGTGTCTTCTCTAAATATTCTTGAGGTAAGTAAAACTAATGCTCATGTAACTAATCCGGATAATATTATGAGTACGTATAAGTTGCCAACAAGGCAAAATCGTGGTGTTCCTCCTGACAGGTTTTCTCCTGAAGGAAAAGTGAAGTATCCAATAGCTAATTATGTGTCATGCTCGAACCTTGCACCAGAACGTCAAGCCTGGGTAAATAATGTGGAAGCAATCCAAGCACCAACGCTAGTTGAGGAGGCCTTAAAGGATCCTAAATGGGCTGCTGCAATGGATAAAGAAATGATGGCACTGCATAAGAATGATACGTGGGAGGTAACGGAGCTACCAAAAGGAAAAAACTGGTTGGGTGTAGATGGGTCTTTACAATCAAATACAAGGCAGACAGATCAGTGGACATGTATAAAGTAAGGTTAGTAGCAAAGGGTTATACACATACTTATGGTGTTGATTATCAGGAAACTTTTTCTCCAGTAACGAAGATGAATACAATACGAGTTCTTATTACTTTAACTGCAAATTTGAATTGGCCACTGAAACAATTTGATGTAAAAAATGCTTTTCTTCATGGGCATTTGAAAGAAGAAGTATATATGGATTTTCCTTCGGGGTATAACGCCGAAAGGAAAACCGAAGTATGTAGGTTGCAAAAGTCACTTTACGGGCTTAAGCAATCACCTCGTGCATGGTTTGGTAGATTCACTCAAGTTATGAGGAGGATTGGTTATTATCAAATTCACTCTGATCACACGTTATTTGTGAAACAGAGAAGTGGTAAAGTGACGGCCTTAATTATTTATGTGGACGACAAGATAATAACGGGTGATGATTCGGAGGAGATGATGAAATTAGAAAAAAGTCTTGCCGCTGAATTTGAGATGAAGAATTTGGGAGATTTGAAATATTTCCTTGGAATGGAAGTCGCTTGGTTATCAAGAGGTATTTTCTTGTCTCAACGTAAATATGTTCTGGATTTATTAAAGGAAACAGGCATACTGGGATGTAAACCTGTGGAAATTCCCATCACAAAGAAACATTATTTGGGGATTTATCCAAATCAAGAACCGGTTGACAAAGGTAGATATCAAAGGCTAGTGGGGAGGTTGATTTATTTGTGTCACACTCGTCCGGATATTGCCTATGCCGTAAGTGTGGTTAGTTAGTTTATGCACTCACCAAGTGTGGATCATATGGTGGCAGTAATGAGAATCTTGGCATACTTAAAGTCTGCCCCGGGAAAGGGAATTTTGTATGAACATCATGGATATATGAGGATTGAGGGATATACTGATGCTGATTAGGCAGGTGATATGACTGACAGACGGTCTACATCTGGGTATTTTACATTTGTTGGAGGTAATTTAGTTATGTGGCGGAGCAAGAAGCAGAATGTGGTATCACGGTCCCCTGCCGAAGCCGAGTATAGGGGTATGGCACATGGTGTGTGTGAGATCCTTTGGGTACGAAAGTTGCTTTGGGGTCTTGGTTTTACACAGAAAGAGGCGATGAAATTGTATTGTGACAATAAGTCTGCTAGAGAAATAGCTGAGAATCCGGTGCAGCATGACAAGACCAAGCATGTTGAGGTTGATAGACATTTTATCAAAGAAAAGTTGGAAAAGAAGATTGTGTCAATACCGTTCATGAACTCAGAGGAACAACTTGCGGATATCCTTACTCATGCCATGTGTAATAGGAGGTTCGATAACTCACTTATCAAGTTGGGCATGTATAACATCTATGCTCCAACTTGAGGGGGAGTATTGGTGTGAGTCTATATTTTAGGAGAAAATGAATGTAAATATTTTGTAATTACATGTTTTAGGAAGGATACTGTGTTCTTTATTGTTTTTTGTTTCCTTTTGTAACAAGTATTGTATGTACTTTCATTCAGGATTATGGAATACAGAAAAGTTAAGCCATAAAATTCTATAGAATTCTGGTTTTAATGGACCATAATTAGGGATTTCGGTCGATATTGTGGATAACTTTCCGCGTTGATGTGTTGTTAGTTGGCACTTACGAGCTGGTTTAGTAATTGCTTAATGTTTCTCATCTGATCAGATGTTTCTGACTTTGGCATATGTATTATATGTACATATATTGTTGGATTCCTGTTTGAATCTGTTCAATGCAAGTAGGAAAGGAAACGGACTCCTTCTCGTTCGATTCCATGATTCGTATTACGACTGTAACGACCATTGAAACTCACATAAAGAGCTTTCTCTATTACAATTGTGGTACAATTGAACCTAACAGGTATTCTTGTGTTTTGCTAATGTTGAGGATAGTAGATGATGTTTAAATTCTTTAAAGTTATTTTGAATTAAAAATCTAGTTACTAGTTACAGATAACTAAGAAATTCCCTATGAAATTCCATAATCAGTTTATTTCCACCATAGTAATATCCTCTCTGTTGAAATGAGTCGAGAAGTCAGAGACAATACGTTTTAATCTGGCAGCCCTGATTGCAAAGACTTCAACTTTTTCGTGGGACTTGACAGTTTGGTCTGAGATGGGTTAGCCGGAAAATGAGGTAAATGTCGCCACCCAACCTATAAGTTCTTTTCCATAAATATCACCTTTCTCAAGATGTGTAGTGCTTGACGAGCCACTTTCTCCGCCGATACTACTAGTCTTGTAGGTAAGTACGGTGCCCTGCGTGATGAAAAGCATCATATCCAGTGGCTCCCCCTCTCGAGTAATATAGCTACCATGACCATAGTTAACTGGCTCAAGATGCTCCATGATTGCTTCCAAAACTTGTCTGTTTATGTTTTCAAGCCCTGGCACCTGGGGTTAATTCATACATGTAATTAGAAACTTACAAATACATCGATAAGATCCTATAAGCAACATCATTTTACTAATACGGATGATAATCAACTGTTCAAAAGTACACTCACGAAAGCACGCGAAAAGAACTCAAAGGGGAGTTCATGCTCCTATCTATATAATAGCTTGAATTCGTCAACTAGATTATTCGAAAAACCATCTACTGCCAAAAGTTTATAGAACACTATATATAGAGATATGTATATGGAGATATATTGAGAAAGATAGGACATTAGGAACTTACATTCTTTAGTGTAGCCAAGAAGAGATGGCGCTTTATATGTTTCTTAAGTGTAACGAGAAGATATTCTCCGCAGGATTATCTTCGTCCTCGTCAAGTGCTTCTATTACTAATTGCCAATACGCATGTCACTCTAGGAAGACCATATTCAGATAACATGAAACCTATTCGTGGAATTATGACTTTACTCCTCCGTATGGCCCATATCCTATATGTTCTGCTAGTTGCCTGCATAAATGTCTACTCCACAACATGGAGGTTTGGACTTGAGTTTATTAAATCCTGAAATTTACATGCATATATGTAGAAACTACTCAAAAGAAAACAGATATACAAAATATAACTCATCACCGACCTGCAAATGTCCAAGCAGATACATGAATGGTAGCATGCCACTGATCGAAATAAAAATGACAAAGCTGGTTTCCCAGGCATAGGAACTAGTGTTGAGATTTGAAGCAAAAGAACTGAAGAAATCATTGGAGCAATATATTAAAACAATAGTTGAAAAAGGACAACTCAGTGGATGGCTGGATTTGCATGATTGAATTTTGATAATCAATTTCAATTAACCCTTCAAACACCGGTGTACTGTAAAAAAACGTATATGCATGATGATCCAAGAACAAACCCCATATTCGTAAGCCCCATGAGAAACACATCAAGAATTTTTGAGAAAAATTTGTTTTGCCCACTATGCCAGATTGGAGAGTGTCAATGAATATGCCAAAATTGAATGCCATTGGATTTGGTGGATTTGTGGGACATAAATCATTTAGAAATGTGACGTTTCTGAACGTAGTGTTATCACATTGTAAAGTACTTAAGTCGCATTCATTTTCAATTTAACAAGTAGAGATCCAACAATCTATCTCTCATTGAACAAAAAAAAAAGTACCAAAATGCCCCAAGTACCTAACAACCCAAGAACTACATTTGTAACTCAACAATATTTACAAGCAACTTATGGAGCAGTTTAACTAAGATAAGATGATAATTTACATGGCTAGCATGAAATTTAATAAACCTAGAATCCATATTTTCTTTGTGGCAGGAATGTTCCTGCTAAATTAACGTGTTCCCTTGTTATAGTCCTTACATTATGTGTACACTGCACGACCTCGGGCAACATATTGCAATAGAATAAGTAAGTTCAAAATCTTCATTCTAGCCAAAGATCTTGAGTCCCTCGTTGTCGGAAGAAAAATTAAAATTACAATCTGTACACAAATGCAACCAGTAATTAACTTTAAGTGTTGTGTGACAAAATCAGCAAAATCAAATTATTCTAATTCCTAAAATATGACTTAAGAGATTACGCCTAAAAGTAATTGGCTTACTTGTGGAATAGGAAGAACGGACATGGATCCTCTCCTTAGCTATTGCCAGGGGATCCTAGGGATCAATTGATCTCAACCCTTCAAATTGATCCTATGGCCAAGAAATGTCAAGAAGCTTTCAAATTATTTCACGCAACCCAAGATAATTTTGTTTTCCTTTTACCATTCCCGCTCATAATCCACTTCTTTCTCCTCTCTCTCTCTCTCTCCTCTCTCTCTCTCTCTCTCTCGCTCATAATCCACCTGTGGCGGCGCGTGACCAGTGGATCGCCGATGCTATTTTACACTAAATTGATATCTTGATCTCAGATTTGTTATCCATATGATGTGATTTGATTATTGTGAATCTAGTTTGATTAAGGTGCGTTACTTGATAATTATATGAATCGACGATCTGACCGTTAGATCGTCACCAAAATTCAATACGTTATAGTACATAATATTTGAAAATCATAGGAACTTACAGATCGGGAATCCGACATGCGGATCTTCCCGAATTGAATTTGTAAGTTCATAAAATAAAACGTTAACCGGCTGATTTTGGCAATTGGCGGAGATCCAACCATTGGATCGTAAGGAAACTTTATTATGATATTTTAGAAGCATAATGTGAATCTTGGGAAGTTACGGATCAGAAATCCGAGGTGTGGATCTTCCAGATCGAGTTACGTAAGGTTGTAGACCCTATCGTCGATCTTTGACCGACAGTTGACTTTTGGTGAATGGGTCTCAAATCATTCTAGAACGTCTTTGGGGATGTGTTTTATGTAAGTTACGTGTTCTATTGATAAGGATTTTGAGGTGTGGTTTGATAATTGTTATAGGCGCCGATCATTCGTGACGCCTCGATATTTGTGCTAAGGAGTTATAGCGCGGACTCCAGGTGAGTGGACTTTTGTTTTCTATATATACGTATTTATGTTTTACGATTTCCAAAAATTGTTTTTAAATGAATTTACGATTTAAATGCCATGTCAATGATGCATTATATTTTAGTATTTGCATTAGAATAGTTTTGCATACTATTGAATGATGATGCGGAGGCCCAGGTAAGCTTCAGGTGAGTACATTATGATAATGGTGGTTGCATTGTGTATGGTTATGCGTAGATGCATTTAAAGCTAATTATCCTGCACTGCGGTGTTAGTGCTCCCGCCCGAGGCCAAGGCACAGCCTTCACGTGATCGTTCACCTCCCGCACCGCACGCTCACCTTGGATCCAAGTTTGGTGCCAACCTGTCGTACAAACCACATTAGGTGGTTCCGACTCGTAGGTGACCCACAATTCATCGCACAGCCTTCACGTGATCGTAGTACTTGAGCGTACTTTTTACACCCAGCCTGTCGTACAAACCACATTAGGTGATTCCGACTTGTGTGCAGGACTAGGTTGATGAGCTATAGGTTCAGTTGTACAGGTCACATTAGGTGGCTCTGACTCACATACTATTTTATATTGATTTCACACCTGGCTTACATCTTTTAGTGTTAAAACATTATGACATGGCATATTTCAATTTTTTACTGGCCTTGTGCATTGGTTTTCGTATATATGTAATATTATTTTCTAGAAACTACACGGGTTTTACAGCGAGGGGTTATAACGTTTTCAAAAGGTTTTTATTAAAATTTTATTTTCAAGCCCACTCACCCTTGTTTTTCGCCCCTCCAAGTTTTAGCTGCTGAAAGTTCGTATAGACGAGGATTCTTAGCGAATCTCAGTATAGATGGCGACCTCTAAGGGTATGATCCTTACCCACACTATTGTACTTTACTTATGCTCCAACGTCGCACGTGAAATGGGTTCATTACCGCTCACAGCGCACTCTTGTCTTTAGGCACTTTTAGGTTTAAATTTTTTCACATTTTCCATATCACTATACTTTATGGCTTCGTCACCTTCCAGGTGTTGGCCAGCACAGCTCGTTTCGGAGTCCTAGTGGACATTCCGGATCGGGATATGTCATTATTTGACTTAACTATGTGACACCTAGTACGCATCATTGTTTTTCATCGAGAGTTAAATGAAGAAACTAAGAATTGAGGGTTTTTTTTTTTTTTTTGTTATTTTCCCTCGGTAGTTGAATTTTGTCAAAGATATTTTTCTATTGATTTTAGTAATCGTGTGCATCTCGTTTTCTCTTTATTCATGTTCTTTCTTTTCCACTTCTTCACTTTACTGAGAAAATAACAAAAATTCTTGTCAACATTATTTATTTATTTTTAGCTAAGAAACTTCATTTTAATTATTTGACTCAACTATGTGACACATGGGTACGTATCATTGTTTTTCATCGAGAGAAAAAAGAAGAAAATATGAATTGACGTTTTTTTATTTTCCCCCAGTGGTTTAATTTTTTTTCAAAAATATTTTTCTATTAAG
The DNA here is from genome assembly GCF_042453785.1 of Malus domestica. Classification (NCBI taxonomy): domain Eukaryota; kingdom Viridiplantae; phylum Streptophyta; class Magnoliopsida; order Rosales; family Rosaceae; genus Malus; species Malus domestica. The sequence continues at coordinate 20,888,927 of NC_091664.1, read as the reverse complement.
TTTGGTAGTTGCGTGCTTCTCATTTTCTCTTTATCTCATTCCTTCTTTTTTTTTTGTCACTTATTCACTTTACCAAGAAAAGTGTCACATCCCGGCCCGGGGCGGATCACTTCCCGGGCCCGCTCCACCACCGTAACACGATATTGTCCGCTTGGGCCCCGACCATGCCCTCACGATTTTGTTTCTGGGAACTCACACGAGAACTTCCCAGTGGGTCACCCATCATGGGATTGCTCTCACGCGCTACTCGCTTAACTTCGGAGTTCCAATGGAACCCGAAGCCAGTGAACTCCCAAAAAGCCTCGTGCTAGGTAAGGATGAGAATATACATTTAAGGATCACTCCCCTAGGCGATATGAGATGTTACAAAAAGAATGAAAATTCTTGTCAATATTGTTTTTTTTTTTAACTAGGAAACTTGGTTTTAATTTTTTGCACTCGACTATGTGACACCTTCACATCATTAGTTTTTGTCAAGAGATAAATAAAGAAACTAAGAATTTTTTTTTCTCTCTCCTAGTGGTTTAATTTTGTCAAAGATATTTTTTGTATTGATTTTTGCAATAGCGTGCATCTCGTTTTCTCTTTATTCATGTTCTTTTCTTTTCCACTTATTCACTTTACTAAGAAAAGAACGAAAATTCTTGTCAACATTTTTTTTACCTAAGAAACTTCATTTGAATTATTTGACTCGACTCTGTTACACCTAAGTTCAAATTACTTTTTTTCATCGAGAGATAAAAGAAGAAAAATGAATTGAGGATTTTTTTTTCCCAAGTGCTTTAATTTTTTTCAAAGATAGAAACTTCGTTTGAATTATTTGACTCAACTATGTTACACAAGAGTTTGCATTACTGTTTTTTGTCGAGAGATAAATGAAGAAAAATGAATTGAGGAATTTTTTTTTTTCCCAAGTGGTTTAATTTTTTCAAAGATACTTTTATATTGACTTTAATAGTCGCGTGCATCTCGTTTTCTCTTTATTCTCGTTCTTTTATTTTCCACTTATTTACTTTACCAAGAAATGAATGAAAATGATCATGTTAACATTATTTATTTTTTTATTTTTAGTTAAAAAACTTGATCTGTCTACTTTTTTTTTTAAAGGAAGAAGGAAAAAAGAAAAAGAAAAAGAAAAGAGAGAGAGCTAGATGCACTACAAGGAACCGAAAAAACCAGAGGGAGAAGGAAAAAAAGAAAAGAATGGGAGGACAATTATCATCTATTTGTACCATCTTTCTAATAGAGGTAAGGAATCAATATTTGTGGGTTCAATCTTTATTGAAGAGATGGTACAAATAAATGTTGAGAATCATATCTTGGAAAAAAAAGTCGGGGCGGGAGAGAGATAGTATTAGTCAATTTCTCAATGGAATTGTTGAGGGGAGTCTTTGAATTGCTGCTTAATACTTCAATATATGACTGTAACAGCCATTGGAACTCACATAAAGAGCTTTCTCTAGTACAATTGTGGTACACTGCTTGTTCCTTTTTGACATATTTTGGTAGAATTAGAAAGACTTGAGTTGATGAAAATGTTTCGGAATTAGGTTCACATAGTCACATGCATCATACGCTGCGTTTGGATGACCTATACAGGTTGATGTAAGCTAAAATTTTGGAATAATGATAGGGAGACTAAATTTAGAGATAAAAATTGCAAACTAAATTATGTGTCACTAGTAGAAATGAGCATGTCTATCAACGCTTAAACAATAAACCAATCATCAAATTTCATGTCCTTTAGTTTTCAAAATTTAGTCTCTCTTGCATTACTCAAAATTTTAAGCTTCATGTAGTAATGTAGCTCGACGTAAGTGCACTGACTCCTTGTTCCCATTTTTAAGACTATCGATCATATCCAAGTTATAGCGGTCATGGAAAACCAGGTCCAATTGGTTAAAGCATCTAGAGTTGATAGTTGATAGTTCGATTTGGTCGATAGTTGTCAGCTTGGTTAACTAGTATAATTTGGTGTGCTTGTAGCGGGCTTGTTCTAGTGAAAAGAGATTTCTCAATTAGAAAAACACATAAGATTTGTTCGAAACTGTAAACGGAACATGTTAGGGCACACTTACCTAGAAACAAGGAGATGAACTAATGGCTTGATTCCATCTTAAGGTACGTAAGCAATGTAACCTAAGAGTTAGAAGCAATCACAAATTAAGAGGAATTTAATTGGTACTACGTAATCAATTCATAATTTTAATCACCTCTCGGGGTTAAATTTTCGAATTGTGACAGATTAGTATTAGAGCCTAGGTTAATATCTCGGAACAAGGAGTATCAAAATGAATGTATGCCAATACGAATGCCTATTGAACCTGACGTTATTACACCACGTGAGATAGAGATGGAAGTCTTGGTAATGTGTGATTACTAGTATGAGATTATGAGTCATGGACTCTATTTGAAGTTCAGTAGATCTAGTATATCAAGGTATCTCACGTATTGTACTTTGTATGATTAGATATTTGTTTGATACATGGCAGTGATAGAGAATATGTTTACTATGTAAATCATGTTGAGTGTGATGGGTAATGTGTGATGATGTGACTGCACCATGTAGCAGTGTGGTACATGGGTGATCTAGCTTGATTAATCCGCATCAGAAAATCAAACTATTAGATGCATGTTTATGGTCCTTCTTGGTTAATCTGTATTGCGGGACCCCGCATTCGAAGGAGGATCATGCTTAGTATATAAATAATGAGTGATCTCTACCTAAGTTATTAGATGCATGCATAGTCTTGCTTGGTTAATCCGTATTGGGAGACCATGCTTCGTGTATTTGCGAAGGGTGATCACTGTTTAGTATTATATGAAATGATCTTGCTTGGTTAATCTGCAATGGGGCACCATACACATTCTAGGAGTGATCATGCTTGATATATCCGCAATGGATGTGTAAACACGGAAATTCCTGAAACAAGAACAAGGTGTACAAAATAATATTTGTATTAATGATTTAGGGTTACAATCTCTTCTACAAATTTAGCCTCTGATTCTATCTTTGTAATGGGTAGATTTGTTGTTGTTGATCCAAAAGGCCGTCGGGGCTTGATCTTTAGGATGAACGGATGATGAATGATGAACACTTTCTTCGAGGGCCGTCGGGGCTTGATCTTGAATTAGTGGAAGTTTCTTCAAGGGCCGTTGGGGCTTGATCTTGAAGGAGGATTTTGACGAAGAACGAAGAGGGCTTTCTTGATTCTTCGGAATTTGCTTGAAAGCTTTAGAGTTTCAAGGCTTCAAGGCTTTGGTGTGGTGTGAATTCTCTTCCAATTTGGGAGTAGAGAAAATGTATGTAAAATCCTCTCCTTGATTCTTTGATGGAGGAGCCTATTTATAGGCTTTGGGAATGAATCACCACCATCCATTTGTTTTGGTGGAAGTTGTAGGTGAATTTTGGTGGATGTTGTAGGTGAAACTTGGTGGATGTTTGTAGGTAAAACTTGGTGGATGTTGTAGGTGAACTTGGGTGGAAGTTGTAGGTGAACTTAGTGTATGATGTAGGTGAAGTGAATGAAGGTTGTAATTTTAATACAATGGTCAACATTTATTTCACCAAAATTTAAATGTTTACAAATGTAATCTTAATGCAATGGCTAACATTTATGCCACCGAAATTTCAATGTCTACAGTAGCCCTATGGCCTGATCGATTAGAGATGACCTTAAATTCTCTAGTTTTTCTAAAATTCCTAATGGACAACCAAAGAGAAGAAGGAAAAAAAAAAAGTAGTGTTGCACTTATCATTTAATAGAGATAAGGTCTATTAAACGGAAGTAGATTCCATTCTTATTAAACAGATTGTACAAATGATGGTACAAATAGTTGGTAAGAATGATATTTTTTAGAAGAAAAAAAAAATGAGAGAAGGGAGGGCAGATTAGGATTATCTCCCCTCCTCTTTCCATCCACTTATATCCTCTCATCTTACATTCTCTTATTTTGTCTTTCTTTTACTATAAAAAAATTAATATAAGATGTTGATGTGATTTAACCGTGAGCGTTCAAATAGAAGAGAAATGAAGGGGAGGGAAAAAAAAAAGAGAAAAAATAATCCTACTACTCCAGAGAGGGGTCACTTGCACAGAGCCCCATATCGACAGAAGGGGAGAAAATGTAGGATTGGCACTGGCCTGCTCACGTCCCCAAATCGAACCCACTCGCGTCGACGAAGACCCATCGACTCAGCCCACCGGCCATGGCTACGATCATAGCTCGGAAATTTCTCTAGGCTCTCCGCGTCAGACAGCTCGTGAGTTTGTCCTCTGCCCTAACTCCCCTTTTCTTATCCTCCGTTTGGATTCCGAGAAAATCCGGAAAAATTGAATACCATGTTTTTATTTGGTTGCTACTGGTGAATATTTCGAATCAGCTAGCCCACGCTGCATAGCAACAAATTACAGGACCACAGCGCTTTCTTTTTCTTTATGTGTAGAAATTTAGATTAGAATGCTGGTTTTAATGGACTATAATTAGGGATTTTTTCGGTCGATATTGTGGATAACTTTCCGCGTTGATGTGTTGTTAGTTGGCACTTACGATCTTGTTTAGTAATTGCTTAATGTTTCGCATCTGATCAGTTGTTTCTGACTTTGGCATATGTATTGTCATTTGTGATAAAACCCAAGCCAATACCTAGCTACAACCTTGACTGTGTGGTAATGGTGGGTACTGAGGAGAGGAATTGCACAGCAAGAAAAGGAAATTTCTAATTGTTTTTCATATATGCTTTTCAATCCACTAGCTGAGGCTTTTAACCCACAAGCCAGCCCTTACATTCGCGAGAGTGCCATCTGGCATAACAACAACTCAATTAAAACTAAAACCCACAATTAACAAGACTATTACAATCTAATCCTTACTCTAATACAATCTGACCCCCATTATTTAACTACTACTTCATAGTGATCCAAGGATTCACTAATAGGCCAATTGCAAGATCATAACATTTACTCCCGCCTTCGAAAAAACCTTGTCCACAAGGTTAAAGAGAGAAAGCAGGGAATCGAGCTTGGAAGTCTTCAAAGTCCTCCCATGTTGCAGAACTGGCATCTTGATCCTGCCACTGAACAAGCAATTGAACGCCGGCAGAATTACCCTTCTTATACATGCGCCTGGAAAGAATGGAGGCAGGAACCAACTGTTGAAGACCATCTTCTGTAACTTGGGGCAACAGGTTGTTGGCTACCACATTCGGCCCTAAGTGCTTCTTAAGACTGCTGACATGAAAAACAAGGTGGACTTTAGACATGGCAGGAAGTTCAAGTTTGTAAGCCACATCACCTACTCGGCTGAGAACCTTATAGGGACCATAGAACCTGGGTAACAGTTTATGATAACTGTGTGCAGCCAAGGATTGGAGTTGATAAGGAATAAGTTTTATATAAACCATATCGCCAACTGCAAAACTCCGTTCCAATCTCTTTTGATCAGCTTGTGACTTCATCCTTGTCTGAGCTAATTCAAGGTTCCTTTTCAGAATCTCCAAAACCTTGTCCCTCTCAACCAAACATTGCTCCACAGAAGCGAACTTTGTAGAACCAGGTTCATACGGTGTGATATGAGGTGGGGAATAACCATACACTAATTCGAAGGGTGTGAACTTAGAAGAAGTGTGGTATGAGGTATTGAAACACCATTCGGCCCACGATAACCATTGTACCCATTTTTTAGGTTGACCTCCAACAAAACAGCGCAGGTAGGTTTCCAAGCAGCGGTTCATAACCTCAGTTTGACCGTCAGTTTGAGGATGGTAGCCCGAACTCATACACAACTTGGCATTGTGCAGTTTGAATAACTCTTTCCAGAAGGCGCTTATGAAGATCGGATCACGGTCACTGACTATAGAGTTGGGCATGCCATGGAGTTTGAAAATATGCTCAAGAAAAAGCTGTGCTACACTAGCCGCTGTATATGGATGTGCCATAGGAACAAAATGACTATATTTGGACAGCCGATCAACCACCACCATGATAACAGTCTTACCCTTGCAATTAGGAAGTCCGACGATAAAGTCCATGCTTATATCAGCCCAAATTCGTTCAGGAATTGGAAGAGGCATCAGTTTTCCAGGAGGTGCCACTGTTTCATACTTATGTTGTTGGCAGATGTGACACTCCGAAACGAAGAGTTTGACATCATTCTTCATACTCGGCCAATAAAAGTCCTTCTTAAGCTTGTGGTAGGTTTTAATCACACCTTGATGACCTGCAGCAGGTATGGAATGATAAGCTTCGACAAGCTTGGTGCGCCAAGGAGAGGAAGGGCTTAACAATATCCGTGCCTTGTACCGTAAAAACCCATTCTGGAAAGAGTAATTAGAAGATGTAGGGGTGGAGTACCTAACAATTTGTATGTACATATATTGTTGGATTCCTGTTTGAATCTGTTCAATGCAAGTAGGAAAGGAAACGGACTCCTTCTCGTTCGATTCCATGATTCGTATTATGACTGTAACGACCATTGAAAATCACATAAAGAGCTTTCTCTATTACAATTGTGGTACAATTGAACCTGACAGGTATTCTTGTGTTTTGCTAATGTTGAATAGCTGAATATATAGTTATTTTGAGTAAAAAATATAGTTACTAGTTACAGATAACTAAGAAATTCCCTATGAAATTCCATGATCAGTTTATTTCCACCATAATAATATCCTCTCTGTTGAAATGCGTCGAGAAGTCAGAGACAATACGTTTTAATGTTGCAGCCCTGATTGCAAAGACTTCAACTTTTTCGTGGGACTTGACAGTTTGGTCTGAGATAGGTAAGCCGGAAAATGGGGTAGATGTCGCCGCCCAACCTATAAGTTCTTTCCCATAAACATCACCTTTCTCAAGATGTGTAGTACTAGTCTTGTAAGCAAGTGCAATGCCCTGCGTGATGAAGAGCATCCTATCCAGTGGCTCCCCCTCTCGAATAATATAGCTACCATCAGAATAGTTAACTGGCTCAAGATTCTTCATAATTTCATCCAACACTCGTCTGTCTTTGTTTTCAAGCCCTGGCAACTGGGGTTAATTCATACATGTAATTAGAAACTTAAGAATACATCGATAAGATCCAATAAGCAACATCATGTTACTAGGACGGATGATAATCATCTAAGCAACATCATGTTATTAGAAACTTAAGAATTCAGAAGTACACTCACGAAAGCACGCCAAAAGAACTCAAAGGGGAGTTCATGCTCCTATCTATATAATAGCTTGAGTTCGTAAACTAGATTATTCGAAAAACCATCTGGTGCCACAAGTTTATACAACACTATATAGAGCTACGAATAATTGAGAGAGATAGGACATTACTTTCCGTAGTGTAGCCAAGAAGAGATGCCGCTTCATATGTTCCTTAAGTTCCAAAGGAAGTAACGAGAAGATATTCTCCGCAGGTTTATCTTCGTCCTCTTCAAGTGCTTCTCTTACCAATTTCCAAATCGCATATTCTACCCCCTCTTTAAGACCATATTCAGATACCATGAACCCTATTTGTGGAAATATGACTCCCACCCTCTGCCGTATCTGAGATGTTTTGCTAATTGCCTGCATAAATGTCTACACCACAACATGGAGGTTTGACATTGAGTTTATTAAATCCTGAAATTTACATGCATATATGTAGAAACTACTCAAAAGAAAACCAGATATACAATACATAATTCATCACAGACCTGCACATGTCCAAGCAGATACATGAATAGTACCAGGCCACTGATCGAAATAAAAATTACAAAGACGCTTTCCCATGCATAGGTACTAGAGTTGAGGTTTGAAGCAAAAGAACTGCAGAATTCATTGTAGCAATATATTAAAACAATATTTGAAAAGGGACAACTCATTGGACGGCTTGCGTGACTGAATCTTGATAGTCAAACACCGGTACCGGCGTATTGTAAAAAACCCAAGTGCATGAAGCAATATCTAAGAATAAAAATACTTATGTAGGACAAACCTTAGATTTCGAAATCCCCATGAGAAACACATCAAGAGTTTTTGAGGAAAATTTGTTGTTCCCAATATGCCAGACTGGAGAGTGTCAACGAATATGCCAAAATCGTATGCTATTGGATTTGGTGGATTTGTTGGACATAAATCATTTAGAACTGTAACGTTTCTGAACGTAGTATTATCACATTGTAAAGTACTTAAGTTGCATCCATTTTCACTTCGACAAGTAGAGATCCAACAATCTATCTCTCGCTGAACAGAAAAAAAGTACCAAAATGCCCCAAGGACCTAACAAACCAAGAACTACATTTGTAACTCAACGATATTTACAAGCAACTTTAGGGAGCAGTTAAAATAAACTAAGACAAGACAATAACTTACATGGCTAGCAAGGATGTACATGATGAAATTTAAGACACCTGGAATCCATATTCGCTTGTACTTTGCAAGTTGTTTGCTAGTTTCACGTGCTTTCTTGTTAAAGACCGTACATAGTCTATACATTGGATAAGCTCGTGCAACATATTGCAATACAAAAAGTGAGTTCAAAAACTTCATTATATTCAAAGATTTTGAGTTCCTCGTTGTCGGAAGGAAAATTAGAATTACGATCTGTACACAAATTAGTTAAACTTAAGTGTTGTGTGACAAAATCAGCAAAATCAAATTATCCTAATTCCTAATATACGACTTAAGAGATTACGAAAAATAATTTACTCCATAAAAGTAATTGGCTTACTTGTGGAATAGGAAGAACAGCTAAAATGTTTTGTATTGGGGAGACTGGGATTCCCAATTCCGCAAAATCAAGGAAATCTTCCAGTAAGCTCAATGTGCACCACGGACGCAGCACATGATCGATGATTTTAAGTAGATAAGGGAGATCTGTAAATGCTCTCAAAACAATAACTATCTTCTTTAATTTTTCGTCCAATGTGAGACACTTTATATTTTCATTGATGATGGGAACGTACAAGAACAAAGGGTCCACAAGCATCGGGCCAAAAAAAATCATGATGACGAACAAACTGGTTATCCCAATCCATATAGAATGTATACCACGTTTTATTGAATCTATATCGCATTTTATTGATCTATCTCCTCCATCTCTCTTGCCATACCTCCCTTTCGCAAGCTCTAAAATTTGCTCACCTGACAAGCTGAAAAATTAATACACAAGAATTAAACATGAAATTCATTTATTCGATTTGTTTATTCCTATGTCGAACAACCACATTGATCTGATGCAAAAATCCTTTGTTTTAATTTTAAAAGAAAAATAAAATATTAGAGATATTAAGAGAAATATGAAACCTTCCAAGGTTGATTAAATCGTCATCGGAGCTCTCCTTTTTTGGAACTGGTTCATCAGAGTTCATCGTAACTCAGTTTTACTAAGTTATGATGCGTACAAGATCCTTTGAGCTATCAAAGATCCGAATGAGGAGCTTCTTGAAGTTTCAACAAAGTACATATGTTAACTACAACCACTTCATGATGGAGAATAAGTAGGCTAGGAGTTGAATGTCAAGTAAAGGGGTTGAATCCTCTAAGAGAGAAACTAGAAGTGTGATACCTTAATTTGTGTTTTAATTACTTGACTCAACTATGTGATACCATCATTGTTTTTCGTCGATAAATAAATGAAGAAAAAGAATAGGGAAAGGTAGTGTTGATGCACAAAACCGGAGGTCTTGGAACAACGTAAATCCGACCGTGAATCTGCAAGAAATGTAAATAACACAAGATGTATCGTGGTTCACCCCAAGGTTTGGGTTACATCCACACTAATTATTGTATTTCTCTGAGAAGTGAGGGGAGTGAGGGAGAGAGCTTCTGAGGGTGAGAGAACTCTTCCTATGGCCTAAAAATGGTCTCCCCTCATTGTGAGGGTGAGGGGTCCTTTTATAGAATAAGGACTCATCACTTATTACATATTTGCCCCTTCCTTTATCACATAATTACATTTAAGTCCCCCGAGTATTTGTACGAGATCTAAATACGAGGCCCTAAATATGGTATAAACAGTAGTCCCCCAAGTCTTCAATCAAGAGTCTTTTGGCTGGAGACTTGAAATTCAGTTCATGTGTGGGCCGAAATAACTAGATGTTGTCTTGAACTGATGTTCGATATGAGGCGGTGCTCAATCTGAAATGATGCTCAACTAGAAGTAGCACATGCTGCGAGGCTGCGAGGCTCGTGGCTTATGTTGCCTTGGTTAGCTCGGCTTGTAGCGTTGAAGATGAGGGAGCCCCTTTTATAAAATAAGGGTTCGCTCCTCAATACATGAATAATGGGCTAGAGCTGATGTTCGCGGCGAAGCGGTTGCTCAGTAGGCGGCGATGCTCTCTAATGATGGTGAGGGAGTCCCTTTTATAGAATAAGGGCTCGCTCCTCAATACATAAATAATGGGCTAGATTTGATGTTGCTCTAATGATGGTGAGGGAGTCCCTTTTATAAAATAAGGGATCGCTCCTCAATACATAAATAATGGGCTAGAGTTAATGCTCTCTAATGATGGTGAGGGAGTCCTTTTTATAAAATAAGGGATCGCTCCTTAATACATAAATAATGGGCTAGAGTCCCCCAAGTATTTTTCATGATGCCCAGTTGAGGCCCAATATATGGTACATAATGTAGTCCCCCAAGTCTTCGGTCAATAGAGTCTGTTGGCTGGAGACTTCAAATTGAATACATGTATGGGCCGAAGTGGCGGTTGTTCGGAGGCGGTATTTGTATACCCTGCACTGAAGCTTTGTAGGTGAAGCTTTGCAAGTGAAGCTTTGAAGCTAAAGCTCTATAAATGAAGCTTTCGAAGCTGTAGCTTTTGTAAATGAAGCTTTTGAAGCTAGAGCTCTGTAAATGAAGCTTTTGAAGCTAGAGCTTTGTAAATGAAGCTTTTGAAGCTAGAGCTTTTGTAAATGAAGCTTTTGAAGCTAGAGCTCTGTAAATGAAGCTTTGAAGCTAGAGCTCTGTAAATGAAGTTTTTGAAGCTGATTGACATGAGTGATGCTCATGAATGTTTATGTTGATTAACATGAGTGGTGCTCATGGATGTTGTCATGAGTGATGCTCATGAATGATGGTCATGAATTTTATGTATGATTGTCATGAGTGATGCTTATGAATGTTTATGTATGAATGACATGAGTAATGCTCATGTATAATTATGAGTACTGAGCGTACTTTTGATCACCTGGTTGGTGGTATGAATGAGAGTACGGGTTGTACATTTCATCACCTGGTTGGTGGCATGAATGGCTAGTTGCCAAATGATATTAAAGTATGGGTTGTACATTTAATCACCTAGTTGGTGATAATAGCGGCGGATTGCCGAATAATTTTGGAGTACTAGGCATACTTTTGATCACCTGGTTGGTGGTAATAGCGGCAGGTTGCCGAATAATTTTTTGTAGTACTGGGCGTATTTTTGGTCGCCTGGTTGGTGATAATTGAAGGCCTGGCTCTTTTGCGCATATGGGCCTTCGCTCTCCACACAACATTCCAGCCCATTTATTTTGGGCCTTGCCTTTTTTTTTTTATATTATTACCCTCTGATGGAGTTTATATAGATGTCTCCGAAAGATAAGAAAAATAAATTACATCATACAAAAACAAAGATCGTTGGTGCGTTGCTTTTGCTTTTGCTTTTGTTTTTTGCTTTGCTTTTTTTTTTTCGTTTTCTGTTTTACTTTTGCTTTTACTTTGCACAGTGCAGATGGCACTCAAGTTCTCTGTTTCCCTTTCTGCTTTTACCGACAAAAGCAATGGAGGAGTGGGGAATCTCTGCGTCGGAGCAGCCAAATGCTGCCTTGGAAAACATGGTGCTTTCTAGAGTTGGTGCGTCCGGAGCACGCTAGTGGTGAGAGAGAGAGTGGTGCCAATACGAAGCGTCTGGAGGAGGTGGTGAAGAAGTCGAAGAGAATCGGTAGTGGAAGCATTCGATCTTGTGGGTCTCTGTGTGGGTGTTTGAAACCGTTGGAGACGAGACGCCAGGTACTGGGCAACTGAGTCGTCCTTAGAATAACAACAACAAGTGCTCTCTCTCCTCTCTTTCTCACACCTTTTCTTCTCGAGAACTCCAAAACTCCATTATCAAACTACCTCCCAAGACTTTCATCTGCATCTGGGTCATACAAAACCCCTCATCCGCTCATCTCTCTCATTGTCGCCGCTACTGAGCAGCAACCCGTTTCCTGAACCAGGCAAGGTGTACCCATGCGGTAGAGACTGAAGCAACTCCCTGAATAGTGGCGACCGTGGAAGGAGGTTCAAATGGAAAATTGGGTTATAGATAACGGAAGAAACTGTCCCTTATGGGGTGTTAACCACGTTGGGGAGGTCTCCGAGGCACCGTTCTCTGAATCTCAAGAGCCAAATCCCCGACAGGATTGCCTGTTCGAAAACCGAAGAGGCACCGCTCTCCAAACTTCGAGAGCCAAATTTCCTTGGATAAAGCTTGTCTGCAATCTTCACACGCAACATCAGCTTTCCAGATACCACATACCACTTTTTCAAAGTGCTCTGACAAAGTTAAAACACATGAAGCTTGCAGCTCCCACTACATTGTTATGACCAAGAATGGTAAAGGAATAGCACTACTACTTGTTATGGAGACTCCTATATATGTCGACCTCTGTCCTCCACAGCCAGGCAGACCTACAAATAAAAAAAATGCTTAACTTTTCTTCACATTCGGGAGGGTACTCTCAACAGAGTCTCTCGAAATACTCAGCTTCTTTTCCTCCCGATAATACCTCTGCAAACAAGCCACACCAGAGCAAGAATATCTCATATCATCAGGGTTAAAAGCAAGAGTATCTCATATCATACTTTTTCCCTGTCTTTTCCTTTAGCCTTGTTCTTACTTGCAAGACAAGGAGAAAGAAAGCAATCAGTCAGCACTTGGAATCAAGCTTCCAGTCAGGAACTGACTGCCTGGAACCCTTTGCCTGATACATCTGCTTGAGGAACAGATAGGGCAAGTGAGAAGGATACAAGGAAGCATGTGGAGACAAACGTAACAAAACACGTGCCGATACATCCACTACTTTGTCAACAGCAAAAGTATCCCATATCATCAGGGTCGAACGTACTCTAGATTTAATGGACTTGTTTTGACCCTTAAATTCTTGAGTCGGCCTTATACTCTAAAGGAAACCAGAAAACCTTCCAGCCATGTTCAAGAATAAGCATGTGGAAAGTTACTTCTTCAAAAGCAAAAGTATATAATATCATCTCTTCTCCATTTGCTTTTCCTTATCCTTGTTGCTGTTTACGACACAAGGAGAATGAGAATAATCAACCAGAAGCCGAAGTCGAACCTTCAATCCAGGTTGCTTGCTTGGAAGTTTGATTGCTTACCTTGTCTATTACCTCCTTCGGCAAATCTCCTAGCTCGGCGACTTGGGGGACTCCTACAATAGGGTTTGTATCGCACTTGACCAAGCCCGAAACTACAAGTAAGCTTCAAGTGAAATTGATATATTACCTTGTGCATCTTCATCGGTTAAAGATACCACCCCTAGATGAAGGAAAAGTACTTCCAGAGAAGATGCCACATCTACATATAAGATAGATAAGGCAAGTGAAAATGATATCACACTTCGGTACTTAGAAGTTTCGTGATTACTCAATGGCTTAGATCTTGCAAGTCCCCAACCGAGGAGCTTCCCTCACTCGGGAACTTAGGGGAGCACTGTTTATACCATACTTGACTAATCCCGAAACTACTGAGCACTGGTCAACGTTATACCGTCAAGGACCCAGAAGCGTTTCCCTCCAACCAGGAGGCCAATCACAGCGCGCCACATGTCAACATCAGAAGCCAATCATAACGCGACATGTGTTAACATCAGAAGCCAATCACAACACGACACATGTCAATGTCAGAATGAAACTAGAAATTCTCTTCTATAAATAGAGATCATTCTCTCACAATATTTTCTAATGTCATTTGTACTAAATCATTCACTAGTACTCACTAAAAGAGATCTTGAACCTATGTACTTGTGTAAACCCTTCACAATTAATAAGAACTCATCTACTCCATGGATGTAGCCAATCTGGGTGAACCACATACATCTTGTGTTTGCTTCCCTGTCCTTATCCATTTACTTACTTATCCACACTAATGACCGAAGCAATCTAGAGAAGGTCACAAACTTAACACTTTATGTTGTACCAAAGTCCTCGTTGTTTTTGTGCATCAACAGGTAGGATGCTCTACAAGGAACGGCAAAAACTTGAGGGAGAAGGAAACTTGGTCTGGCTATTTTTTTTTAAAGGAAAAAGGAAAAAGAAAAAGAAAAAGAAAAAGAAAAGAGAGAGAGCTAGGATGCTCTACAAGCAACGGGAAAAATTGGAGGGAGAAGGAAAAAAGAAAAGAAGGGAGGACAACCAAGGAGAAAAAACAAAGTAGTGCTACACTTACCATTTAATAGAGGTAAGGTCCATCAACACGTGGATCATATTTTTATTAGATAAATTATACAAATTATGGTACAAATAAATGATACAAATTTATGTTAGCATTTGTACTGCATTGCCTACTCTCTTCCAACGTGAATTTTTTCCAAAATATATTTCCCATGTGAGAAAATGATGCCCATTGGCACTCTGCGAACTTGAAATGGTGTAAGAGGTATTGTAACAATGAAACCCCTTAAAATCGTACGTGATTGACGATATTGAAGGTTTTCATTAGCTACGATGTCTCTTGACAACATTTGAGGTGAGAAGATGTTGATTCGTTGCAACACAATTTTCCCACAAGGGAAAGACATTTTGGACAAGACCAAACTAGCTAGTTTGCCTAAGGTTGTGACGGATGGATATCATATTGCACCGTTTTGTGTGTCGGAAGTTAGATCAAACGAAAGAGTTGGATTCCCAGATTCTTCAAAACTCTTTCATAAAAGTTAGTAACTACTGCAATATTTTCCAATAGACGTTTGAAATCCCTCTTTCCTCCTTAATAGTCATTTTGACCTAATTTGCCTATGAAATTAACTGTTTGTGCTACATTTTTCTCTCCACCATCAAATACGACTAAAATCTGTTTGATTTGATGATGAAGCACATGTGATGTTCACTTTACGAGAGAAAAACTTATACCGCTATGCTTGCCTATAGATGTTTCAAGCACCAATTTGCTCCTTAAAAGTCATTTTGAGACGACTTATCTCTTAACATTCAATTCTTGTGTTTCACTTTACCCTTCACCTCTAAATTGTAATAGATTCATTAAATTTAATGATGTGGTGCGTTGAGGTTCAATTTTTTTGCTAAAATGTGGCCATGAGGAGAAGGTCTTCTACTCGGCACCCAGAACTAGAGACATGTGAAAGGGGTTGGAACCAAAAAGTGGGCCAAGGTAAGATGACAAATCAGGGGATGTTGTAGGAGGTGTCTTATGTGTATGGATCCGCACGGAAGCGTGGTCCTTTGCCGGACCCAGAATTTCTCACACAAGACATCAGCAAATTTAACATATTTTTTGACAGACTGAACAGTGGCAGGCAAAGCAAGACGTTAAAAATAAAATTCAAGATAAAATGACCCTTAAGTGGTAAAGGGATCCAAACAACAGAATGCATATGAAGTTCCTCAAGGTCTCAAAACTCCCCAAATATTTCCAACATAGTTTCTTTGGGGACATCCGATAAAATTCGAACGATTCATCTATTTCCTTTGTAGTTGGCAACCAATTAAGTGAAGCCAGGCATCTTCCTCACAAGCAATGCAGGTTAAAACCTTTGGTTCCCTAGCCCGAGAGAAACAGAAAAATAAACTTTGGGGAAAAATAATTAAAGGATATAATCATAAAATTGCAACGAAAAGAATAGTTACTACGAACGCAAGCATGAGAATCCGGAAAGCAAGGTACAAACATAGTAACATCACAAAGCTGTTGAAGTAGTATGACTACTACATTGAAAGGAAAACATTTCATCTGGTTGATATGGAAATTAGAGGATGTGCTTCTTCTCTATGTAAACATGTGAAAATGTGATATCAATGCATAAACCCTATTTCATTGTCAATTTCTACAGATGGACCTACCATAAAGTTGGAAGCGTCTTGAATCTATGGAAGTAGTGGAAGTTATGGTGAGGAGAAGGATAAATATTATGTGCCTACAAGAAACTAAGTGGGTTGGTAGTAAGGCAAAGGATCTAGAAAACTCAGGGTTTAAACTTTGGTATTCGGGCACAAATAGAACGAGAAACGGTGTTGGCATCATCATGGACAAGACCTTGGTACAAGATGTTGTAGATGTCAAGAGGGTAGGAGATAGAATCATGGCAATCAAGATTGTAATAGGACAAGAACTTATCAATGTGATTAGTGCGTACGCACCTCAAGTAGGGTTGGATACGAGTTCGAAGGAGAAATTTTGGGAAGATCTTGGAGACTTGGTGCAAGGAATTGCTCAAACGGAGAAGTTATTTATAGGAGGAGATTTAAATGGACACGTGGGCAGGGAGACAGGCAACTATGGAGGTTTTCATGGTGGCCATGGTTTTGGGGAGAGAAACGAGGATGGGGAAGCTATCTTGGATTTTGCAATGGCATATGATCTCTTCTTAGCCAACACCTTCTTTAAGAAGAGAGAAGAACATGTGATCACCTACAAGAGTGTGTCGTCAAAAACACAAATAGATTTTCTTCTAATGAGGAAAGGGGATCGTATAACTTGTAAGGATTGCAAAGTTATACCAGGAGAGAGCGTGGCTAATCAACATCGCTTGTTGGTGATGGATGTACATATCAAAAGAGTAAGACAAAAGAACAAGACTTGGAAGTGCCCAAGGACTAGATGGTGGAAACTAAAAGAAGAAAAACAAGCCATTTTCAAAGAGAAGGTAATCACCCAATGTGTGTGGGATAGAGAGGGGGAAGCTAGCCAAATGTGGGATTCCATGGCTAGTTGTATCCGAAAAGTAGCAAAAGAGGTATTAGGAGAGTCCAAGGGCTTTGCCCCACACCAAAAGGAATCTTGGTGGTGGAATGAGGAGGTACACACGAAGGTGAAGGCTAAGAAGGAATGTTGTAAAGCCTTATACAAGGAGAGGACCGATGAAAATGGTGAAAGGTATAGAAAAGCGAAGCAAGAGGCGAAGAAAGCTGTCAGAGAAGCTAAGTTAGCGGCTTACGACGATATGTATAAACGACTAGATACCAAAGAAGGAGAGTTGGATATCTATAAACTATCTAGAGCAAGGGAAAAGAAGACAAGGGACCTAAACCAAGTGAGGTGCATCAAGGATGAGGATGGAAAGGTTCTTGCTACAAAGAACGCGGTTAAAGACAGATGGAGAGGTTATTTTCATAATCTTTTCAATGAAGGACATGAAATAAGTGCTTCTTTAGGGGAGTTGAGTAACTCAGAAGAGTGTAGAAACTACTCTTTTTATCGTCGAATCCGGAAGGAAGAAGTGATTGTAGCTTTGAAGAAGATGAAGCATAAAAAAGCAATAGGCCCAGACGATATACCAATCGAAGTGTGGAAACTTTTGGGAGAGACAGGTATAACATGGCTCACTGACCTTTTCAATAGGATTTTGAAAACGAAGAAGATGCCAAATGAGTGGCGAACGAGCACTTTGGTGCCTATCTACAAGAATAAGGGCGACGTACAAAATTGCATGAACTATAGGGGTATTAAGCTAATGAGTCATACAATGAAGCTCTGGGAGAGAGTCATTGAGCATAGATTGAGGCAAGAGACACGGGTTTCGGACAACCAATTCGGGTTCATGCCAGGGCGCTCAACCATGGAGGCAATCTATCTCTTACGAAGATTGATGGAAAGATATAGAGATGGGAAAAAGGATTTACACATAGTCTTTATAGATTTGGAAAAAGCGTATGATAGGGTCCCAAGAGACATTCTTTGGAGGATTTTAGAGAAGAAAGGAGTACGAGTAGCATATATCCAAGCTATAAAGGATATGTATGAAGGAGCAAAGACTGCCGTAAGAACTCATGAAGGACAAACCGAAAGCTTTCCCATAACTGTAGGATTACATCAAGGCTCATCCTTAAGTCCTTACCTTTTTGCGTTGGTAATGGATGAGTTAACAGGACATATTCAAGATGATATTCCTTGGTGTATGCTTTTCGCAGACGATATAGTGTTGATAGATGAAACTCAGGAAGGGGTAAATGCAAAGCTTAACCTTTGGAGAGAAGTGTTGGAATCTAAAGGTCTTCGCCTAAGCCGATCAAAGACAGAATATATGGAGTGCAAGTTCAGTGCAAATGGAGGCCAAAACGAGTTAGGGGTGAGGATCGGAGATCAAGAAATGCCAAAGAGCGACCGTTTTCGTTACCTAGGATCTATCTTGCAAAAGAACGGAGAATTAGATGGAGATCTCAACCATAGAATACAAGCTGGATGGATGAAGTGGAAGAGTGCATCCAGCGTGTTGTGTGACCGCCGTATGCCACTGAAGCTCAAGGGAAAATTTTATAGGACGGCAATAAGGCCGGCGATGCTGTATGGCACAGAATGTTGGGCGGTGAAACATCAACACGTACACAAAATGGGTGTAGCGGAGATGAGGATGCTTCGTTGGATGTGTGGGCACACGAGAAAGGATAAGATTAGGAATGAGGATATCCGGGGTAAAGTAGGAGTAGCCGAAATTGAAGGAAATATGAGAGAAAATCGGTTACGGTGGTTTGGACATGTGCAAAGAAGGCCTACTGACGCTCCGATTAGAAGATGCGACTATGGGACGGAGGTTCAGGGCCGAAGGGGTAGAGGAAGACCTAGGAAAACTTTGGAAGAGACTCTAAGAAAAGACTTAGAGTACTTGGATCTAACGAAGGACATGACACAGGATCGAGCACAATGGCGTTCTAAGATTCATATAGCCGATCCCACTCAGTGACTTGGATTTTCCAAGTCTCCAACCGAGAAGTTTTCCTCACTCGGGAAGTTAAGGGAACACTACCCCAACCTACATGCTCCACTCAGAAAGCTTCAACATACAAGCTTCAACAAAAGAAAATTCAAAGAACTTAGCGAAGAAGGCTTTGGTGTATTTAACACAATACGTTGAAATGAAGGAAAGCTTATTTATTGATATCCCCGATAAGCTACAAATATGTACATATACATGAGTCAAAATAAACACACAAGAGGGAGCCTTCACAAAGGTTGCTTAGGAGAAGTCTCAGCAGTCGGTAGAGCCCCAGAAAGAGAAGGCACCGGAGGGGGATCATTTGGAGCCTCAGTACTGGACAGAACCCTAGAAGGAGGAGGCATCAGAGGTTGATCATTTGGAGCTTCATTACGCGGTACAGCCCCAGAAGACGAAGGCAATAAATGCCTTTGGAACAAACCCACAAATCTCTGATGATCAAGTAAAACCTGACCATCAGTTTCCTTCATCTGGTCAAGCTTCCTCTTCATGTTTGTAGCATAGTCATGTGCGAGCCGGTGCAACTGTTTATTCTCATGCTTGAGCCCTCTAATCTCCTGTTTGAGACTCATCACTTCAGCCGCCAATGATTCAACTTGGCGGGTTCGAGCAAATAGGCGTTGGGCCATATTAGACACAGAACCTGCACACTGAACACTGAGAGCCAGCGAATCCTTAACAGCTAACTCATCAGACCGTTTGGAAAGTAGTCTGTTATCTTTGGGAGTGAGAAGGTTCCTGGCCACCACCGCAGCGGTCATATCATTCTTCATCACGGAATCCCCAACGGTAAGAGGACCAGTAGGGGAGACGAAGGATGGGCGCCATATGTTGTCTGGAGAAGGCGGGGCTGCCTCTTCAACAAGGTTCAAGTCAAAACGACGGTCGGATGGGCCAGACATTTTCAAAGGTGTTGAAGAGAGAAGAGGTCGGACAAATCAAGATCTTAGAAGTGCAAGAATGAAGCTTCTACTGGTGGAGATTCAAGTGTGCTTTAGAACTTAATGCCAGCCCCTATAAAAATCTGCACTCGACGGAGCTTCAGAAATCGAAGAGGCGCCTGCTCAGAAATCGAAGAGGCGTTTGCTTTCTCAAAAGCTGAGCTGCTTAGAGATCACGAGGGTTGATCTCAGAAATCGAAGAGGCTTTTGCTTTCTCAAAAGTTGGGCTGCTCAAAGACCACGAAGGACGATCTCAGAAATCGAAGAGGCGCTCGCTTTCTCAAAAGCTGGGCTCCCCAGAGACCACGAGGGCCGATCTCAGAAATCGAAGAGGCACCTATTTTTCCAGCCTTGTCAGCACCTGTCACACGCACACTCAGCTTTGCGGAAATTATGGGCATTCTGTCGAAGACTTCTGGGGAAGTAGAAAACACATGAATCTTACTGTTCAATCACCCACTTCCCACACGCAACAATAGCTCATGGGTACCACAGATAACTTTGCCAAAGTTCTCTGCCAAAGTTGAGCACGTGAAGCTTGCAGCTCCCACTACATCGCTCTGACCAAGAAGGGTAAAAGAATAGTAAAGAAACAGCACTAACAAAGTTTAGACCCATAAATTTTGAAGGTCTAGCTACCATATTATTACCCACAAGGGTAAAGGAACAGTACCACTGCTGGATAATTGGAAAGTCCCTGTGTGTCAACCTCTGTGCTTCGTGGCAAGGTAGACTAGCAAACATGCCCAATCTTTACTCACATTCGAGAAAACACTCCCAATAAGATTGCTTGCTCCAAAATCGAAGAGGCACCGTCCTCCGAATCTCGAGAGCCAGACTCCCAACATGACAACTTTATTAAAAATCGAAGAGAGGGTAAAGGAACAGTACCATTGCTGGATAATTGGAAAGTCCCTGTGTGTCAACCTCTGTGCTTCGTGGCAAGGTAGACTAGCAAACATGCCCAACCTTTACTCACATTCGAGAAAACACTCCTAACAAGATTGCTTGCTCCAAAATCGAAGAGGCACCGCCTTCCGAATCTCGAGAGCCAGACTCCCAACATGATTACTTTCTCAAAAATCGAAGAGACACTGCTCCCCGAATCTTCGAGAGCCAAACCCCCAGCATGATTATTTTCTCAAAAATCGATGAGGCATCGTTCTCCGAATCAATCGAAGAGGCGCTCGCTTTCTCAAAAGCTGGGCTGCTCAGAGACCACGAGGGCCGATCTCAGAAATCGAAGAGGCACCTACTTTTCTAGCCTTGTCAGCACTTGTCACACGCACACTCAGCTTTGCAGAAATTATGGGCATTCTGTCGAAGATTTCTGGTGAAGTAGAAAGCACATGAATCTTACTGTTCAATTACCCACTTCCCACACGCAACAATAGCTCATGGGTACCACAGATAACTTTGTCAAAGTTCTCTGCCAAAGTTGAGCACGTGAAGCTTGCAGCTCCCACTACATCGCTCTGACCAAGAAAGGTAAAAGAATAGCAAAGAAACAGCACTAACAAAGTTTAGACACATAAATTTTGAAGGTCTAGCTACCATATTATTACCCACAAGGGTAAAGGAACAGTACCACTGCTGGATAATTGGAAAGTCCCTGTGTGTCAACCTCTGTGCTTCGTGGCAAGGTAGACTAGCAAACATGCCCAACCTTTACTCACATTCGAGAAAACACTCCCAACAAGATTGCTTGCTCCAAAATCGAAGAGGCACCGTCCTCCGAATCTCGAGAGCCAGACTCCCAACATGACTACTTTCTCAAAATCGAAGAGAGGGTAAAGGAACAGTACCATTGCTGGATAATTGAAAGTCCCTGTGTGTCAACCTTTGTGCTTCGTGGCAAGGTAGACTAGCAAACATACCCAACCTTTACTCAAATTCGAGACAACACTCCCAACAAGATTGCTTGCTCCAAAATCGAAGAGGCACCGCCCTCCGAATCTCGAGAGCCAGACTCCCAACATGATTACTTCCTCAAAAATCGAAGAGACACTGCTCTCCGAATCTCGAGAGCCAGACCCCCAGCATGATTGCTTTCTCAAAAATCGAAGAGGCATCGTTCTCCGAATCTCGAGAGCCAGATACCACAGACCACTTTTTCAAAGTGCTCTGACAGAGTTAAAACATGTGAAACTGACAGCTCCCACTACCGTGCTATGACCAAGCAGGGTAAAGGAATAGCATTACTACTTGTTGTTAGGGAGACGCCTATATATGTCAACCTCCATCCCCAACGGACAGGCAGACCTGCAAAAATGCTCAACCCTTCATCATATCTGAGAGGGCACTCCCAACGAAGCCTTTCGAAATATTCAGCTTTCTTTCCCCCCGATAATACCTCTGCAAACAAGCTATACTAGAACAAGAATATCTCATATCATCAGGGTTAAAAGCAAGAGTATCCCATATCATGCTTTTTCCCTGTCTTTTCCTTTGGCCTTGTTTTTACCTGCAAGACAAGGAGAAAGAGAGCAATCAGTCAGCACTTGGAATCAAGCTTCCAGCCAGGAACTGACTGCCTGGAACCCCTTACCTGATTACATACCTGGCATTGCTCTCGAGTACACATCTTCAACATCTTATGTTTCCAAGGAAGATTCCGCATCTGCTTGAGGAACAGATAGGGCAAGTGCGAAGGATACAAGGAAGCATGTGGAGACAAGCGTAACAGCACACGTGCCGATACATCCATTACTCTGTCAAAAGCAAAAGTATCCCATATCAGCAGGGTGGAACGTACTCTAGATTTGATGGACTTGTTTTGACCCTCAAATTCTTCAGTCGGCCTTATACTCTGGAGGAAACCAGAAAACCCTCCAGCTCAGTTCAAGAATAAGCCTGTGGAAAGTTACTTCTTCAAAAGCAAAAGTATCTCATATCATCTCTTCTCATTTTTCTTCTCTTTATCCTTCATGCTGTTGCAAGATGGGGAGAAGGTGAACAATCAGTCGGAGCTCTGATTGCTTACCTTGTCTGTCACCTCTTTCAGCAGACCCCCTAGCTCGGCGACTTGGGGGACTCCTACTACATGGTTTGTATCGCGCTTGACCAAGCCTGAAACTACAAGTAAGCTTCAAGTGAAATTGATACATTACCTTGTGCATCTCCACCAGTTAAAGATACCACCCCTGGATGGAGGAAAAGTACTTCCAGAGAAGATGCCACATCTACCTATGAGACAGATAAGGCAAGTCAAGACGACACCACACTCCGATACTTAGAAGTTTCGTGATTACGAGATCATTCTCCCACAATATTTCCTAATGTCATTTGTACTAAATCATTCACTTGTACTCACTAAAGGAGAGCTTGAACCTATGTACTTGTGTAAACCCTTCACAATTAATGAGAACTTTTCTATTCCGTGGACGTAGCCAATCTGGGTGAACCACGTACATCTTGTGTTTGCTTTCCTATCTCTATCCATTTATATACTTATCCACACTAATGACCGGAGCAATCTAGCGAAGATCACAAAAAGCGACCGTTTTCGCTACCTAGGATCTATCTTGCAAGAGAACGGAGAATTAGATGGAAATCTCAACCATAGAATACGAGCTGGATGGATGAAGTGTAAGAGCGCATCCGGCGTGTTGTGTGACCGTCGTAGGCCACTGAAGCTCAAGGGAAAATTTTATAGGATGGCAATAAGGCCAGCGATGTTGTATGGCACAGAATGTTGGGCGGTGAAGCATCAACACGTACACAAAATGGGTGTAGCGGAGATGAGGATGCTTCGTGGGATGTGTGGGCACACGAGAAAGGATAAGATTGGGAATGAGGATATCCGAGGTAAAGTAGGAGTAGCTGAAATTGTAGGAAAGATGAGAGAAAATCGGCTCCGGTGATTTGGACATGTGCAAAGAAGGCCGATTGACACTCCGGTTCGAAGATGTGACTACGGGACAGAGGTTCAGAGCCGAAGGGGTAGAGGAAGACCTAGGAAAACTTTGGAAGAGACTCTAAGAAAAGACTTAGAGTACTTGGATCTAACGGATGACATGACACAAAACCGAGCGCAATGGCGTTCTAGGATTCATATAGCCGACCCCACTTAGTGGGAAAAGGCTTTGTTGTTGTTGTTGTTGTTGTGTTAATCTGCCACAATATTCTGTTTATACAGTTACACTTCATTATAGAATGACTTGCAAGGACCTATCAGTTGAAGCTATAAAATACATGTAAGATGAACCAAGACTATACTCCCCTAGTTTGACAATGTACACCTCTGAAGTTGACGTTAGTAATGCCCACTCTTGCAACTTGCGACTGTAAAAGATGCTGGTTTATGGTCCACAAACTCTAGGATTCTTAGGGTAACATTTTTCATAGGATATTTTAAATGCAACGTGATGAGAAGACCCCTAACTTCCTGCTCATCACAGCATGCAGTGTGCAAATATGCTGGTTTATAGTCCACAAAAATCTATAGATGGTTACGATCAACCACTTGAATTAACAATTATCAGATCATTGGGGTAGTAGCGCATGAAGAGTTGGTCACAAACATGCTTAGCTATATAAAGTCGGAACAGCATTAGGTGTATGTTATTTTCCTGGACGGTCAGGCAATATATAATTTGGTTTTCTCAAATTTAATTACCATCAAGTGTTTTAAGCTGGCTGGGATTACAATTGTGAATGTTCAGTTTACACTTTCTCCAATAGCCATGTGGATCTGCTGCTTCAGGTATCAAGATATGTTGTACCTAATGTCATAAAATTAGGAAATGACAAAAGAATGCAAATCAATTTCTGATAGCAAGTAAATGAAGCTTGGGTTCTGAAGAAAATTACCTGCCAAAAATCATAAGCTGGGTTGACAAGAAACACTGGGGTATTAATGTATTTAATAACTTCTTCAGGAAAGAGACACTGGTGTAGAAGTTCACAACAAAAAATGGGGGCCTTGTGTTATAAATCATAACTGAGCAGAAAAATAAGAAGCTATAAAATTTGACTATTTGGCACCACAGAGGAAAAGAACAACTACCTTAGCTGGTTCCATCCTCGAAAGACAATCCTTGTGCAAACTTTTTGATAAACACTGAAAGTGCGACAGAAAAATAAGCAAGAAAAAGCAATGAAGGTACTGTTTAATGACTAATGTCCTAAAGCTTCACGCTAAAGATTTAATTTTCATTAAGTGATATAGACCAAGATGAATGAAACCTTTTCTCATAGATGATGTGTCAGACTCACAAAAAAGAACAAGCAGATGGACCCATATAAATTAAAAACATATCGACTAGTTTTTACATCAAATAATCAAATGGTGGAACCTGCAGATCTGACAGTGTCAGCATTTGATAGTAATTAAATTTCTACAAAAAGCATACTGATAAAAAAATATAAAGATCACATGAGCTAGTAATAGTAAAGATCAAAGCTAACCTGAAGGATGGCAACATCATTATAGAAAGACCTCATCGTCCGATGCTGGAGAACATCTTCCCTGAAATGTAGGAAACAGAAAATGGCTCAAAACTTTCCCTCTTTCTCTCTCTACATCTCCTATTTCTTTATGAATTCACTATCCTGAGCACAGAGGATGCACTAGATAGGAAAAAAGGGAAAAGCATCATACATGCAAAACAATTTAAAAAATCCTACTGTAACTTGATAGGAAGAATTTCAATCATTTTAGAAAAATGTGGTGTTGTACTTTTATGCGCAAACGGAAGCGAATTCAAACAAAGTACCAAAATCAACATCGTAGGTGAAAGCTAAAACAAACAATCTCAAACTAATACAAGAGATTTACGTGGTTCGGCGTAAAGCCTACGTCCACGAGCGAAGCACAGCGAGGAATTTCACTAAACAAACGGAGATTACAAAAGAGTGTTCAAAATTGTCACAACCCAAATCCCATAAATTAAAAACCCTAAACCAAACGAGTAGAGAACCCAAAACAAACGGAGAAGATTCTCCCAAATTGCTTTCTAACTCACAAATTGACTCTCACCAAATTGCCACACGAATGACCACACTAAATACACTAACCCTAAGGTCCTATTTATAGTGCATAGGACTTAGGTTACATCAAGAATCCTAATAGGAAATAAATCCAAATCCTAATCAAATAGGTAATTAACAAAATCTCTCCACCAAGGAAACTAACTAAAAAGTCAAATCCAAACCCAAGTAGGACACCAAAACCAAATAGGTAACACAAACCTAATTTATTGCATCATCCTAATTTTGAGCCAAAAACCTAACATGTGGTACATAGGTGTTCCATTTTGATAGGTCTCATATTCTGAGGTATGAAAATGAGAGAGTAGAATCAGGCAACACCATCATTTTATGAAATTTATGATTTAGGAGATATCATATGATCCTGGAAGCGTACACAAAGAAATATGATCCTTGTATAATCCTAGAAAGATTTCATCTTGAACTGGTTCACTAAAAGATGTAGGTGCCGAAGGCACCAGTACGCCAAAACATACTCATCAAGGAAAAAACCTGCATCAGCAGGACATTTGACAGTTGCATCCTTAGGCAGAAGACGTCGAAAGTCATCACAATGTATAAGAGTCGCTAACCCACCGGCAGAGCATCCTGAAAGAAGAGCCTGTAAGAGTGCCACTCATGCTTATTAGCAGAAATAGACCACTCATTGTAATAATCTCGATGAGTAGCTTTTAATTAGTTCACAGTGGAAAACAATACTTTTCTTGCGGGGAATGGTATTACAATTGCTGGACCAATCATATCATTATAATATTAATGAAACCAGCTCTTCGAAAGAGAGTGAAAAAGACATCCTGTATAGTCATAATCATCGATACATGCATAGAAAATTTCTGATGTTTAAAAGCTGTGAACTGCACTTCATATTATTCAAATAGAGCTTAACCGAAGTAACCACGAGATACCGGTTTCACTTTTGACAAGCCAATTGACAAGAGTTCATCCATAACTGCTTCCCAGATAAGCTGGCCCCTAAAAAAAGGTCCTGATCCTTTCTATGAAATAGAAGAACAGCCA
The DNA here is from genome assembly GCF_042453785.1 of Malus domestica. Classification (NCBI taxonomy): domain Eukaryota; kingdom Viridiplantae; phylum Streptophyta; class Magnoliopsida; order Rosales; family Rosaceae; genus Malus; species Malus domestica. The sequence goes on along the minus strand of NC_091664.1, from coordinate 20,862,085 downwards.
ATGTTAAACTAACAGCTTACATTCTTCCGTTTATAAAATTAAAACAAGGCAGCAAAATCTCCAAACACAATGCACCTTAGGCTCATTTTCCGGGTGGCCAGCGAAGGATGCGCCATCACACTATCTGATTTTGACTTTGTTCCTGTTAAAGAATTCTAGAGAATGCTCCAAACAATGAATTGAATCACATCAATTAGATGGCCAACAACTTAGATTGAGCTAGAATTACAAAACGAAGCGTTACTGGAATAAAAATAGCAGCCGAATAAAATCAAGCTTACCAGGATTTTGTGATGGATGAGAGCTCAAAATCCCAGAAAAGGGAACTCGACGATCCATGTAATTAGAAGACCCTAGTATAGTACCTTTGCGCCAAGAACACGATTCAATCGAATTGCACCAACCTCCACCCTAAATTTTCAATTTTCGAACCAAACCCATCACGCAATTTTCCTTTCTAAGCATAAAAATCTACTAGCATATGCAAATTCACTGAAATTGAATGGAACAATTTGTATTAGACCTGTAAAAAAGGCACAGGGATAGAATTTGAACTCAATGTGAAGCAGCCAATTGTTGGCGCCGGATCCGAATCCCTTCCTGAAATGGTAGCCAGGGGCAGTCCCATCCAAACAAACTGCAAAACCAAAATTCAAACAATTAGGGCGGGGGGAGAGAGAGAGAGAGAGAGAGAGAGATTGGGAAGTAGAGGGGATTGAGTACTGGCCCCTCTATCTTTGGCGTTGCGCAGCAAGGTCAAGTCGACGAAATCGAAGGCGGCGGCGTTGGGAAGAAACGGGCGGGAGATTTCGGAGTCTGCTTCGTCGCGCCAAGAGTTGGAGAGGAGAGTGAGAGCGAAGGCGATAACGGTAAATCCGACGGTGGCGATTGCCCAGTCCTTTTTGGCCCATCTTCGCCACCATAGAAGGCTGCGAAGCCTGGGATTCGCCATTGGCCCCACCATCAATGGACTGACTGCCTCCGGTGCTCTGCTCACTCAGTCAAACGGACACTGAAAAATTAACTGCCAGTTTTCATTAAGACAAGAAGCTTTTTTTTGTTTTTTTTTATTTTTGTTTTTGGTTTTTTAATTTTACTTTACTTTTTTTGTTTATTTGTTTTTGCTTTTCTTGCAAGAAACAATGTTTTATGGAATAAATCCATAGAATGAGGTCGGGCATTATTATCAACAAAAAAAGAAGAAAAGGTAGGCCATTATTTTCAGACCAAATGGAAAGGTAATTTTATTTTAAAGCAGACAAAGTGTTTTGCATACTAAAAGAAAATGATAGATTATATAAACGACAACCAGCTGTTAATTCACATGAGACGATTCTCAATGAGCACTTAATTAAAAACTAGAGCTCTTTTGCTTAGCTTATGGAGTAGATAGAGAGCTTGTAGCTCAAGAAACTAGTTTTAGAATTTTGGGTTTAGTATTTATGATTCAATGATCCAAATTTAAAAGTAAAATAAATACAAGATTAAATTGTTACTGACAATCGAGAAAAATCTGAACGGAAAAAAATGAGACATTTTTCGGTTACAAAAATACGTACATTGATCTTTCTTTTTTTTTTTATAACATAGCTACATCACTAAGCTATAGCAAAATGGTCTCTAGGCTTTGAATGTAAAAAGCAACGTTTGCTCCTCCATGTAAAAAGAAGTGACAGCAGCTATAAACTGTGTTAAATTTTCTCTACACACCCTCTTTCTCAATATCTATGGCGATTGGATCGTGCTCAGAGTCTGGACAAGGAGGGTAGAATTTTCACTAGGGTGAACTGAGGCTCCAAAGATCTACAGTTCGGAATAACAGTTGAAAAGTTGAAAGCGTTTCTTGAGTTCAATCAACCTCGAGTGAAATTCACATTGTAGCAGGTCGGATTGCATGGAAACGGGCAGTCTATTAGCTTCGCTGCACTTCGATTGAAGTACCAGTCCCCCACAGACTCCGCAATTGTCTATTCAGAATAGCAAAGCTCAAAACAGTCAGACGCCGAGTTTAGTTAAGAAACTGACAGCTTAAGCTTATGGTATTTATGCTTTCATCTCTCACAGAGAAATATATGGCATGAATGATAGAACTTCCACCACCATATTTGAGTTAACAAGAACTCTCCACATGATAACAGCATTCGAATACAAATGACAAAACTTTCTCACCTTGTTGTTTATCCTTAAAGATTTCGGCGAATGCCATATCTCAGTCATCAATGTCTGGCAATGAATAAAGCAAGAACTTATAAACATTCCTCCTCCCTTATTTTTCTCGAATTCATTCAGCGCCTTCAGCAGAGATCCCCGGAAACCTGTACAAAATGAATCAAGTTAATTTTGCCACGGTATTTTTTTTACAACTGTTCTTCATTATATAACCATAAACCAATTAGTGTTCGATGAATGAATCATATTTTCCATAAAGGAGGCCTCAAGCTAGTGATGCTGCAAGTAATGCCCTCTGAATGCATTTGCAATTGGTAGAAAGACGGTAAGAATCCTAGTTTCAATGTAATATAACAAGAAGACCCCGAACAAAAATCTACGTTTTGACTAACGACAGTGGTATATACTTACTTACCTAGTAGTATTTCAACCTGGGTAGAATTGCAATTATAAATGTTCAGTCTGCACTTTTGCCAGTGGCTATGTGGATCGGATGCTTTAGGTATCAAGGTATTTTGTATCTAATGACCATCACATACAAAAAAGAGAAAAGGGATGTAAGTCAAATTCAGATGATAAGCAAATGAAGCTTTGAGTTCTGAGGTAGCTTACTTGCCAAAAATCATAAGCTGATTGAACATGGAACACAGGGGTTTTGATGTTTTTAACCATTTCTTCAGGAAAGATACACTGCATAAAAGTTCACAACAAACGATTGGGGCTGTGTTAAAAACCATGACCGAGAAGAAAAATAAGAACATCCCAAATTTAATCATTGGTACCATATAAATAAGAAGAAAATAAATTCTACCCTTTCTGGTTCCATTCTCGCAACACAATCCTTGTTCAAACTTTTCGCTAACCCCTGATACAGATTGAATAAGAAAATCAGTCTTACATGCCAGAGTCTGAAATGAGAATTAGCAGATGTGTACCATTTTAAAGATTGAAAATTATATCGACTCGTGCTGTACACCTCATACTCATTCCATCCATCAAACCCAACAATCCTACACTATCACCTAGGTAGTAACTAAAGTTATACCCAAAGACTAGGATAAGTATCACCAAGAAAGGGATTGTATAAGCTAGTATCGTTAATGTCAGAGCATAACCTGAAGGTTGACAACATCACGAAAGAGAGATCTCATGGTAGGATTGTGGAGAACATCTTTCCTGAAATGTACGAAACAGAAGGTAGCTATGTCATCACTGGTAAGAGGCTAAGAGCACGGAGGATGCTTTAAGAAAAAAAGGCTTTCTACACATAGAACATGTAGTTAGTAAGAGCTTGCAAAAATTTCAACATTCCTAGTGTAGCTTGATAGGAAGAACTGCAAATTTGATAGAAAACAGAATGGTTCGAAGGTGTTCAATTATGATAGGTCTTAGTTCCTAATGTATGAACTAGGAACAGTAGAATAAGAAACAGCAAAGGTAAGAGCGAAATTATGGCCCTCGAAGAGTTCGCATGTAAAAATATATGATCCTAGAAAAACTTCATGCTAAGCAGATTAGCTAAAAGATATTAGTGCAGAAGGAACTGGTATGCATAAAACATACTCATCAAGAAAAAAACTCGCATCGCCTAGACATTTGACAGTGGCATCCTTAGGCAAAAGATGTCGAAATTCATCACAATGTATAAGAGCTGCCAACCCACCGGAAGAGCATCCTGAAAGAAGGGCCTGTAATATTGTTCTCACACACATTATTGCTTCCCAAAAGAAGGGTCCGAACGAAGGGCCTGTAAGATTGATACCTGTTCCGCTTTTGATAAGCCAAATGACGAGAGTTCATCCATAATTGCTTCCCAGATGAGCCGGCCCCTAAAGAAAAGTTCCGTTCCATTCTATACCATTGAAGACCAATAAAACCCCCATTAATAAAATTACAACTGATTCCCAAACAAGGCAGAAAAATCTCCAAACATAAATTACCTTCAACTCGTTATCCGGGTGACCGGCTATAAATGCGCCATCACAATACTGTATTCTGACTCGGTTCCAGTTAAAGAATCCTAGAGAATGCTCCAAAATTGGAATTGAATCACATCAGTTAACTGTTTAACTTGACATTGAGTTAAAACTACAAATAATTAAGCATTATGGTGATCGTAAATATACGAAGCAACCAAGTAGAATATAATTACCAGGATTATGGTCAGGGTAAGGGCTTAAAATCCCAGTAAAGTGAACTCGACGTCCCATATGTTTGGAAGATCCTAAATGCATATGTTTACGCAAAATGCACGATTCTATTGTGTTGCACCAACCTCCACCCTACATTTCAACATTTCCACCTAAATCCATTACACATAGTTTTTCCATCTTAATAAACAAACCAACTAGAACATGTAAATGCAATGACATTGAACAAAACAATTGCAAGAAATATGCACAAACAGAACTGGTTACAAAATTTAAAGAAATTATTAATCGGGAAACATAACGCCTGTAACTCTTCGGTTTAGGGCATTTTATTGTCTGTATAGTATCCGTCCAATTCCAATTTTGACTAAAAGTTCATAACCAATTATCTCTGCGCCTTTCCAACAACATAAGAATTTTGAAATGTTAAGACCTCAATGAAAAGTAGCCAATTTTTGGCGCCGGATCCAAATCCCTTTTGAAAATGGTAGCCAGGCAAACTTCCATCTAAACAAACTGCAAAACCATAAATTAAACAAGAAAATAATCAAATCAAGGAGAAATTAATTAGGAGCTAAAACGCATGGTAATTAAAATTTGATTAGTAAAGGGTTACGATGCAGTACGGGCGCCTCTATCTTTGGCGCTGTGCAACAATGTCAGGTCTATCAAATCGGAGGTGGTGATGCGATGAAATGCGTTCGCGGTGTTGGACTCCGGCTCGGAACTCCGATAGTAGGAAGCGACAGAGAGAGCGAAGACGAAGACGGCGAATCCGACTGCGGCGATTGCCCAGCCACGCTTGGCCCACTGCATCCACCACAGCGGGCCGCGAAGCCCAGAAATATTTGCCATAGAATTTGACCCGACTTTCTCCACCACCATGGCTCGTCAGTGTTTGAGGTTCGAAGTTGCAGAGAGACCCAACTTGCATGGCTTGCATTTCAAGCTACCTCCGATTTCCGTGGCTTTCGACTTGTGACCTTGCTAGCTCGTGGCGCGTGAACAACGGAAGATCACTGTTGAGTGTTGACCACTGTCAACCAGACACATAATACCCTTGGTATTTTCAAGCTAAAATCAATATCTCGTTAGAAAATACTTTTAAAATAACTAAGCATTTTTTGTGAAATTGATTTTGGATTTCGAAAGTAATGTAAGTGCTTTTTAGAAGAAGCATCAAATTTGTGCTTATTGTAGGAATTAGTTTAAGTGATTTTCAAGATCCACTTGGATTTTTATTAAGGAAAACTAATGAAAAAAAGGTTTGAAAACTTTGAGTTTTAATGATAAGGACAAAATAAAGGGTAAAGTGAATAGTACCAGTTTAACTTTTTAGTGTAAAAATGTGGTTTTTCATTAAAGTGAACAGTACCGTTATTATCAATTGATTTCAAAACATTTTTACTAACGTTTTCAGTTATTTTAAAAACAATTCCCAACAAACCGAATGTTAGCCTAAGGGAATTACTCTGCTTGGCCTGGATTGTGTCTCGATGTGTAATAGATCGGTTGATCTACCCCTGGGTAGTGTGTCTTCTCTTCTTGGGTCTTCTATTACGTCATGTGGAGTATTTTTGTTGACTACCACTAACTCTGGTGATACTCATCTCCACCTAAGAACCTGATATGCGTCCTTATACTTAACAACAAGTTTACTAGGGTTAGAAGATGTGACACATGGCAGCCAATAAGGTGTATAATAAATATACACCGAAGTTAATGTGGTTGAGCAAAATACACCCTTATTTAGAAGGAATGAGACTTTGAATTATTTTAATTCTTGAGTTCCGTGTGTTTACTAAAATATGGATATGAGAATCATTTTACTCGTTAACTTTTTGTTAGGTTTACTTACACATAAAAGATCGGAATAATGCAACTTTTTCTGTCGTTATCAAATACCTAAAAATCAAGAATCAAATCGACTAGGGAGACTAATGGTTCTGATTCCCCTTCCTTTTCGCATTTTTAAACCCTCTGATTGTTTCATTTTCTCATTTCTGTTAAGTAAACATGAGTAAGGCTATTTAGACACATTGCTTAGTGCAAACAGCCTGGATTTCCGCATTAATGAGGGATGGAAGCAATAAAAATATGATTCAAATTCATATGGGTAAGGAAAGACAAAGCATTTCATCCATTCCTATAAATGAATTCAGGTTACACAATGCTGCAATAGCTACTCAACACAGTTTCAAAAACAAAAAGGAAAAGAAAAGCATGGATCACATGTACGCTACATCGGCATCGCCGTGCCGGAATCTGATTAGTATGAAGGTTTGAATTTCTATGGACCTGAATAAGTTTTTTTTGAATCTATTGGCGAATCTAGCTAGTAGCTACCATATAAACCGCTGGGTCCCTGGCTCATGGGACCAATGGAATGGTCGATACAAGAACATCATCATTGTGTATATGTTGACAGTTATGTACAGTAGCCCCGTGACGAGCCAACTTCGATAATCGTCAGCGTGGGAATGTAGGATCAAGAAAAAGAATGGAATGGTACAATATCTAAACTCAATCAGCGGTGCGGGAACCAAAACTGCAGCAGTAGCCAAGACAAATGCCAGCACCCAAATCTTCCTCTGAAATTTCCCTGCCGGAGTGAAACAGAAACAAGTCGTAGGGAAAAAAAACACAAGGTGGATTGAAACGTATGATGACCAAGAGCTGTATACCAACCCAATCTAGTGATGATGGAAAGCCATGAATAAACATAAAGTGGGATGAGGAGGTACTTCATTGACCAATGAGCTTTGATGACCTTCCGCCAAAGATAAAAGGGATAATGCCGATTGTCAGCCAGAAGATAGGGATGAGCTATGCTGCAACAGTCAAGAAATTACATAATGATTTGTTACATAAAGGTTATGAATGAGCGTCTGTGCTGGACGTGAAAACAGCAGATGAAACATTCACTGTTCTTGAGATTGGAAAAACGTTAAAACCAACCCTTGAAAAGTTGTTTTTCTCAAACATCACTTAAAAAATTGACCTCCATATCAGCGGCCATCTTTCCAAAACATCACACAAAAGCATTGAGCTCAAATGTTAAAAAGGTCTGACCTGAAAAAATGGACAGCGATGAAGCCAGCAATGAGTGCCAAAGACATCTGAAAGAAGGTAAGGAACTTATTCTTCCACATTGACCAGAATAAGTGTACCGTTTGTCTCAAACTAAAGAGTGTAGGAGCCATAGCAAGGGCAGAAAATAGACCAAAATACAAGATCTGTGCAAAATGAGGAGAAACGGCATGAGCATCTTTTGCACCTGCAACATTTGGACATGGTATGAGACAACAGAAGTAAAGGCTACTTCATTAACCACAATGTGTAACACAACAACAGAAGGATGAGTCATACCTAGAACCACACTCCCATTCCACCGAACAAGGGCAACAAAGGCTGCTAATACTAGAATAAAAGGGCTAAAAGAAAACAAAAGTTCCAACTTCATGTGCCATAATTTTGGAAAGATGGCCTTAATTTCATCAAGAAAACCTACAATAGAATGTCATGTGCTATAAGCTTTCAGAATAAAAAATCCACTGCATGGTGTGAGCAACCAAGTTGGCAAACTTCGTGAGGACAAACCTAATTTGCAAGTTTGAAGAGAAATTTTTCTAGTCGAGATTAAATGAGTTCCAGCATCCACTGAAGTGCTGGCCTTCCGCTTTCTCAAGTTTGGGCCTAAAGTAACAGTGTTTGAAGGAGTTGGCTGACCTTTTATCCTAATTGTGTCTATCTTATCTTTATGGTCAGCCATTGTAATATTTATAACCTCATTGCAACAAACAAAAAGCATCCATATAATATTTGTTTGCCGAATAACAACTGCCACAGCACCAAGCTGCATTACAAACATCAAACCAAGTTACCACTTGACAAAACATATAGGCATAGCACATGTGTGCTTGCATCAAAATCATACAATGACATATGGAAGAGACTTAAGCCTTTACCAATGCACTAAACCAGTACTTCTTCTTCAAACACGCTAGATGCATAGCGAGCACTGCCGCAAGCGACACAACATCTGTATAATAGAGAAAAGTGAAGAACCAATGAAGAGGGTACATGGCTAGCACCACCGCGTAAAGTGTTGCTCTTCTTTCATCAAGAGCCGGTCTCAAGTGAATGATTATCTCATACACAAGAACGCTGCAAAATACAGCCAAAACACCATTGACAGAGCGAAGAATCGCTGTGGAGCAGCCTTCAGAAAACGAATGGTCTGCTTTTACCAATGACATGCCTGGAAACAAATACGCAACATGAGCTAGTGAAAGATAGTACCTGCAAAAGTTTAGCATTGCGCATGTTAAATTCCCTGCTAAATACTGTGATACAACATGATTCTTAAGTTCTCAATCAAAAGTTCAAAACATATCAAAGCCAATTAATTTGCCAAAAGTAAGTAAAACCACTTTTCGCACTTACAAATCAGCGGGCGGAATACAAAGTTCAAAGCAAATTAACAATAAAAAAGTAAAAAATTAAGAAATGGAGAAGAACATACAGGCCAGGAGGAGTGGTGATCATGGGATCCCAGCTTCTGAAATTGCCATTACAGTACTGTTGAGCTTGAGGCACATGGAATATCTCATCCTACAGATCATAAATTTATTTACCAATTCCTCAAAACAAAATTCACACAACCCAAAAATCTAAATATAAAAAATTCCCCTTGAATTGAATCGACGAAAGTTGCTGCCTTGGGGGGATTACCATGTAGGGCTCGGGAACAATGTGATTGACGAGGATGGAGATGGGAATTACCCACAGGCTCACAATCGTCGCCACAGTAATCCTACCCATGTTTCTCTGCTGTTGCAGGATTAAATCCAAAGGGTCTGTCTGGTTCCATGGATAAGGCAATGGAAAGTGTGGCCCAGCATCCCGAGCTAGCACTACCGAATGCCAAATTTCTATTGGCTGATCGTCGGAAGAAGGTCTGGTTAGGGTTACGCAGGCGAGAGTGTTGTGTTCCCTTCAACGTCTTAACAAGTCCTTCCTGCTATTTACCCCTCTCTGCAGAGCCCTAATTGTAAACAAATTGGGGGTTATCGACATTTGCTTAAAAACCATATACATTTTATTAAAACAATTTATATATATAAATACATAAATTATTGGTGTTACAGGAGAGATTTTTCAATGTGACCGTCACACGCGATGGTACATCACATGTCGTTATATAAATTGTGGGATATGTGTGTTAAAAGTTAATAACTTAAAAAATAAAATTTCTCACCACTTACATAAAAACCCGTGATGTATCATCCATGTTCCCGTTACAACTAAAAATTTCTTGTGTTATTGTCTTTTTGGTCAATTGTTTGAGAATGACTTAGCATTGGACATTTTCTTTTTAATCTTACACACTACTGTTTAATTATAACTATTTATTCCATCTGATTTATTTAATCTTATAGCCATAAATAAAAAATACGTGTTAAAATCCATTTTCCAAATGCTCAACCTGAAAACTCTTACCACTGATTAGTCTTTATTTTTCATTGTAACTAAAAATATGTCAATTTGATGATAGCATGTGTTGTTCATATTTCCCAATTTTTTTGGAACATCGTTACAGTTTTCATCGAATGAATTGAAAAATACCAATGACAACCATCATTCGCATATCAGAAATTTCATGAGCAAGAAAAAAATTAGATGAACCAGAATCAACATTCTACCAAAAGACTTGCAGATGCAGAGGGATTAGTAAATGATCACTGTGAATAAAAACATATTCAGAAAAATTACAAATAATCCAGCGGTAAACCTACAAACTCATATAATCCAGACATTTAAGTAATATAAAGCGAAATAAAAACGGACAGCAAAACCAGAGAACAAGAATGCAAGCAGCATTTTCCTTCCATAACCATCCCTCCGCCTATCCTTGATTGTTCTCAGAAGCATTTCCTGTGCACGATTGAGGGACCGGATTCATCGTACTCAGCTTTGGCAATCCACATCTGCACTCAAATGAATTCGGATTTCTAGTAAGAATCCTTTTACAGAGCAGTTTGCACAGGAAAATAAAGTAAATGTATTAAGAAACAAACCTGCTGGAATGTACTGAGGGAAGCTAAGATGGAGCCTCCGATCCAGACACTGTACTTTCTCTCTGGTGGGGCAACCACCTTGATCTTCATGCTGCTTGGGGCCAATGCAGTAATTTCCTTGCTCATTCTGTCAGCAATTCCCGGGAACATGGTCGAACCACCACTAAGAACAATGTTGCCATACAAATCCTTCCTGATATCAACATCGCATTTCATTATGGAATTGTACGTGGTCTCATGAATACCAGCAGCCTCCATTCCGATCATGGATGGTTGGAAGAGGACTTCTGGGCACCGGAAACGCTCTGCTCCAATGGTGATCACCTGACCATCAGGTAGCTCATAGCTCTTCTCAACAGAAGAGCTGGTTTTAGCAGTTTCCAATTCCTGTTCATAGTCAAGAGCAATGTACGCCAACTTTTCCTTCATGTCCCTCACAATTTCACGCTCTGCTGTGGTGGTGAATGAATAGCCACGCTCAGTCAAAATTTTCATCAAGGCATCAGTCAGATCACGACCTGCAAGGTCAAGCCTCAAGATGGCATGTGGAAGAGCATACCCCTCGTAAATAGGGACTGTGTGGCTGACACCATCTCCAGAGTCAAGAACGATACCTGCACACAAGCACATAGAAAACATGAATCACAGTTGAAATGGCTTCAGCACTAGCAACCTGGAGTTCCAATCAAACACAAACCCAAAATATCATAATTTTACAATAAGCATTGGCTGATCTAAGAAAACCCAAAGTGATCTTTTTGCCCAATATCATTCTCATAGATAAAACTAGGCTTATTTTATGGTATGCCCCTTGGAACTCTACTTCAATCTCACCTTGCCCCCTAAAACTTAATTTGCGTGGCTGGAACTCAATTTTTGCATCACTTTAACTGTTAAGTTCGCTTAGGTGGCATGATTGGCTCCCACTTATTCTTCAAACAATTTCATTAATTTGATTTTTAATTTCTTTAAACAATTTCAAAATATTAAATAGATTTTAACATTATCTTGTACATATGGCAATTATAACAGGAATAAGTGGGACCCAATCATGTCACATAACTTCACAGTTTTTTTTTTTTTTTTTTTTTTTACAGAACTAACGGAATATAACAATGATGCAAAAATTGAGTTCCACGGTGCAAAGTAGTGCAAATTAAGTTTCAAGGGGCAAAGTGAGATTGAAGTAGAGTTCCAAGGGCATACCAAAAAATAAGCCATAAATCTATATCCCAAATATTTCAAAATCATTCATAATATATTCCAAACAAACTGCATATGCCCATTTTATTTACTGTGAACTCATTTAAAGATAGTCGCCTATCCTACCTTTTTTCTTTTGAAAATTTTAGGCTGAACCGTAAAATGCTTGTTTATCAACAAGGCCAAACCAACTTATGCTACATAAAAAGAATTTCATAAAGAACAGAGTTAGTGCAATATCTAATCTGATTGAATAGCTCACCAGTAGTACGACCACTGGCATAGAGGGAAAGCACGGCCTGGATGGCTACGTACATAGCTGGAGCATTGAAGGTCTCAAACATGATCTGGGTCATCTTCTCACGATTTGCCTTAGGGTTGAGAGGTGCTTCAGTGAGGAGAATTGGGTGCTCTTCAGGAGCAACACGAAGTTCATTATAGAAGGTATGATGCCAAATCTTCTCCATGTCATCCCAATTGCTCACAATTCCATGCTCAATTGGGTATTTCAGGGTTAAGATACCACGCTTGGACTGAGCCTCATCCCCAACATATGCATCTTTCTGACCCATACCAACCATAACACCAGTGTGACGAGGGCGGCCAACAATGCTAGGGAACACGGCTCTTGGAGCATCATCTCCAGCAAATCCAGCCTATACAACAATGTTTCAACCAAACTAAGTCCACCTTCTAGCACCTTAGATCCATACCACTTAAAATACATACAGATTGATATTCTGTTATACATTCTACAAGCTGGGATGGAAATCTGTTTCGCGTACCTTAACCATTCCCGTTCCATTATCACAGACAAGAGGCTGAATGTCCTCGCTCTCCGCCATCTTCTACTTCCTGCAAGAAAATAAACAGGACAAATCCACACCGCATAAATTTAAAAACCCAAATTCACCCCAACACATAAACTCAAACAATATGCATCACGTTGAATGGAATTATCACTTGTCTCACACAAACAGAAGGCTGCATAGAAATCGACACCGATCGCCATTGGTGTACATAAAACAGAGATTGAAGTTAACAAACACAAAAAGCCAACATCAAATCCACTCCAACCCAATTCCCAAATAAGAAAACCAAAAACAAAACAAAAAAAAAAAAGCATAAAGATAAACAATAGACTGAAATCCAAACATAATTCATATATATTTCTTGGCTCTACCAAAAACAGGCAAAAAAAATTTATATTTTTTTCAAAAATTAATTAAAAATCAGCAATGGAATCCCCTCATCACCTACAAACAAACAGATCAAGGCACAAATCTACCAAAATTTACACAGACCGATCAAACATCACAACCGAAAACCAAATGCAGCAAAAGCGACCACCAAACAGCAAAATCCAAACGGGGAAAACCCAAAATCGAACCAAAATCTTGAAATCTTTAGCACATTACACGATTACGACCGGATCGAAATGTAGCGAGAGAGAGAGAGATAAAGGGATTCACCTGTTTTCGAAACCCTAGCAATGCGAGTTTATGGGGTTGAGGTTCGGATGAGCTGCCACCCGCCTTGAGGGCCTCTGGTGTTGGTTCGAAATGAAAACAAAAAACAATAAAGGCACTGGCGTGACGGGCGGACACAAAAAAACGAGCGGAAAAACAAAAATTGGAAATCCACAAATTTTGCCTAGCGAAATGAAATGCGAAATGAAATTTGGAACTCCGGCCCCGAAATTAAATGCACTGCAAATTCGGTCTCGATCGAATCCCCACCGTTGGTCCCTCTGTAGGAAGGGACTTTTTATACGGTCCGCGCGACGCGTCACTTTGATCTGGGCCTCTTGTGGATCCAGTTGTCCTGTGGCATTCCGGTTCTAGTGGTGGGGGCTTTCCATCTTTCGTGGTGATTGACCTTTGTACCCCTGATTTTATAGTACCAATCTTCGGATTGGTTCGGTTCGATTCATGGCTGGTTTGGTATTGCTGTGCTTTGAAAAAAAACTGCTGTGAGAATAAGTGGCTGTGCTGTGAGAATAAGTGGTTGTGCTGTGAGAATAAGCGGCTGTGAAATAAATCAGCAGAATGTTTGGTAAACTTTTTTGTAAAAGTGCTTTTGGAAAAAAAAAGCAGTCTAATAGTGGGTCTTTTCATTAAAGAAGCACTGTAGCTCCGTGTGCTTTGAAAAAAAGCCAGTTTTCCAAAGCTACAAATAGCAGCTTCAGTTTTTTCCTTTGATTTCAGCTTATTCTCACAGCAGCTTCCAAAATAAGCCATTTTTTCAGTTTAACAAACACCTAAAACCCTCACAGTTTTTTTTCATGGGTGCTTTTTTTTTAAGCACCTCACTCCCAAACTAGGTCTCAGTTTGGTCGGTCGAACTAAATTGCATGTCAACGAAACTAAATTAAACTATTTCAAGAAACACTCGGGGTTGGTAAGCTTGGTTCGATTTAGTCAGCCGTCCAGATTCATGCCCATTTGATTTTTTTTTTTTTTTCCTTTAGGGTGGTTTCGGATTCGAAATCACAAAAGTGAAATATTATGATGGATGACAGAAATTATTTATTTCACGTGCAATAAAATTAAAAGAATGAAGCAGCAAAAAATTAACAAAAGTGATTAAAGAATTAGTAATTCACGTGTTAATAGGTTATTTGTTGTTGTCCTATCCAAAAGTAGAAGTTTTGACCTTTTGTGTTGTCCAAAAAGACGTAACTCTGGTTTCTCATATTCGTTTGGGCCCGTAATATATGGATTTGAAGAGAACGATGGTATCTACAAGACTTCTTGTTATATTTAATTCAAATTTTATCAAATTATGATGTTTACTATATTTAATTCGGTTTATAGGGTTATGTTACATTACAAATAGGTCATCTTGACATTTAGTTTGTAATCTTATCGACTATTATTCAATAAACATGAGTTTTCTTTTTATATTTCAAGTAAATTCGAGGGCTTGCTAATAGATTCTAGCGTGAGGAATTCGTTCGATTTCTCTTATCATATAACCCGATGTGTCATCTCAAAATCAAAATAAGAGTAAGTATTTCCAACATCTAAACACCTTGGCTAAAACTTGGAAACAAACAAGGAACGTCCAAGAATTTTCAAAATTAATTATGTAAACTAGCATAGAATCATCCACTCAGAGTGAGACATGTGAAAAATAAATATAAAGTAACCGGTCCGAGTTAGTTTGGCTTGAATTCAATTGGCCAATAACCATAAATTGAATCAAATCAAATTGAGTCTAATTTCTATGAATCGATTGAGTCTCTAGTCCAAGGATGTGCATGACATGAGATAACTGCAATTGAAGCGATATCGTTGCTAGATCACATATGAAAAGACCCCATGTTAGGTGGAGCAGGGAAAGGTTCGGGATTAAGTACTAATCTCATTGAACGTTAGGGTTAATTAACATTAGTAATGCTACTTTTACTATCTACTTGTACCACAATACTAATGTTGATGCACAAATTAGTGAGATTTTAGAACAACTTAAAGTATCAAGTGTGTGACTTTCGCAAAGTTGTTCCGGTCACCAAGTGAGAATAATACTTAAAGAGATAAAAATATGGAAGCAAACACAAGATGTATGTGGTTCACCTTACATTGGGCTACGTTCACGAGTGTAGAGGAGTCCTCGTTAATAATGTGGAGTTTACATATTACAATAGTTTAAGCATAACCATCATTAGTAAGTTCTAATAATAATTTGAGTACAATAATGGCATTAGGGATTAAGTGTAGGAGAATGGTTTCCTAAATTTTTATAGTTGAGGAGAGTCGCACACTTTCGTCCACGGTTGATATGTGACTCTAGAAGCTTTATTATGATATTGACATATGTTGTATTATGATTGGTCTCTCTAGGTTGAAGAGAAACTATTATGCTTCGGTAGGGGTGCCTCATAACGAATCCTTTAATGAATATCTAAAAGTATGAAGTTGAAATATGTTTGAAAGTTTCAGGATTGATAAAATATGGTACAAACAACTAATATATTTTTAATATTAACTAAGAGCCCACATCCATAGCAAAGTATGTTGGTAGATCTTGATATCGAGAACGACGTACATAAAGTCATGATTGTGGAATTTGTGTTGGGCTGGCTCGGATCTTAATTCCTGACATAAGAGCCATGACTAAACGAGCGACACGACATAGTGGCCAGTGGGCAATGGCCTCTAATTTCTACTCCAAAGATGATAATATAAAGTTTTTTTCTTTTTTGCATAGCCATTAGCCCAACTGGGCATCTTCCAAAAGTTGACAAATCATCCTTCAGTTTATGGTCCCAAATTTCCATTCGACACATAACACGTGCATGCATACTTTCATATATTGGATAGATTTTTTAATGTGCTGAGAGCATGATCCAAAACATCAAATGTTTTGATACAATTAAAAAAATTTCCAACTAATTGTAAAGTAACACTTGTTTCAGATCATGTTTCCGGCTCATTAAAAATTACCATATATTGATGGTTCATACAATAGGCAAATGGGCATGGAGAGATCGATCGAGCTATGTGACGACTTTCATGGAGGAGGATCACTTAGGCAGTTTGTTTATTATTATTGTTTTGTAAAAGTAGTTTGTTAATTATTGATAAGTAGTGAGCCTCATCTCATGATTAATTGACTAATCCTCAGTTTTATAGAAGGCTCACTATTCCTAACTCTGATATTACAGTCAATCAAATCTCTACATATCCAACCTACCTACCACTTTGTTTGATTTGATGACTTTAGAATTCTAGAGTTGTTTCACACATGTATGTATTAATTAAGTCGCTTACAAGCACGAAAATGATTACCAATTGTTGATGTTCGTCGTTTACACGCACGTAAATGACTGTTAGTCGTTGATATTAATCACTTACACGCACGTAAACATTACCGGAGCATGTTTTTGCCAATGTAGATCATCAAAATGGGTTTGACTACTCATTTGCCTACTCCATTAGAGATGCTCTAATACTAATTTGTTAGATTTGATGACTTTGAATTTATAGAGGTGTTAGCATGGTACATGTTATAGTATACGACACGTACGTTAAGTCACCTCCACGCAAATAGGTGGATATATTCAACTCTCTAATGTTAATCACTTACACGCACATAAACGAATGTTTAGCCGTTGATATTAATTACTCACACGCACATTTATGACTAACAACTATTAGTAGATATCGCAATAACCAAAGAAGCGAAAATTAATTATGGAGTAACATGCCCGAACAATAGAAAACAAGAAAGGTTGGGTGATATAGCCAGCAAGCCAGGGTAGGAACATTCTGGGTAGGGTTGCAATTGGCAGCCTTGTTAATAAGAAATTTAAATTAATAAACCAAATTCCGATGAAGATTCGTGAGAAGGGTGTTGAATCTGGAGCTGGGGATGGATGATTGTATTTGTGTGACATGAGACATGATGGTTGGCAAGTTGGCATTGGGGACAAAATCATGACGAAGAATATGCACAGTGCCTTTACAATATTCCGATTCCCCTCCCCATGCGAGTTTGCGTCCTCTCTACATTGTTTGTTTATATTTTGCTTTGTACGTCACTTCACCTCTTCATCATTACTATACGAGGTGATGATCTTTCTTACCATATTCTCTAACGTTTAGTTCATTAATTTTCAAAACTAAAGGACACTTAAAATTTGGATTTAATGACTTATCTGGTAATTTAACGTTTTGTACAATTTTTTGTTTCAACCGATATGTTAAATACAATTTGATTTTCATCTCCTTTTGAGTTGTATTTATTGAACTAATAAATATTAAGTAAGTGACATTTTACTACAGTGGAGAAAATATTTGTATTTTTACATGACAGCGTGAGTTCAAACCTTTTCAATAGCTAATCTAACAAAATCTATCATTTGACAAAAAATACTAATAAATATTAAAAACAGATAGCCAATCATATTTTACAGTTAGCCCAAAGTTTTAATATTAAATGAGAGCCCGTTTATTAAAAACCCAAAATTAAGCTCAATTTGACAACAACGTCAAATTAGGCAGCAAGAGCCTAGACGCTATTCCACGTCAGAAATGAAGCATCAGTTCGAGAAAGTTTTGTTGCTTTTTTTAGCCTTAAATGTCTACTTAGCATTTTTAATATCTCATTTGAAGATGCTCTTATGATGCTTAATATTGAGAATTTGATGAAATTCTTGATGAGGTTGGTAATATTTCCAATGGAATAATTGTATATTATTTTTATTTTTCCAAGTTCCAACTGAACATTTGTCCTAGGCGTAGAAGTGAAGTATTCTACCATTTGTTTTATTTATTTTTTGAATAAACGATATTATCCACATTAATATAGTTCAAATTTGCCTTTGGCGAGAATCGAACCTAAGTCCTTGCACTTACAAGTAGAGAAGAATGTTACTAGACCGTGGTACTAAATGACAAGTATTCTATTGTACATCAACGAGGATAAGAAATTGCGAATATAGATGGAAGCGGGTAACAGTTATTGTGGCATTCCTGGCTACTAATATATGACATTTTGAAGGGACTTTTGCATATAATCAGGGGCTAGATTGTCACAGTGGTGTTAATCCCGTTTTGTGAAAAAATTTCTCGTCTACGAGATATGTTGGCTCATTCTCACCTTTTTTTTTTTATATCCAAATTGATGTTGTTGATGAGATTGAACTGAGAATCTCTTTCAACAAAGTAAAAATTGAGTGTACACTTTCTTGTCGCCAAACCTAGTAGTGTGGACTTGTAACTAAGCAGAGCATTAAAGTGATTAGTTGTATTATGAATGGGTCGAATGAGGTGTTGGTGAGTAATTCATTGTCACCTCATATAAAAGTCAAATTAAGCACGTCCCAAGTTCTTAAATCAGTATAACAGACCCCACCCTTAATAGGTGGTTAGCAAATCAACATAATGTGAATGTCAAAGAGTGTGCACGCTTTCTAATCCAGATTAAGAGGGAGAAAATAGGGTGGGTAGAAACAAGAAAAAGAACCCTAATGAGTAAGGATTGGACCGTTATCTTCACGTTAGTTACGTGGAAGGAAGGTGGAGTTGAAATCTTGCAATCCCAAAAGCCACAAACCTAATTTTGATGATGAAAACCATGCACTCCCAACGGACGAGGTCCCCGCTTTTCCCTCAAAACCGCGATCTCGTTTGGTTATTTCTGAACTAATTTATCATATCGCATTGGATTTGGATTGGAAGGTTACCAAATCCTAACCTCTTCCTCTATTTTTCATGAGTTTTGGGAAGGAATCCTAAGCTACAAAAGCATCACCATCACCATCTTTTTTTTTTTTTTTGGCCTTCTATTTAAGGAAATTTCGCTCATTTAGTTAATGATTTGGTTGAGATTTTTATTGGGTTAGGTTAATCCAGAGAGGTGACCCACTCTCCCTATTTATTTTCCTCTACTATTCTAATTACCCTTTATGGGTATGGATGGTAGAAACTAACAACCAATATGTATTATGGTCTGACTATTCCACCGTCGCACGTGCTATTAATTCACATGTTGTAATTTGAGTGGTAGACGATTTTAATTTATACAAATTTAGGTAGAGCAAGTAGACGTCAAGGGATTATCCTAAAGACATGTTTCTAATTGTTTTTGGAATGACTAGAAGTATTTTTGGATTACGAAAGATGTTTCTGACCATGTTTGAAAAAAAAAAATCTAAAATTGCTTATGAGTTGTAAAAATATTTCTAAATCTTAGAAGCACTATCTGAAAAAGTATATTGTAGTACTTATTTAGTAAGCATATTCAAGCGTTTGTTTAAGTAAGTCGCTCGTTGGTTGATTGTACTGGGTAGTTGTTTTAATTTGTGCTGTAAAACTCCCTAGTGAAGTTTTGATGTGGTGTTAATAAATGAAATTATAACCTTGCTATATATAAAATAATAAGCACTTGAATTATATAAATGAAAACATCGACGTGTTTCGAATAAAAGCTCTTGTAATAAAACACACTTCTTAAAAAGAGCAAAATCTCAAATAAGTTTGAAACACATAGAATAATATATACAGACAACACCACGTAGCGGTTGTAACAGCTGCGTCGAAAAAACTTATCGTGACAACAACTTTTTAGTTTATTTATAAGGAATTTTAATGAAAAACTTTCGGTACTGTTCACTTTAACAAAAAACCATATTTTTACACTAAAAAGTCAATCATGGTACTATTTACTTTATCATTTATTTTGTCTTTATCGTTAAAACTCAAAGTTTTCAAGCTATTTTTCATTAATTTTTCTTTATTTTTATATGGTTGAGGTGATGCATGTACAATTGGGAAAAAAAATCACAGATGCAAGACCCACATCGTGAAGATGGGAGATACTGCTGCAACCGTGTTAGTTACGACAGGTTTGTAGAGTTAGATGTTAAATTTATTTATTGTTACCCACTTTGTGAGTCGGTGGTTCCAACCACCCCCGTATTGTGGTAAATTCCAGGGTGTTATTCAACCATCAGAATTATTATATTTTTTAATTAAATTCTTTTTCAGGAATTATCATGCTAAAAACTAACTGAATCGCAATAAGTTACTAATTAATTTGATTGTCCGCATTTTCATATCAAATTTATCTAATGAATTTTAAAATTTTTGCACATTTTAGATGAGCAAAATATAATTTGTTACAGAATTAACTCGTGAATGAAACCTAGCATTAAATACTACTAATCGTAAAAATACATTACTAGACAACATAGACAGTTATGGATATTCACCTTACATGTATAGTAATCGGTGAATGTCTAAATTAGGACTTGAGCATATAGCTGACTTTGATACTATTTGGTACAAATTATTTAGAATAATGAAATTCAAATCAAAACAAACTTTAGAAACCCAAAAAGAAAATAAAATTTACTTGGGCCCACGCTTGCTTGCAAGTTAAACAAGGCACCTTCTTAATACCACGAGAAGATAAATTAGATTATAGATATAATTAGCATGTCATAGATATATATGGTCCCATGACAAGCCACGTGCTCAAACAAACATATTATGTTGTATCCTTTCTTCCTAGTACTAAATTCTCATATTATTCCATCCTCCCATCCATAACCAAATTCAAGAGAGTTTCAATCGAGGTTTTTATCCCATATAATTCTTGAAATTAGCTCATACTATCGAAATGGTATTTAAAATTGAAAATCGATTAATGTAGTTTCTAAAAATAGGTGTGTTAAATCAATGTGATTCATCAATCACAATTCTGTCAAAAATTCGGTTATGCGCAAATGTAGCACATAAATGCATCTCACAAGTCTAATTAAATTAAAAATAAATTAGAAATAGGTTTAATAATTTAATAATAATTAAAAATTGTCAACTCATAAACCAGTCCCACAATCACCTTCGATCCAACCCACACTCCTCTACCTCAATCTATGGTAGCCTTCGTCGTCCCTTCTATGAAAGCAAAAAAATTCTCAAGACACCCATCGTTACACTCTTCGACACTGTTCACAGAATTAGACCAGTAGCAAGACCACCTTTGGTGATGGCTTGGATTGCAGGCGACTTATGTGACATCTTTGTTAACATTTGGGCAATCAACATCCTCACAACCTTGATCTTGGAGAGCTTGTTGGGCACTCCCCTGTGATCTTGGTAACGCGAAGAACGGCGAGCTCTGCCATGAGATATCCCATTGTGCAAAAAGGTATTTTTACAACTTTTTCAATTCATTATTAAATTATTAAATTCACATCGGCACATACCAAAATTTTTGATAGAATAGCCATACTGATTTGCAACATTGATCGATTTTTAATTTTAAGGACCATCTTGATGGTATCAGTCAATTTCAGGGATCGTATGCGTTAAAAACCCATAAATCTTATGGGACCCACATATGTTCAACATCAGCATATAACAAAATTTTTAACAAAATTGTATTTTCAAGGACTTCATGGATTGATTTTTTATTTCAATGACCATTTAGTGATAAAAACTCATCAATTTATTAGTGTAAGAGTTACAATTTCAATCCCTCTCGCTTTCGGTGTAGGATCCAATGGACACAAACTCTCTTCCTCTCCCCTTGTTCTGTTCACACTGAAAAATTACTCAATCCTCCAAAAAGACTCGCGGAAACTCAATCTTTCTGTTTTTGTAGGGTTATATAGTTAAAACCGTTTCCCTTCTTTTCTCTACCTCTAAAAGTTCACATAGAAAAATAAGCAAGCTCTCACAGAAATCCCTAAAACCCAATCCAATTAGGAATAGGGAAAATACCAAAACATTGTGAATTCGATCACTCGATCAGATTATATATCTATCAATACATCCTGTATATTCTAAATTTCAGGCCTCTTCTTGCATTCCTTTTCTTCTTGCACCCGCCATTAATTCCGATATCTTCTTTCCGTCTTCTTCTTGCATTCGTCGTTCATGGAGTCGAACCTAGTCGACCGGATCTCCGTCCTCAACGTCTCAAATTCACACAAACAAGACCGGAGCGAGACACCCATGTCGGAGTTTCAATCCAAGCCGTCGGATCACGATGATGCGCCTCATGATCGTCTACGACAAGAACAGCCCAAGAAAGAAGAACCAGAGCCGTCCCAGAACATTACACCAGATCACATTAACACCCCGGCAAAACAAGACCGCAAGACGCCGCCGTTCCCGGTGGAAGATGAATCATCGACGAACGACAAGGACGTCGTGGACGACGACGACGATGGGTTCAAAACGCCGACGTCGCTGGAGCACAAAATCCCTCCGATGACAGAATGCCCGCCTGCACCGGGCAAACCCAAACGCTTTCTAAAGAGAAAAGTGTCGTCGCGGTCGCCGTCGCCTCCGCCGCCGGCTGCTCGCAGAAAGGTTCAGTTTACAACAGCACAACTGGATATGATATTTTGGTCAACTTTTCCCTCGCCCCGGATGGGCGCGCCAAAATCAAGAAAGGCAGACGATCAGAGTGATTAGTTAAACTGCAGTTCGAGTTTTGTTCATCCATATTATTCATGGTAACCCATAATTCATAATTAAATAAAATTCTGATCTCTCAGCTCCATCTTTTTTCGTTTTTTTTTTTTTTTTCAATTTTTGTTAGATCTTGGTTAAAGGGAAGAAGACGTTGTAAAGATGGAAAAAGAAGAAAGAAGAAAGAAGAAAAGAGAGAGAGATGCATTGAAAGATTTTATGTTTCTTTTGTGCTCGAGGTGTTATTCTCTTCTCCTGCTAAAGATAAAAGATCATGAAACTGATGAAATATATATATTATGATTTTTTTTTCTTTTTCAGGAGCAATTGCAATATAATATTGCCACATTGTGTTTCAATTGATATATATATTAATTTCGAGTTTTATTTCATTTTTTCAAACGTTTGTTTTTTCTTTTAGGGACTATTTTAAGACAAAACATAAGTATGGTATTTATTATTCGAAATAAAGTCCAAAATAAATAAAATTAATTAATTTAAATAAGTGTTACATTACACCTTGTTTCTAATTCGTAACTTAGTCAGTTACAAGTATTAACTCACAGGCTATGAGTTTATTGTGAGAATTATCTTTTTTTACTTAATTAATTTCGTGAAAGCGGCAGGGGTGGGGTGGATTGCCGTGAATATTAGCGTGTTTTTTCAAACAACCAAAATTCAGATTCAAACCACTTTTTTAGTGTAAATTAGTGTAAAATACTGTTCATGTAAAATTATGAGAGTATTCATATGTTCAAAATCTGGAATAAAATCAAAAGAAAACTAACGAAAAATCCAAAAAAACTTTCATTTGAATGAAAAACCATTTTTAAAGGTATAATGAATAATAGAATTCTAATATTTTTATTGGTTTGAACTTATCATTTGACCATACGTGGTAAAGCTTTGCTTTGACATTTTTAATCGTTATTTATTAGTAGGCCTTCCTTTAGAGAAGGGGGAGAGGAGACTGTTCATAATGTTCTCTGAAATCTGTACTAGTGCTCAATTGTTGTAAGTGTGTAATTAAATATGTGATTACCGTAATATGGATGTGAGATTAGTCATGATATTATAAGATGAAATCAAACTAAATAAGTTTTAATATGTACTTATTAACAACTCAATGTGTTAATTTGCCACTTCTAGCTATGAGGTTGGTGTAAAAAAAAGAAAAATTTATGTTGCATGTAATTACTAAATTTTTTGTTCAATTTTGGTTACTGGGTTAGAATGACAATTTCATGGAACTTTAGTTGACAAACAAGGTTCTATTAATAGACAGTTTGGTTATAACTAATATATATATGGCCTTTATGCAAAGGGATCCTCATTTTTTTTCAAAAAATGCGGATTAGGTGTGGGCTCACTCTACATCGAACTTCAACGATTTGAACCGTCTATTTTGTAAGTCTCGATTCATAGACCATCCTCGCAAAAATTCAATTCAATCCGAAATCATTTGCCTATTTAATTATTAAGACAAAATTTCATTATTTCTTATATGACAAAGTATTCGTTAATTTCTTTGAACCCAATTAGATGTCTTAAACATTTCCGATTTGGCTAATATTTTACAAGGCAGATTTATGAGGTACAACTTGAAAAATAGACAGTTTAGATTGTTAAAGTTCAATGTAGTGTGGACCCTACAACTAATCCCCATTTTTATAAAAAATAATAATAATGAAAAGGGTTTGAAAACTTTGAGTTTTAACGATAAGGACAAAATAAAGGGTAAAGTGAATAGTATCATTTTAGTATAAAAATGTAGTTTTTCATTAAAATAAACAGTACTAGGAGTTTTTCGTTAAAATTTCCTAAAAAAAATGAAGATCCTTTCTCCTAAAGATTTCATATATATATATATATATATATATATATGTAGGAAATCTTTAAGGAAAGGGATCCCCATTTTTTTATAAAAATAGGGATTAATTGTGGGGTCCACATTATATCGAATTTTAACGATCCGAACCGTCTATTTTTCAAGTTGCATCTCATAGATCATCCTTACAAAATATTAACCAAATCGGAAATGTTTAAGACATCTAATTGGGTTCAAAGAAATGAACGAATACTTTGTTATATAAGAAACAATGAAATTTTATCTTGATAATTAAATAGGCAAATGGTTTCGGATTAAATTGAATTTTTGCAAGAATGATCTATAAATCGAGACTTACAAAATAGACGGTTCGGATCATTGAAGTTCAATGTGAAATGAGCTCCACACCTAATCCCCATTTTTTGAAAAAAATGGGGATCCCTTTGCATAAAGGGCCTGTATATATGTATGTATGTATACAATATGTTATAAAAGAAAATCTGAATTAGGTTTCCAAGAAAGGCAAACATGCTCCAAGTCCCATGTCCCATGATAGATTAGTTTTATAACCTTCGAAGTACGAGATTAATATTTAATGAATAAAATATGAATATTTAGACGTGGGATCCAGTACTATTGTTTCTTCATGAAAGGCCATCTGTTTGCTTGTTTTACAGATGAATTAATCCAAGCACACAAAGGGTTTTATATTATAAGATCAGGGTAAATCGTCAAAATGGTCATTGAGATTTGTATAACTCATCACTTTGGTCCCTGAGATTCCAAAATAATAAAAGTGGTCCATGAGATTTTCCATCATCCATGATTTTGGTCATTCCGTTAAAAACTCAGTTAAGTGTCCCATAGTGAGTTTGGGCAATTTTCAAAATTTCGTAACTCAATCGTTTCTTAACCAAATTAGATCCATAACATATAAAAATGAAGATAGAAAAGTGTAGAATAAGATTATACCTATTTCAAAGCCCAATGATTGCCGAAGATGGTCGGAAAATAGACTCAAAGTTGACTGGTCAGAGTGAAAAGTTGAAAACTCGCCGGAAACTGGGTAAACTTTAAACATTCATAACTTCTTCATAACTCAACGAAATCAAGTGATTCAAAAACTAAAATCATACTTCTCAACGAGACGAAGAGAATGGTACATTTTTTGACAGCTAAAGCACTGTGGTTTGGCCGGAAAATGGCTCGAAAGTAGACTAAGGCAGTTACTTTCGAGCCATTTTCCGGACAAACCACGGCGATTTAGTCTTCAAAAAGTTACCATTCTCTTTGTCTTGTTGAGAAGTATGATTTTCGTTTTTGAATCACTTGAATTCGTTGAGTATTGAAGAAGTTATGAACGTTTAGAGTTTACCCAATTTCCGACGAGTTTTCTTTCACTCGGACCAGTCAACTTTGAGACTATTTTCCGGCCGTCTTCGGCAATCATTGGGCTTTGAAATAGGTATAATCTTATTCTACACTTTCCTATCTTCATTTTGATATATTATGGGTCTAATTTGGTTTAGAAACGATTGAGTTACGAAGCTTTGAAAAATGCCCAAACTTCCTCCGGGACACTTAACAGATTTTTTAACGGAATGACCAAAATGATGGATGGTGGTAAATCTCAGGGACCACTTTTATCGTTTTGGAATCTTAGGGACCAAAGTGATGAGTTATGCAAATCTCAGGGACCATTTTAGCGATTTACCCTAATATCAAAATAAGGATATTTTGAAAGTGACCATTTACTATAATGATAGAAAATGTGTTGCGCCCTTACATGATGGCGTGAGTTCAAACCTCGTTAATGGCTAATCTAACATTTAACTTACTAACGCTATCGTTTCACTCAAAAAAAAAAAAAAGAGTAAGAACATTCTTATTTGATCCACGAGATTTTTGTTGTTTTCAATAGGCTAGCAATAATGTGGTTCAAATTTGTCTTGGACGAGAATCAAACCTACGAACTTTCACTTACAAGTAAAGATGAATACCACTAAACAATGTACTAAGTGGTAACACTCTAAAAAAAGTTGAGTGCACCAATATTCTTGATTTTGGATATTAATTTTCACAATCCTGCTTTCACCTTTCCGTTTGATGGATACAACTTCTATTGTTAGTCCTAATAATGGATCACATCAAACATGGGAGACATTGGGCTTTACATCTCATAGTTCCAAACTTCTTTAAACAGCAGTCCAGTCCACCAACGAAGTGAGTGGCAGGCCCGAGGCCGTAGAGGCCGCACGACATAAATGGAAAAATCGTTATGATAAATCCTAATTATCATAAAAAGTAATAAGGAATCCACTAATTAATTTAATTATTCAATTAATTAATTATAGCGTCTTCTTTCTTCCCTCCCTTGACTGTTTCTATTTTCCTCAATAACGGTAATTAACCACCAAACTCCCTTTTTTTCCTCTCTTCCACTTTCTCAATCTTTCTCGCGCAGAAACACAAACAGTTTCTAAACACTCCAAAAAAATACTCAATTTCTCTTTGTAATTTCATCATCAATCGCAACAAAATTACTTTTTTTTTCCTATTCAATTGCGCAATATTTGCCTAATGCACCATGAAGATGGAGCGGAAAAAGACGTTGACGATGAACTGGGACAGCCTCCGGGACGACGATGACGATGATCGCTTTTTCGAGTCAAAGGAACGCGCCTCTTCCGTCGTTCCTCTCGACCTCGAGGAATCCTCATCCGAAGATGAGGATTTCGACGACAGTCGCAATTCATTTGCCTCATGTGTCTCATATGTTCGAAACGATGTTGATTTTCGTGCCTCCACCGCAGCCGCTCCGATGGACCCACCGTCTACTTCTTCGGCTCCAATGACGCCGAATTACAACATTTGGATGGAGGCACCGAGGTCTATCACTGAACGGCGAAAACGATTATTGCAGGGCATGGGGTTAGCCCAAGGACCTGGAAAAGACCTCGTTAGCTTTAAACAACTAACCAACATTAAACGTCTCGTTTCGAACAAAATCACAAACGGCATTGTTCCAATCCCTCGGTCAATCACTCGGGCTAAAGAAAAAGTACAAGTATCGTCGAATCAGCCGGTATCGGAGATAGAGCCAGAGTCGGAGCCTGAGCCTGATCATGAACCATTGTCGGTGATGCTCGTCCGTTCGAGGTCGGAGGGTGACATTGAAGCTTTCTCGATAAATAAACAAAGGAAGGAAGAGATAATCGAAACAATCTCGAAGCAACGACTTACGAGGACTTGCTCCGCCATAGCCGTAACTCGCTCGAGAATATGTCCGTACACCGAATCGATTAAAGTGTCAACTAACGAAGTCAGCGACTCTACCCCCAATAGTCGATTGGTTCGGACTAGCGGTGGATTGTCGTCGGTTTTCTTGAATAACCAGTTAGGAGCCTTCTTCTTGATTAAGAATCTGGACACAGGGACTAAGTTCATCGTGAACGAGTATGATCAGGATGGGTGCTGGAATCGACTCAGCGATCTCCAAACAGGGAAGCAATTGACGATGGACGAGTTCGAGAAATGTGTCGGGTACTCGCCAGTGGTGAAAGAGGTTATGCGAAGACAGAGCGTTTCCAGCGAAGGCAGCGGCGATAACAGGAAGGTCGGTGCAGGGGCAAATTCATTTGTTTCGAAGAGCCTGAGGATGAGCAAGAGAAGAGGGGTTGCTCTGTTGAAGAACAGTATACGAGGCGTGGGGACCGCTGTGAGTGTGTTGATTGGTGAGAAAGAGAGGGAAAACACGACGCCATCGCTAACATTGCCGCCGGAGCAGAAACCCGTCAAGAACTCGAGTTCTTCTTCGTCAGCTTCATCGGAATGGGTCAAAGTTAGGCAGACAGGGAAGCATTACAAGGAGTTATCGGCATTGCATTTGTGTCAAGAGATTCAAGCTCACGAGGGGTCAATTTGGGCTATTAAGTTTAGCTTGGATGCAAGGTTTCTTGCGAGTGCGGGAGAGGATCGAATTATTCAAGTGTGGGAAGTGCAAGAGTGTGAGATTATGTCATTGGATGGGAATTCGACCCCGCTTCATCACTCTTTCAGGTCTTCCACCCCTGATCGTTCCTTCACCCCTGATCGTTCTCCATCAATGTCTGATCAAGCTGTGGTTGTGCCATATGAGAAGGAGAATAAGAATAAGGAAAAAAGTGGGTCTGCTAGAAAAAGCAATCCAATCCCAGAATATGTGCATGTGCCCGAAACAGTGTTTTCATTTTCGGAGAAACCATTTTGCTCTTTTGAAGGTCATTTGGATGCTGTTCTGGACCTGTCATGGTCCAGAGATCAGGTTCGCTCTTTTCTAATTGTTCTTTTCTTCAATTGATTAATTTGAGGTTAGGCTAATTTAGGCTGATATAATTTAATCAATTTGCAGCTATTGCTTTCATCTTCAATGGACAAAACTGTTAGGTTATGGGATTTGGAGACCAAGACTTGTTTAAAGTTGTTTGCCCACAATGATTATGGTAAGATATTCATATATTATATAAAACAATGCCTACCTCTTGTGTGTATTTGTTGTCTAAAACGATGATGTAGCATACAAAATACACACAAGTAGTGATTTTCGCTCTCCCATTATGTTCCTCGTTCTTCTCCATTTTTTTATAGCCTTTGTTGAATAAAGTTAAAGGAGGATAAAGGGATGTCAAAGAAAGGGGAATGAAGATGGAGAAAAATTGGAGTATGAAAATCACTACCAATACACACACATAGAAGCATTGTATCATGTTGTTCCTTGTATAGTTTCTTGAGTTTTGACTCGGGTTATTGGTCTTGCAGTGACTTGCATACAATTCAATCCTTTGGATCACAATTACTTTATTAGTGGCTCACTCGATGCAAAGATTCGATTGTGGAACGTAGCTGTTAGGCAAGTCGTGGATTGGATTGATCTTTATGAAATGGTCACTGCTGCTTCCTATACTCCAGATGGCCAGGTACAACTCCATTATGTACTATTTCTATTCTTTTTAGATGTTCTTCTTTTTGCATGTTTCATGTAAATTAAGTAGTTGAGTAGTTGAATTGATTCAGCTTAGAAAATTTCATCACTATTTGGATTAATCTTGCTTCAAATCTGTTTCAAAACTCTAGGCTTGCATCATTGGTTCACACAAAGGAAAATGTCGTATGTACAATGCAGAAGGTGTGAGTTGCTCTTCTAGTTTCTTTTTCGTAGGCAATGCGAATTTAGACAGTCTATGATAATTGATAAAGCTCATCTTGTTTTGAAATCTAGATTGTAAATTAAGTCAGCATAGTCAGATTGATATTCAAAACAAGAAGAAGAATCAAGCCAAAAAGATTACAGGTTTCCAGGTAATGTAGAAATTTCTCTACTTTCTAGTTGTACAGTTTGCTTGCGTACATAAAATCCATCTGAAGTGCTTCTTACGTCCTCTCTTATTTTCAATGTAAACAGTTTTCACCGATAAACCCAACTGAAATGCTTGTCACGTCTGCTGATTCTCAGATTCGGATTTTGGATGGCACAAACGTGACTCACAAGTTTAGAGGTATGCATCTCCTCAAATCCTCAGAACCTTTTCACTTCCTTAATTAATTCTCTATAAAATTTATGCTCAGTAAATAACATTGGAAATATAAATTTGATAACGAACAGGTTTTCGAAATATGAGTAGCCAAATTGGAGCTTCATTCACTCCAAACGGGAAGTACGTCATATGTGCTAGTGAAGACTCTCATGTATACATTTGGAGGCGGGATGAGCCCCGAATTTCAGCCACAGGGAAAAAAAGCATCACTAGCACCAATTCCCACGAACATTTTCAGTGTAAAGATGTTTCAGTAGCAATCCCATGGCCAGGCACCATAAAGGGTGACCCTCCATCTGTCATTGTGCAACATTCCAAGAGACAATCAAAATGCTCAACGCAACAACCACAATCTGGCAATTCATCCCTTACTCAAGAAGATGCAGGTGTAAGCAAGAGAGTGCTACCACCTATTCCGAAGAAAAACAACAAAGACAACAACAACAAGGGAAATGCATCGGATCAAATACCTTTAACTCCGCCGCAGGAAGATCAAGATCCAGCTCAAATATGCCGAACAGAATCTGGGATTGGAGAGTCGTTCAATTCGGACCCTTCCTCTATTAGGTATGGTGATTCAAGTTCTATGTCCGCCGGTAGTGCCTCCACATCATCTTGGTCTTCCTCTTGGTCATGGCTTGACAATATAGGCAACAACAATGCTAGCCAAACAATGCAAGCAACAGCTTGGGGTTTGGTAATTGTGACAACCACTTTAGACGGAGAAATCAGAGCATACCAAAATTTTGGGCTGCCGCGAAAAGTACAGAATAATATTTTCGGAGGCCCTAATTAATTGGTTATGTGCTGGTGAAGATATAGGATCATAATTTCTTTCCTTTAAATGGAAACAAATTTGGTCCACAAGGTCTCGAGTTCGATTCCCCATTCCCAAGAAACGCTCATATCAAATTTTGTTTATGAACAAACTTCTCACTTGTCATGGATATATACATACATACATACATTGTACACTACAAGTACAAAGAGTCAGAAGAGCCATGGTGACCAAACTGAACATTGGTATTTTTGTTGTAAATGTCAAATCTTGTTGCTCTTCGTCATAATTTTTTTGTAAGAGAGCCCATCATCCCTTTATACATAATGGGTGCTTTGTAATTTGTAAGTCTATTATTTTTCTTTTTCTACATGTTTGGTGACTATAGATGATTATAAAGCGAATGATTGATTTTGATTATGATGTTTAAATGAGGAACGTTGATTTTCCTCCTTACAAATGAGTGAAATGAATAATTTTGTTTATAAAATTTGTACAAGAAATGTGGATTCCACCATACCACAACGCGAAAAAAGTGCAACTTAACGATTTTGATTATGACGTTTGCACAAGGAATGTGGATTCCTCTTTACAAAGAAGTGAGGATTAGGGCAACTATTACAATGATTTCAAATTCTAGTTAAACAAGCTTGATTTGTGAACCCTAAGCACGTTATATTAAACTGAAAAAGGGGCCAAAAATTCATGTGCTTGGACTTGCTTTGAACTCAAACATTGTGCGCTAAAATATGGCAGAAAGCAAGAGAGGCAAAACTTCATCCCCGAGCCCTCTCGCCACTTTCCTAAGACATTTAGGAACACCTTGTTCGACAGCCCTCCTCTTCCATCTCTCCGCTGCCAATCTCCTCCATCTCATCCCCGTACTCCTTATACATATCTCTCACATATACAATTTTGAAAATTTTCCCCAATTTCACCAATTTCAATCTCTAACTTTAGATTTGTTTGTAGGGAAGACGTTCAGAATCAGAGCTGCAGCAGAGTTCGCAATTCTATGTAGTTCAAGTTGAGAAAAGTGGCGAAGCTCGAAGATTTCTTGGATTCAGCTCAGCTCTCTCAGGTTTCCTACCAACTCAGCTTCACGAAGAAGGTTCCGGAGGTGGTGCCAATGTCGCATAAGAAGGAGGTCAGGGATTTTGAGTGGCCGATCGACGAATTAAAAATGCTGGTGGATTCAGACAAGGAAGCTGTTAATGTCAAGGACGATTCAAATCTGATTGAGGAATTTGGGAATGATGGCGATGGAGAAGCTTGCACCCCCGTTTCGGCATTTCAAGCAAATCAGAACGCAGCGTTTCAAAGGGTGGGGATTTCAAAACACTGGACTTTATTGATTTTAATTTCAAGTAGTTTGTTAGAGATGCAGGGGAGTCGATGACACGCGTAGTACATGTATAAATAACAAAATGGAGATACCATTTTTTTTGAAGAAAAATGAAGCGAAATTAGCTTGTGCATAGCGTGATTTAAGCAAAGGTACGACAATGGAGAAGTTAGATATGTACAACAATGAGGATATGGTGCATACAGTGAGTCTCGATAAAAACCTTGCAAGAAATTTTAATCCGATCGAAGATCCAAAAATACATCGGGGCTCTTCAAACCAAACAACATGAGTAGCCAGCGTTAAACCTAACTAGCCAACCTGTGTGCCACCTTGTTCGTTGTCCTGCGAGTATCAATGATATAATATGCCCAAATGGAGATGAATTCTCCAGACCTTCGTATTGTAACGCCTTGATAACCATCAAAGCATCACCTTCAAACTCCACCTTTGTGTGCTTCATCCGTTGTGCAAACGAAGTCGCATCCCTTGCTGCAAAAGTTTCTACCAGCAACGGTGATCGAACTCCATCAACTCCTCCAGTTTCCATTCGATCATCCCATGGCACATTGAAATTGCACTTTACCCATCCACTCTTAGGTGGTGTCCATGGCTGCACCACGACAGGCTTGGTGGTTTTTCTCAGTCCGTGCCATTTGTGGTATTCCTGCAACCAAGTTTGCATTTTACGATTTATTTCCAGAGGATTCAGTGCCTTACCTTGCCAAAGTAGTGAGTTGTGTTCCGTCCAAATACTCCATAATAAACAACAATGTAAGGTCGAAACTCTCCCCGGACAAAGAACCGGCAAGTGCAGCCACCCACTCTAGCATGCTCTCTCGTCGATCCTCTTACTTTGTATTCCCAACTGGCTGGAAAACCAAACAGCCGGCCACGCTCGTGGGCAATCCCTCATCAGGTGTTCAATCGTTTCAGCATTCTCATCACATAACAAATAGGTTGTCTCCGTATGCGTTTTCCTTTTGTGTAGATTGTCCTTTGTTGTTAAAGCATCCATACAACATAGCCACACGCATATTTTAACCTTCCTCAGCACACGAGCTCGCCATAACGCTTTAAAACCCAGGCCACCCTCATCGTTCGGTTTACATAATTTCCTCCACGGAATCCAATGTATTCTTCTTCTTCCATGTTATATACCCCACCTAAATTGGGCGACTATTTTAATTTGAAATACAATTATCCACCCAAACTTAACCAATATGGCAATATGGCATCTATGGGAATTTCCATCTATAATTTCGTCAAATATGAGCACGTGGCTTGCAAAAACCCCTTTTTAAAGAGGATTTTTTGTCGATTGACAAGCCTATGGTATCAAATGCTGTTCCTCTTGAAATAAATTTATGTTTTTTTTTGGAATTAATTGTTATTTCAAATTAAAATTTCGTGCTTTGTCATGATTTTGTACTAAATTATTAATAAGTCCAATTAAGTTTAAGTGTAGCCAACCAACTTCATTTACTTGGAGAAAATGAAAGTTTAAAAATCGTCACCCTAGTTTAATAACTGTGAATAATATCCTCCAAAGCAGTGTCCTTCCTCCTTTTCACCCAAGTTCAAGTCTTCCTCCTCGTATTTCAAATAAATAATTTGTTGAATATGGTTTGTATTTATTAAAAAAATTAGTAGGAGAGCCTTTGATTTTTCTTTGTTTTAATGAAAATTTCAGCTTGGGCCCAACCAACTTGGATCCTAGGCCTAATCTTACGGTGGTAACTCTGGCCCATCGTTTCCCAATTTGAATTCCCGCGCCCGTATTTTTTTGGTTATTCGGACGCGGAGCGCCGGATCTCAGTCGTCCAGCTCACGCAACTCTGCAAAATCCACCGCCCATGGCCTCCCCGAGCCTCTACCCCGTCGTGGACGACAATGACCTAGACGACGCCGCTCTGTGGGCCGTCATCGACTCCGCCGCCGCCTCCCACTCCTCCTCCAAATCCAAACCCCAACCCCGCAAGCCCCTCGCAATCCAATACCCAAACTACCCTCGCTCCTCTCCAGTCTCAAAACCTTCTCCACCGCCGAAGCTCTTCAAGAGCGCCGCAAGGCTTGACTCCTCGGCCGACTCCGACTCCAAGTCATCCGCATCAGAAGGCGTGGTCATCGAGGAACCCTGGGCGTTTCATCCCCCGAGCAAGATCGCGAGGTCCTCTTCTTCCGAAATGAACGACACTAGTCCTCTTGTCGTAGTTCGAAATGTGCAGCGCACGACGCCTACCACTCCTACGACGCCGTTTTATTCGTTGCCGGAAACGCACTTGTCGCCGGGGATCGGGAATTTTGCGAGCCCTGTGAGCCATGCGCGGAGAGAGGAGAGGGATGTAGCTGCTCATAGCATGTCCGGGAGGTTCCCTTCGGTCTCTTTGTTCAAGGAGTATCAGAATGCAGCTATGGCGGTAATTTTGCTTAGATGATTGAAGTTTTCAGTTCAATTGGGTTTTACTGCATGTCTAATTTCTTAACTTTTCCTACTTAATTAAACGATTAAGCCGTCAAATTTGAATTCAGTGGACAGTTTTGACCAAAATTATGCTTCGTTTGTGTGTTTTCGATAGATAGATTGAACAGATTAAACTCTGATTGAGCTTTTCAGTGCATTTGGGCTTTACTGTATCGTAATTTCTTTAATTTTGCTACTTTATTATGTAAGATTAAGTTATGAAATTGGGTAAATCTGAATTCCCTAGATAGTTTCGACGCTGCCGGCCTAATTAGTTGTTGTTTTTGTGTTGTTTCAACTGATAGATTCTGGAGAAAACAGATTACACTATGATTTCTGGGCATCCTTTCATTAAAAAGTCAGGTAAACAGGTTTATAGAGATGTTAATTGTTTCAATTCAAGGGGAAATTGTAGGCGCAGAATGAGATGTGTTTCATGTATGTGTTTGTGTTGTGTTAGGTTGGAGGAAGATATCGTTTTACTTCAATCTCTCTTTTGAGATCAAAGACAAGACCATTGAGTTTGATAAAGATCGAAATGTTCTTCGCGCTGAATTTGTGGTTCGGGCACACATGCAGTATGAATTTTGGATCTTGGGAGCTTTTGCATTAAGATAGTAATGTGATTCCTGTATCATGTCACAGTTCATTATGAATATGATTGCTGTTTTTTGCTATTTTGCCTCCTTCCCTTGTCACTAGGGGTGGTAGGTTCTCAGATGGATGGGGCGCATGCGACCGGCGTGAGAAGAGATTCAATAAACCGAATCATGATATTCCAAGCACAGCAGAGACCAGGGCTAAAAGCAAAGCATCCCAGGTAATTTTTTCTCTCTTTTTCCATATTCCTTTGGCATATTTTGGCAGCTTCATTTGACTATCCGTTCTTCAAATTGTAAGCTTGTTTTAACCCGAGCTTAGCGTAACTTGTTGCTAATCTAATCTGGTACACGGCTAGGAAGTTAGCTTCTAACATCACTTCAGCACACTTAGATTAGATGACTAGACTCTTTTATGTTTGCCTTTTTCTTGAACTGATTGTGAAAGTTAGACAAGATTGGGAAAAATCTGCCAAACCCAATGACAAGTGTACCTAAATACTGTCTAACCCTGTCGAAATCATGGTGTTTGGCTCAAAATTGCGTGATCTATAGCACATAACTATAGTTTTTTTCCTGAACCCCATAAGATTTCCAAGTATCTGCTATGAATCTGTTTGATAACCTGTTAAAAGTTTGGGACTTAATGCGTGCTTTCATGGAACTGGTTCTCATATTCTGCTGGAGGTTGCTTTTCATATGCTAAGTGAGGATATGAGTTTTTTGTTTATTTTGATAAATGATGAGAGTATCGGGTACTCCGGATGATGCAGGTCAGGTTATCCTGCAACAACAACAACAACAACAACAACAAAGCCTTTTCCCACTAAGTGGGGTCGGCTATATGAATCCTAGAACGCCATTGCGCTCGGTTTTGTGTCATGTCCTCCGTTCGATCCAAGTACTCTAAGTCTTTTCTTAGAGTCTCTTCTAAAGTTTTCCTAGGTCTTCCTCTACCCCTTCGGCCCTGAACCTCTGTCCCGTAGTCACATCTTCGAACCGGAGCGTCAGTCGGCCTTCTTTGCCCATGTCCAAATCACCGGAACCGATTTTCTCTCATCTTTCCTTCAATTTCGGCTACTCCTACTTTACCTCGGATATCCTCATGCCCAATCTTATCCTTTCTCGTGTGCCCACACATCCCACGAAGCATCCTCATCTCCGCTACACCCATTTTGTGTACGTGTTGATGCTTCACCGTCCAACATTCTGTGCCATACAACATCGTTGGCCTTATTGTCGTCCTATAAAATTTTCCCTTGAGCTTCAGTGGCCTACGACGGTCACATAACACGCCGGATGCACTCTTACACTTCATCCGTCCAGGTCGTATTCTATGGTTGAGATCTCCATCTAATTCTCCGTTCTCTTGCAAGATAGATCCTAGGCAGCAAAAACGGTCGCTTTTTGTGATCTTCGCTAGATTGCTCCGGTCATTAGTGTGGATAAGTATATAAATGAATAGAGATAGGAAAGCAAACACAAGATGTACGTGGTTCACCCAGATTGGCTACGTCCACGGAATAGAAGAGTTCTCATTAATTGTGAAGGGTTTACACAAGTACATAGGTTCAAGCTCTCCTTTAGTGAGTACAAGTGAATGATTTAGTACAAATGACATTAGGAAATATTGTGAGAGAATGATCTCGTAATCACGAAACTTCTAAGTATCGGAGTGTGGTATCGTCTTGACTTGCCTTATCTGTCTCATAGGTAGATGTAGCATCTTCTCTGGAAGTACTCTTCCTCCATCCAGGGGTGGTATCTTTAACTGGTGGAGATGCACAAGGTAATGTATCAATTTCACTTGAAGCTTACTTGTAGTTTCAGGCTTGGTCAAGCGCGATACAAACCATGTAGTAGGAGTCTCCCAAGTCGCCGAGCTAGGGGATCTGCTGAAAGAGGTGACAGACAAGGTAAGCAATCAGAGCTCCGGCTGATTGTTCACCTTCTCCCCATCTTGCAGTAGCATGAAGGATAAAGAGAAGAAAGATGAGAAGAGATGATATGGGATACTTTTGCTTTTGAAGAAGTAACTTTCCACAGGCTTATTCTTGAACTGAGCTGGAGGGTTTTCTGGTTTCCTCCAGAGCCGACTGAAGAATTTGAGGGTCAAAACAAGTCCATCAAATCTAGAGTACGTTCGACCCTGCTGATATGGGATACTTTTGCTTTTGACAGAGTAATGGATGTATCGGCACGTGTGCTGTTACGCTTGTCTCCACATGCTTCCTTGTATCCTTCGCACTTGCCCTATCTGTTCCTCAAGCAGATGCGGTATCTTCCCTGGAAACATAAGATGTTGAAGATGAGTACTCGAGAGCAATGCCAGGTAAGTAATCAGGTAAGGGGTTCCAGGCAGTCAGTTCCTGGCTGGAAGCTTGATTCCAAGTGCTGACTGATTGCTCTCTTTCTCCTTGTCTTGCAGGTAACAACAAGGCCAAAGGAAAAGACAGGGAAAAAGCATGATATGGGATACTCTTGCTTTTAACCCTGATGATATGAGATATTCTTGCTCTAGTATAGCTTGTTTGCAAAGGTATTATCGGGGGGAAAGAAAGCTGAATATTTCGAAAGGCTTCGTTGGGAGTGCCCTCTCAAATATGAGGAAGGGTTGAACATTTTTGCAGGTCTGCCTGTCCGTTGGGGATGGAGGTCGACATATATAGGAGTCTCCCTAACAACAAGTAGTAATGCTATTCCTTTACCCTGCTTGGTCATAGCACGGTAGTGGGAGCTGCCAGCTTCACATGTTTTAACTCTGTCAGAGCACTTTGAAAAAGTGGTCTGTGCTCTCGAGAAGTCTTCGACAGAATGCCCATAATTTCCGCAAAGCTGAGTGTGCGTGTGACAGGTGCTGACAAGGCTAGAAAAGTAGGTGCCTCTTCGATTTCTGAGATCGGCCCTCGTGGTCTCTGAGCAGCCCAGCTTTTGAGAAAGCGAGCGTCTCTTCGATTGATTCGGAGAACGATGCATCTTCGATTTTTAAGAAAGCAATCATGATGGGGGTCTGGCTCTCGAGATTCGGGGAGCAGTGTCACTTCGATTTTTGAGAAAGTAATCATGTTGGGAGTCTGGCTCTCGAGATTCGGAGGGCGGTGCCTCTTCGATTTTGGAGCAAGCAATCTTGTTGGGAGTGTTTTCTCGAATGTGAGTAAAGGTTGGGCATGTTTGCTAGTCTACCTTGCCACGAAGCACAGAGGTTGACACACAGGGATTTTCCAATTATCCAGCAATGGTACTGTTCCTTTACCCTCTCTTCGATTTTTGAGAAAGTAGTCATGTTGGGAGTCTGGCTCTCGAGATTCGGAGGACGGTGCCTCTTCGATTTTGGAGCAAGCAATCTTATTGGTAGTGTTTTCTCGAGTGTGAGTAAAGGTTGGGCATGTTTACTAGTCTACCTTGCCACGAAGCACAGAGGTTGACACACAGGGACTTTCCAATTATCCAGCAGTGGTACTGTTCCTTTACCCTTGTGGGTAATAATATGGTAGCTAGACCTTCAAAATTTATGGGTCTAAACTTTGTTAGTGCTGTTTCTTTGCTATTCTTTTACCTTTCTTGGTCAGAGCGATGTAGTGGGAGCTACAAGCTTTACGTGCTCAATTTTGGCAGAGAACTTTGGCAAAGTTATCTGTGGTACCCATGAGCTAGTGTTGCGTGTGGAAAATGGGTGATTGAACAGTAAGATTCATGTGTTTTCTACTTCCTCAGAAGTCTTCGACAGAATGCCCATAATTTCCGCAAAGCTGAGTGTGCGTGTGACAGGTGCTGACAAGGCTGGAAAAGTAGGTGCCTCTTCGATTTCTGAGATCGGCCCTCGTGGTCTCTGAGGAGCCCAGCTTTTGAGAAAGCGAGCGCCTCTTCGATTTCTGAGATCGGCCTTCGTGGTCTTTGAGCAGCCTAACTTTTGAGAAAGCAAACGCCTCTTCGATTTCTGAGATCAACCCTCGTGGTCTCTAAGCAGCCCAGCTTTTGAGAAAGCAAACGCCTCTTCGATTTCTGAAGATCCGTCGAGTGCAGATTTTTATAGGGGCTGGCATTAAGTTCCAAAGCACACTTGAATCTCCACCAGTAGAAGCTCCATTCTTGCACTTCTAAGATCTTGATTTGTCCAACCTCTTCTCTCTTCAACACCTTTGAAAATGTCTGGCCCCTCCGACCGTCGTTTTGACTTGAACCTTGTTGAAGAGGCAGCCCCGCCTTCTCCAGACAACATATGGCGCCCATCCTTCGTCTCCCCTACTGGTCCTCTTACCGTTGGGGATTCCGTGATGAAGAATGATATGACTGCTGCGGTGGTGGCCAGGAACCTTCTCACTCCCAAAGATAACAGACTACTTTCCAAACGGTCTGATGAGTTAGCTGTTAAGGATTCGCTGGCTCTCAGTGTTCAGTGTGCAGGTTCTGTGTCTAATATGGCCCAACGCCTATTTGCTCGAACCCGCCAAGTTGAATCATTGGCGGCTGAGGTGATGAGTCTCAAACAGGAGATTAGAGGGCTCAAGCATGAGAATAAACAGTTGCACCGGCTCGCACATGACTATGCTACAAACATGAAGAGGAAGCTTGACCAGATGAAGGAAACTGATGGTCAGGTTTTACTTGATCATCAGAGATTTGTGGGTTTGTTCCAAAGGCATTTATTGCCTTCGTCTTCTGGGGCTGTACCGCGTAATGAAGCTCCAAATAATCAACCTCTGATGCCTCCTCCTTCTAGGGTTCTGTCCAGTACTGAGGTTCCGAATGATCCCCCTCCGGTGCCTTCTCTTTCTGGGGCTCTACCGACTGCTGAAACTTCTCCTAAGCAACCCTTGTGAAGGCTCCCTCTTGTTTGTTTATTTTGACTCATGTATATGTACACATTTGTAGCTTATCGGGGATATCAATAAATAAGTTTTCCTTCATTTCAACGTATTGTGTTAAATACACCAAAACCTTCTTCGCTAAGTTCTTTGAATTTTCTTTTGTTGAAGCTTGTATGTTGAAGCTTTCTGAGTGGAGCATGTAGGTTGGGGTAGTGTTCCCTTAATTTCCCGAGTGAGGAAAACTTCTCGATTGGAGACTTGGAAAATCCAAGTCACTGAGTGGGATCGGCTATATGAATCTTAGAACGCCATTGTGCTCGGTCCTGTGTCATGTCCTTCGTTAGATCCAAGTACTCTAAGTCTTTTCTTAGAGTCTCTTCCAAAGTTTTCCTAGGTCTTCCTCTACC
Organism: Malus domestica; assembly: GCF_042453785.1. Lineage (NCBI taxonomy): Eukaryota > Viridiplantae > Streptophyta > Magnoliopsida > Rosales > Rosaceae > Malus > Malus domestica. Next base: position 20,821,750 of record NC_091664.1, on the reverse strand, counting down.
CCTTCGGCCCTGAACCTCTGTCCCATAGTCGCATCTTCTAATTGGAGCGTCAGTAGGCCTTCGTTGCACATGTCCAAACCACCGTAACCGATTTTCTCTCATCTTGCCTTCAATTTCGGCTACTCCTACTTTACCCCGGATATCCTCATTCTTAATCTTATCCTTTCTCGTGTGCCCACACATCCAACGAAGCATCCTCATCTCCGCTACACCCATTTTGTGTATGTGTTGATGCTTCACCGCCCAACATTCTGTGCCATACAGCATCGCTGGCCTTATTGCCGTCCTATAAAATTTTCCCTTGAGCTTCAGTGGCATACGGCGGTCACACAACACGCCGGATGCACTCTTCCACTTCATCCATCCAGCTTGTATTCTATGGTTGAGATCTCCATCTAATTCTCCGTTCTTTTGCAAGATAGATCCTAGGTAACGAAAACGGTCGCTCTTTGGTATTTCTTGATCTCCGATCCTCACCCCTAACTCGTTTTGGCCTCCATTTGCACTGAACTTGCACTCCATATATTCTGTCTTTGATCGGCTTAGGCGAAGACCTTTAGATTCCAACACTTCTCTCCAAAGGTTAAGCTTTGCATTTACCCCTTCCTGAGTTTCATCTATCAACACTATATCGTCTGCGAAAAGCATACACCAAGGAATATCATCTTGAATATGTCCTGTTAACTCATCCATTACCAACGCAAAAAGGTAAGGACTTAAGGATGAGCCTTGATGTAATCCTACAGTTATGGGAAAGCTTTCGGTTTGTCCTTCATGAGTTCTTACGGCAGTCTTTGCTCCTTCATACATATCCCTTATAGCTTGGATATATGCTACTCGTACTCCTTTCTTCTCTAAAATCCTCCAAAGAATGTCTCTTGGGACCCTATCATACGCTTTTTCCAAATCTATAAAGACCATGTGTAAATCCTTTTTCCCATCTCTATATCTTTCCATCAATCTTCGTAAGAGATAGATTGCCTCCATGGTTGAGCGCCCTGGCATGAACCCGAATTGATTGTCCGAAACCCGTGTCTCTTGCCTCAATCTATGCTCAATGACTCTCTCCCAGAGCTTCATTGTATGACTCATTAGCTTAATACCCCTATAGTTCATGCAATTTTGTACGTCACCCTTATTCTTGTAGATAGGCACCAAAGTGCTCGTTCGCCACTCATTTGGCATCTTCTTCGTTTTCAAAATCCTATTGAAAAGGTCAGTGAGCCATGTTATACCTGTCTCTCCCAAAACTTTCCACACTTCGATTGGTATATCGTCTGGGCCTACTGCTTTTCTATGCTTCATCTTCTTCAAAGCTACAACCACTTCTTCCTTCCGGATTCTACGATAAAAAGAGTAGTTTCTACACTCTTCTGAGTTACTCAACTCCCCTAAAGAAGCACTCCTTTCATGTCCTTCATTGAAAAGATTATGAAAATAACCTTTCCATCTGTCTTTAACCGCGTTCTCTGTAGCAAGAACCTTTCCATCCTCATCCTTGATGCACCTCACTTGGTTTAGGTCCTTTGTCTTCTTTTCCCTTGCTCTAGCTAATTTATAGATATCCAACTCTCCTTCTTTGGTATCTAGTCGCTTATACATATCGTCATAAGCCGCTAACTTAGCTTCTCTCACAGCTTTCTTCGCTTCTTGCTTCGCTTTTCTATACCTTTCACCATTTTCATCGGTCCTATCCTTGTATAAGGCTTTACAACATTCCTTCTTAGTCTTCACCTTTGTTTGTACCTCCTCATTCCACCACCAAGATTCCTTTTGGTGTGGGGCAAAACCTTTGGACTCTCCTAATACCTCTTTTGCTACTTTTCGAATACAACTAGCCATGGAATCCCACATTTGGCTAGCTTCCCTCTCTCTATCCCACACACACTGGGTGATTACTTTCTCTTTGAAAATGACTTGTTTTTCTTCTTTTAGATTCCACCATCTAGTCCTTGGGCACTTCCAAGTCTTGTTCTTTTGTCTCACTCTTTTGATATGTACATCCATCACCAACAAGCGATGTTGATTAGCCACGCTCTCTCCTGGTATAACTTTGCAATCCTTACAAGTTATACGATCTCCTTTCCTCATTAGGAGAAAATCTATTTGTGTTTTTGACGACCCACTCTTGTAGGTGATCACATGTTCTTCTCTCTTCTTAAAGAATGTGTTGGCTAAGAAGAGATCATATGCCATTGCAAAATCCAAGATAGCTTCCCCATCCTCGTTTCTCTCCCCAAAACCATGGCCACCATGGAAACCTCCATAGTTGCCTGTCTCCCTGCCCACGTGTCCATTTAAATCTCCTCCTATAAATAACTTCTCCGTCTGAGCAATTCCTTGCACCAAGTCTCCAAGGTCTTCCCAAAATTTCTCCTTCGAACTCTTATCCAACCCTACTTGAGGTGCGTACGCACTAATCACATTGATAAGTTCTTGTCCTATTACAATCTTGATTGCCATGATTCTATCTCCTACCCTCTTGACATCTACAACATCTTGTGTCAAGGTCTTGTCCACGATGATGCCAACACCGTTTCTCGTTCTATTTGTGCCCGAATACCAAAGTTTAAACTCTGAGTTTTCTAGATCCTTTGCCTTACTACCAACCCACTTAGTTTCTTGTAGGCACATAATATTTATCCTTCTCCTCACCATAACTTCCACTACTTCCATAGATTTTCCCGTTAAGGTTCCTATATTCCACGTTCCTAAACGCATTTTGCTCTCTTGAACTCTACCCTTCTGTCCTAGCTTCTTCACCCTCCCCCGTCTAATAGGATCAAAGTACTTCTTTTGTGTGTCCCGTGTAAAGTTGATAGGAGCATATGCTCCCAAACAACTTTGAGTGGAGTCGTTCGAAAAGAAGTTTCTATGGCCCCCTTGCTCATTTAACACTGCATCCGGGTGCCGATGGAGATACAGCGACCCTTGCTCATTTATCACTGTGCTCGGGCCACACAGCGCGCCACTTACGGGTGACGCCCTAGCTTTAGCGCGATTTTGTTCTGGATTCATTTTCATAGGGATTCGACGTGATCATGGAGTGCCGGCTGTCGACTACCTGACGCCCTCCCCCTCCTCCTTTATCCGGGCTTGGGACCGGCAATGTAAGATACATAGGCGGAGTTCAGGTTATCCTGCAGAGAATAGGAAATAGAAGCAGCTAGCTTGATGGGTCTTTTAATGTCCCTTCTTGGTCTGTCTTTTGCAATATTATGTGACCGTTCAGATGGTCCCTCATCACCGGAGCATCTAAGAAAGTCCTATGGTGAGGGTACTGTAAAACTAGAGCTTCCATTGGGAAGATGATCAAACACACAGATTTGTTGTCGGGTTTGGAGTAGAGTCCAAGGCACATAGCATCAGAGAGTTGGATAATCTAGTTTAAAGTGTCAGGACCATGCATGTGCTATCTGTTTACGTCCTTCCAGGCTTTGTTTTCTAATCCATATATCAAAAAGAGAAAGCTTCATAATTTGATTAAATTATTATAGAGTAGGCCTCTTCGAAAATTCTATGGTGCTCCAGAGTATTTTATGTTACAGAATTTTTAACCGTTGGATCTTGGTCATTGTATCTTCAACTCCTAGGGTTCTCATGCCTAATCAATTTAAACCTGATGTTGTTTTTCTTTTAATCCATTAGTAATTTTCGTTTTGAAGTTATGTTGCAATGTTCTTAATTTGTATATGGGGCGCTCAGCCGTGTGCTGGAAGAGTCCGGTGAAATTTCCGTTGAAAGTTCGAATAATGTACCCTCACATTTGCAGGATCTGCTAGGAATCGGAGATTACCGACCGGGCGCAAGTCAGTTCAACCATTAACCACGATCTCAACACTTGTTCCTGATTTGCTTTGATATGTTTGTGCTGTATAATTCTGAGAATTAGGTATTGAGAATGCCCGTCTTGTTGTATTTGTTTTTGCCAAACAGATGCCCTAATTTAATTTGTAGAGGTGTGAATTCGAACTTAGGCGTATGAGAGGTGAGCGGATACACTAACCTCACCAACTGGCCTAATTTATATATACACAAATCAAATGGACTTTTGAGAGATGATAGAAGTGCAATCCAACTACAAGGCCATTTTCCACAATTTCCCTATATCCAACAGTAGATGTAACCAATGAGATAAGTCCTTGGAGCCGTTGTACATGACTATATTAGATTAATGAATCTTTATCGTCCGAACATAAGAATTGGAATCGTTTATTTTTTTTATTATCATCTAAAGATCATATTTGTAAAAAATTATTCAACTTGGAGATTGTTTAGTATTCTTATGCACAATACACATGGACAACCACTATGAGGATGCTACTTGTTATCAAAACCGTAGTTTGATTAACACGTATAAATGATTAAATGACCTTCAAATTGAATGATATTTTGCAGATATGATTTTTAGATAATGGTAAAGAGAACTAATAGTTCAATTATGATGTTTGAACAGCAAAAATTTGTTAATGGTAAATAAAAGGACAAATAAGATGATAAATAAGTCTCCAATGAAGGACAAGGTTCGTTGAACCGTTTGCTGCTACTTTTTCTATATAATATTAACGGCATACAGTAATACTTTGATAAATAAATAAAAAAGTAGAGAATAATGTAATGGATTGGCATGCAAATGTTGCAGCAGCTTGGACTGAAGTGAGCAGAGCCAATAACTGTGGAGTGTGGACCAAAAAGAAAAGGTGTCCTCAAAAGACAGGATGGAACACTGGTGTGGTGTCCTCTTCTCCCCTCATCATTCGTATACCAAACTCTCTTCTCCCAGACTCAAGGCATCATCCCTTTCTTTTTCCTTCTTTTTCTTCTTTTTCTCCCCTAAATCTCTTTGATGATCTTGTGACAACGTTTTCATATATTCTTCAAATCTACGGGGAATGTGTTTGAGAGCGTATATTTCACGTCGGGAAATTAGAATTCCTTTATAATGAACCTGTAAAGCGACTAAATTTAACGTAAATATTAAGAATTTGAATGAAAAGACTATTAAATATAATCATGGGGTGTGATATCCACACCCCTTTTTACTTCTCCTACACTTTTTAGGTTTTCAACCGTCGGATCGGATGAACTGAAGAAGATCAACGAACAGAAATTAACAAGAGGTGTGTGAGAAGTAAAAAGAGGTGTGTGGATAGCACACTCCATAATCATTAGCTAAATTGTTTGGAAATATCTTCTGTTACAATGTATACAGTCATTTTAAATCAACTGAATCTTATATTTGTGTGATTCTTCTAATCTATGTAAGCTTATTGTGAAAATCAAAATCCAATGGTATTAAATCTACAATCCGAAGAACAATACTTGGTTACTTAAAGATGAGTAAGAACAATACAGTGTGATTGATAATATGAACGATTCTAATCATAAGCACAAAGCTCTGTGATTAAAATACTATGAATTTTGAGTAGGAGTTTCCACTCATCTTTGAGTAGCTAAGTATTGTTCCAATCCGAATGAACCAAGTGTTACACGTACGATTCTTTATATATTTTCTATTGAATGCTATGCTAGATGCAAAATGGTTATATAATCTGCGTAGTTTAATTACTCAATGCGATGCGAGATGCAAAATTGTTATATAATCTGCATAGGAGATTTTTTTTAAATGTCACCAGTTGTATATAATTACGTGTCAAACTATGATATAGAAATGTGGGGGCAAAATGGTCATGTGCAAGAATAAAGAGGTCTTCTTTATAATCTGTGTTCTCTCCCTTGTGTTGGGATCTCCTCTCTCTCTCTCTCTCTCTCTCTCTCTCTCTCTCTCTCTTTCCCACTCTCTTCTGTCAGCGAAAACCAGTCTTCTTTATCAAAACGGTAAGACGTCACTCTCTCTCTCTCTCTCTCTCTCTCTATCTCTCTCTCAGATTCTGCAATCACTTTGTTTTGTGTGTTTGTGTGAATCTTTTGTGATTATAAGGGGCAATGCCGTTGGCCATTTGCTTTTCAAGCAGTCTTCTCCAACTCTTTTTGACACCGACATCTTTATCTTCTCTTTTCTTGCTTGTTCAAGATTTTAACGGTAAAAAATCACGGTGTATAGAATACTTCGGAGCATAGTAGGGTTCCGTCTAATCAAATCATCTTTTCTTATTCTTTTATTTTTTTTATTTTTGGATGAAATGACAGTTCTTCCTATGAAGAAGTGAAAAGTTTCCCAGATACCAGCGAGAAAGCAAAAACAAAAGGAATCATGGCTCACCAGGTACTCTCTCTGTCTCTGTCTCTCTCTCTCTCTCTCTCTCTCATTCTCTAACAAAACCATTTGTGCGATATGATTGTAGGACGAAGGGTGGCCGTTGGGATTGAGACCGCTGAATGCGAGAGTTGGGTTGATCAGAAACCGGGATTTGTCCGGTGGGTCGGTCTCATTCAGCACTTTGATCACTGCCTCTCCGACTTCCTCCATCGCCTCTTCTTCTTCTTCGTCCTCAGATCTTGAAACAGAGGTCGGTATTTTTCTGCAATGGATGAATGATGGCAAAATATTTAATGTGATTAGTATAAACCCATCATTAAGCATGCATTGTACTAGCATTCCCTACCACCATGCTTGTTGGCTCATCATCCTCCATGATTTCTCTGACCTCTCTGTTTTATTCTCCTCCGTAATGCAAGATTCCTCTGTTTTCATTGCCTCAATTTGTTATCTTTAGAATCGACTTGTTTGAGGTGTACGCATGCACTTGCTAAAGATGGTGTTAACAAAATTATTTATAATATCAACGGTTTTTATCATAAGTACGAAATTCTGTGAATCTGTTAGTGAGTGAAATGAGGAGGAACTCCTCCTTAATCTTGAGGGGTCACGCCTTTCCTCCTAATTTAAGGGGGTGTGTTCCTTTGAGAAAGTGGTCTAACCAGTTATGTTGTCATGTTGTCTTACTAAAAATTTTCATATAAATTTTATATCTCGAAGTAGGAAACTCTCATCTAACTCTCACAATAGAAGAACAACTTATACGACACAAGTACACTATTATCATGACACTTTGTTCTACAACAACAACAACAACAACAACAAAGCATTTTCCCACTAAGTGGGGAACGAGGTGGGGGGATGCAACACGAGGACTTCCCAGGAGGTCACCCATCCTAGTACTACTCTCGCCCAAACTCGCTTAACTTCAGAGTTCTGATGGGAGCAAAACCCAGCTCCTCAAGTTTAGCTTCTCCCACTAAATATGTGAATATTTTTTCTCACTACCCTAATTATTATTATAAATAAATTTAAATTTCGAAATCTGTAAAATGGTCCAATACATAATCACAAATCTAAAAAATTAAACTCATCCAAACATAAAAAGTAGAGTGGTGCAGTTGCCTAGTTAAAGTTGGATTAGTCCATTTTAACTCTTCCCCATGGAAGACCATCATGGTGTTTGACCTTGTTACGTAATCAACTTAATCTAGTATTGTCTCTTCCTTTTAATAAAATATCAGCACATGAAACTTCCCAATACTCAATTATGTTACTGAAATGGAAACACAATGAAGAAGCCCATATCCCTTTAAATTTGAAATTATGTTACAGTGACATTTTATTGCAAACAAGTTATCGTTTAGAACATATTATCATGTATTTGCATGGATGGAGTCAATGAAGGCTCACGGGGGGCATATGCCTCCACTCAAGTGATTTGTTTGTTAAGTTGCAGACTACAATTATATAATACACATGTTATCTATGAAGAACATATATGTATCTAATATCCAACATATTTTCATACTGCATATACTCTATATCAAATATTATATGAGCAAAAGTGTTCTTGTTCTGTCATTCAAACCGAAAAACCTCTCTCCCGCGTAATCATGTGTTAATATTTTGCTTGTCACTTTGCCACTTTCCACTACTACACTGAAATTTTTGTAACGTCGGAATTGTAATACATCATTATTTGAAATTATCCCTACTATTATATTGGGTATTAGCCATACTATAATAAAGTTTTCTTAGTTGATTTTCGGGTTGCTTAGAAGAAATTTCTAGCTCTGTTCTTGTGTATTTGTGTTCGAGTTTTGGTGTTTCATGTAAATCGTGATCTGATTTTAGTGATTTTCTTCATGGAATGGTTTCAGCCAACTGAATCTTTCTTCCATGACAAGGGCATCACACTGGGGAGCCTCATCGGCGTTTCCGGCATCCTAGATCTCTCCGGAAGATCTACACGGAGAAGGACAACAGAAACCTCCAAGAACAAAAAGAACCGTAAAACCAAACCTTGGTTGTTTTCCTTCTGCTCCAAGCTAACCAATGACTCTGTGAACGTGAGCAATGATACTCCATCACTAGGTCACTTTCTTGAGGCAGAAAGGAGAGCAAGTACCCACAACACCAACAGAAGAAATCACGTCGCTCCAATCGAATATGGCCCCGAAGATTTCTCACCGGCAGTGCCGGTTTCCGGCCCCAACGGGCTGTTTGTGGACGGTGCGGTTGCCGCTGCTCTGCCAAGTCCTTCAGAGAGTGGAGATGGTGGATCAAGATCCAACAGAGAGTTATTAGAATATGGCAATGGACTTGGAACTCCATTACTGCTTTCATGTTTGCGTGGAAAACTCGTTAAATGATCACTTACATTAAAATTTCAGATTCCATGTTGTTTAAAAGAGAGGACTTTCATTAATGGAGGGATCTTTTATTATTAATACAGGTCTTTTGAATTTAATTATAATTAAACTCTAATTGCTCTCTAATTAAAAGGGTGTCAACCAAATGATTCTTGATTACTAAATGCTAAAACAATTCCACTGCTTAGTTTCACACTTTCATTTGACTTTTTTCACAAGGCAATATTCTAAATTAATCTAATCTCCGAAAAAGGCAATGAACTCAAGTGAGAGAGGACGGACACACTCCCCTGACCTAACTCATATATGCTCACTCAAGTGATCTTATTTTCCAAGGTTATTGCAGCCTAAACCCATGGAAACGTCGTGCTTCAAATGAGAACTCTTTGTAGATGCGGAGATGCTAAAGGGGCTTTGGTGATCCGTCGCCATAGACGGCTCAAACCAAAAATTAATTAGCCTTTGTGTTTCGTGACAATTGTAAGTTGAGAAATTTTATTTGAACTCCTTTAACCTTTCTTTCTCCACACTCAACTTAAACTTTAAATGTGAATTGTCTTTCTTACCTTATTCCATAATTATCATCAAGTAAAATATGAAATTAACACTAAAACTAAAATTTATCATTAAACCCATACCAATAATCAAACCCTATCATCACGAAATCTTTATCCTATGTTCATTGTAGCTAAAACTTTAAGACGCACCTATAGAGAAAAAGAAGCTCTTTTTTACTAATAGATATTTGAAGTTTTCAATCCTCCAATTGAGGTCATGCAAGTGTTTTTCATTTCGTTTCAATTTTTCAAGGGTTTAGGAACAAAATCAACGCCTTGTCCAAAACATAATTACTAGCAGAAACATACGGGATTTAAATTTTTTATTTATTTTAATCATCTAGTAAGCAAAATCAGCAAAAGAAGGACTAAGCACAAGACAAAATGTTAGACATACTACTGCTCTCTTTACGTTTTAAACGAATTGCAGAACAATGATTTTGAGTTTTATGTTCTAAATGGGTGCAAAAATAAATTTCTATATTGAATTGAGTTTACGATGGTAGTTTAGGTAGCAAATTTAGGTTTAAAGAGATTGATAGTTTACTTAAAATTAATATGGGTGTAAAGAGTAAGTTGAGTGTAGAAAGAAATTATACAGGTTCAAATAAAATTTCCTTTATATAAGTTTCATATTAAGTTTCTAGCTATCGTAGCAGCCGGACTTAGAACAAACATAGTTTGATTGAATGAGTCAAAAAGTACTAGGTTTCTACCTCTGTTTCCTTCCATGAAAAGGGCAAGGTAATTGAACTTTTATTTATTTAATGAAGAATTATATATTTATAATTGGGTGAGAAACCCTTCAAAGTTTTGCTGCTTCTTTAATTTAAAGAAAAACAGACAAAAATACTCAAAGAAACAAGACCTGGAGATCCAGGTTACGGAAGGACATCTATATTCTCATTTTCTCTTCAGCATTTAAGACCCTCCAAATGAATTGGAAAACATACCGCTGAGGATCCCTCTCCGTCTTCCCGGGCAAAACCGAGACAACTTATCTCAAAGAGAACACGTCCACAACTTCACTTGTCAAGGCTTATGGATCTCCTCATTGCATTCAGCAGCTACCTTTCCTGAACTGCGATTGCCCATCCTTCCAAATGAGCTCATAGGCGACAACCCCTTGAAGCTACTGCTACCTTCGCTGACATTAGACTTTCTCGATCTCCTTGGCTTTGCGGGACTCATTTCCGGCTCCATGTCATTGCTGGCCTTAATGTTGGCAACAACTAGTTGGGTAATGGTGGTTCTGCAAAAGGGGCAAACTGGGACTGTAGGACAAGTAGATGAGGGATCAGGCTTCTTGTGGCAGCATAGGGCTAGGGTGCAATGCGCACACATTTGATGACCACATGGTACGACCTCAATTGTGCATAACTGGTCAAAGCATATGCAGCACAGGTCCACATCACTAGCCTGTATGAAATGATTTGACCGGTGAATAACTAAAGGCACATGCATTGTCCATTTCTATAAATTCATTGCATCGGTGCACAATAACACGTTTACAAGGTTTACTCATTCAAAAATGATTTTTCAACTCTAGAAAAATTCTAAATCCTTTCTACCGAGCCAATCATATAGATCGTCGTACCCAGTGCACAAGGCTCCCGCTTTACGCAGGGTCTGGGAGAGGTGAATGTCGGCTAGCTTTACCTCCATTTATGGAGAGGCTGCTCCCAAGTCTCGAACCCGATACCTACCGCTTATGGTCGAAGGCACTTGCTATCGAACCAAGTGCGACCTCTCGAGCCAATCATATAGATAAAAAAAAAAAAAAAAAAACTAAATGCAAGGAAGAAGAGAAGGCACATTTACCTCAGAGGCATTATCATCAGCCTCTGTATCTGAATGCAGAGGAGATGGGAGTGAGGCTACTGTCTCCTTCAAGATTGCTTTCTCCCTCTCCATGTTTGCTTCCGTTAATGCCTTTTCTAACAAAGCTTTAGCCTCTGGATTGAGCTCACTGATGAACTTCAAAGGTGATGGCCAGACGAGAGGCTCTGCTGATGAAGGGTTCAGTACAGCAGCGCATGCTTGATGCTTGTGCTTCAGAGCAACTGTATATGGTATTCTCCTGTAGAGATCAGGTTTCAGATGTCATGGCAACATATTTACAGAACTTTTACCTAAAGTAGAAAACTCACTACTTGAAGACGGAATACTTGTGGGATTAGAAGCTCCAATGATGCCAATGATTTTGCAGAAAATATACAAAAACTACAGTGAGGGGATGTGGTTTTATGCATTGTCCACATGGAATTTATAAAGCCACATCCCCGTGCAGTAATTTTTGCTGATGTGCTCATATGGACAATGCTCAGAAAGAATTCCAATGTAGAAAAATGTGGAGTATAAGAGGCTTTTCCTTGAGGTTTACGTTATTATACTAATACAAAAATTGAGTTTTTCCAAGATACCATTCAAAAATAGGTAAGCAACTAGCTGGCAGCGATAAGGAATTCAGGAATAGAATCGTACCCAGTGCACAAGGCTCCCGCTTTACACAGGGTCTGGGAGAGGTGAATGTCGGCTAGCCTTACCCCCATTTATGGAGAGGCTGCTCCCAAGAATTCAGGAATAGAATAAAGATGTGAATTCCTGATTGGGAATCTATTTGTTCTTTGGAACGTAATGGTCCATAAAGGTTCATGACAAGCAAACAATCCACTTAATTGACTAATAGATCTACGTAGTGTTTCTAACATGGAAAGACGCATAATTTAGTACAGATGCAGATATTTACACCACCCAATAAAAAGAAATTTACCCAGAAGAGTCTAAGTGAAGCCGATCCGCTCCCCAAGCAAGCAACTCTCGGACACAATCTAAAGATCCACCACGAGCAGCTAAATGAAGTGGTGTGCTTCCAGGGTAGCTGCATACATATGGTACTTCTATCAATCCAATTGTCAAACTATTACAGTGCAGCTATAACATGAGTAAGACAATATATAAATAATTACCCATATCCACCAGTTGAAGCACAAACAAGAGCCCCATTGTCTAAAAGAACATGAACGCACTCTGGCCGTCTTTGGCGGGCTGCTAAATGCAATGGGGTTGCACCACCTGCATCTCTTATGTTCACAAATCTCGCAAATCCCCTGCAAATGCCATTTTATGTAAGATTAAACTTCAATCATCAGAGAGAGAGAAAGACATAGAGAGACAGGGTGAAGAAAGACCAACCAAGAATTTGCAACAGGGGTGGAATGAGCAGCGGAAAGAATGGCTTGAAGGCAGTCTGAATGGCCATAGTATGCAGCGTAATGCAGGCAGGTTCTTCCATTCAGGGAATCAAACATCAATATCTAACAATTACAACAAAAAAACCAAATATCAGCATCTGATCAGTGTAACTTAAGTACAAAAACTTTATACAAAAAAGAAAAAAGTAATCTGAACATACATTTGCTCCTGCTTGGATAAGCTTTTGGACACAGGTGATATTCCCATTCATCGCAGCCAACATTAACGGAGTCTAAACCACATAAGCAAATGGGAAGAACAAATTCAAAACAAAGCAATCCAATCCAAGGCATGCAGAAAGAAGTAATCTTTGTTCACAAAAACCATCATCAATAACAAAATCCCATTACCTGTTTGTATCGATTCACCACATCCGGATTGATAACAGACCGATCCAACAACATAGACAGAACCTAAACTTAATCCCATCAAGAACATTAATGAACAGAAATTAAAATTAAAATCCATTGAAAACCCATCAATGAAATCCAAAACCCACCTCAATCCGGCCATTTGCGGCGGCGACATGCAGAGCAGACAGCCGGCGGCGGCCTTTGCTCAGCTCCAAAACACTTGGGTCAGCTTCCACCATGGCTCCGACAAGCCCCAAGTCCCCGTTCTCCACAGCTCCAAAGACTCCATTCTCACGAGGCTCTCCGCAGCTCAGGCCCTGACCCATCTCCCCCAACTCTCTTATCGTTATCACATTTGAAAGGTGGTCTGAGAGGTAAGTTTCTCAAGCGCCACCTTCCAAAGGCGACGTGCTGCCACCGGATGGGTGGTGGTGGGGCAGCTCTGGTGTTAGCAGTGCTGCAGCGGCTTAGGCTTCAACGAATGTTGATGTGAATGGGCAATCTAAGTAGTAGGCGGCGAGTACATGTGGGACTAATTGGCCTCGGGATTCGGACCTGACCGCCCAGATTTCGGGCAGCTTGACCGCGAGGTCCTTTCTTCTTTCTGATGAACAATTTTATTGTCAGAGCTCGGGCAGCTGTCAGATATTTTTATCGGGCAATTTTTCAGATTTTATATCTCTTATCTTCGATGGAACGCCTTTGACTTAAGTCTTTGTTTCACACATGGACAAGTGACAAATTACATTAATCTAATTTGAAGTCTACTTGCATTTTGATTTTCATATTCTTTCTTTTTATCTATCTATTTTACTATAGGATCAAATCACTTGATTAGTGGACTGATCACACCATTTAACTTTGATCACACCATCTACGTAATCAAATATTAACATTTATATTATGGATTTATCAATGCTTCAATTGTATAGATGTCAATTTGACTCATTTCGATTAGTAAGTAACAATAACAAATGAGGTTTATAATTGATGATCGGACAATTTAAGCAATCATGTGGCCGTGAATGTATTTTTTTGGACCATTTTTCAAAAATTGCACTAGCAATTACTGAACCAAATACAAGAGTGACTATAATTGTAATCTAAAAGTCATTTGCCATCGTATAAACTTCTCAAAAAATATAATTAAACATATATGATTAAGCCATATGCCACTTCTTTCTTATTAATTAATTAATTTTTGGTTATATGGTCTTCTTCCTCGCCCTACGCGTTCTAGAAAAGCAAGTTTGGTACAAAATCGACAGCAGGAAAATATAAGTAATAATATTGGTGAAAATCCGAAAGCAACCTCAAATATAAAACAAATATATAAGAACTATTTGGGAAAATAATACATTATTTTTTAAGAGAATTTGAATGATGAAGGTACTTGTTTTTTGTAATTTAGTTTTTGTTATGTAGGAGGACAATTGCTTTTCCCACTTTTCGACCATGTTGTTCCCATTCTGGTTGCCAACCCTAGCTAAAGTTATTGCCTGCTTTTCTCTTTTTTATTTTTTTCCAGCTTTTGGTCAATTATATACTGCTCTGAAAACACCAACCATGAATTACGACGACATCTTTGAACATTTACACACAAACAAAACAAAAAAAGGGAGGGTAAATGGAAACTATTTCTCTGAAAATGTTTTCATATTATCATGCATTTTAGCCGAAAGCTAGAAAGTTGCTTAGGTCATCCTCAATTGAAAGGGTTAAACATAACTCCAATTTATAACCTTGAAATTATTCTTAAGTGAATAGTGTCAAACCATACTCATATACTATTTCCAACCAAAAGGACTAAATAGCCCCCAATAATTAATTAGTTTTAAGTTTATATTTTAAATTTATTGGTTAATGTAGCTAAACTATCGTTGAATGTTTTCAAATCTAGCTATGAAATTTGAATAAGTTATTGCAATGAGGAATCGGCTCCCAAAAAAATGTTAAGAGAAATGTTACATTCGATCAGCCTGACGCCAATTCAGTCATTAATTAGAGATAACTTTTTGAACAAATCAAACGTTATGTTATTTTTTTATATATAATTTTTGAACATTTAGCTCTTGCCCTCGTAAATGGGACACGAGATGTTGGTCCACCGCGTTTGTTTATTTGGTTGAAGAGAAAGTAAAAGGCATTTTTATTGATTTTGGGGATTGAGGAGGCAGAGGATTGTATTGGAAGGTGAGGAACTGGCATATTTCGAGGAAGGATTTGAATAGTGTGTAGCTATCTTGTACGGTCAGATGCCCAAATATTTGATCTTATGTCATGTGATGTCGAGTTTTTCACCAGTGACATCAACAACTAATAATGCAACAAATGTCTTTTTGTTATAAATTTTTCTAGTTTAAATGTGATTGTGTAATTCTTAAATTAAATTTGATTCTAGTTATTCTTTCCTATATAGGCTTGTATTCCTTGGGGATGAAAGATTTTTTCTCCCTCTTATTACTATAAATAAAAGCAGTATGTAGGAGGGAATAACACACACATTCCTTCATACAAGTCTACAAACACATCTCTCTTTTCTCTCTTTGCCGCCGATCCCCTTCCCCTTGTCAAATAAAATAGACTACAACACATTATCAGTACACTCCTACTGCTGCGCTTAGGAATCTGACGTGGAAGCTTTTTCTGCATCAATCCAGTTCATCCATATCATCACGTAATCAAGTTCTTCCAAAACAACAGTTTTTATCTTGATGTTTTTGCAGCCCTGATAGCATGAACATTTACCATAATGCATGACCCAACTTTACGTTTTTTGAATTTTAGATTCTACATAAATTGTGTATGCATTATATTCATAATTGTTGAATTATGTGAATTTGATATTGTCATGAATTGCATCAAATATATGCTCATTCATTCAAATTATACATGCAATTGAATTGAAAAAAAAAAAAACCTTTTCAGATTCATTTGAACCCAAACCCAAGAGCAAAGTCAAGACGATGGAGCCCCACAAGTATCTAAACCCAGAACCCAATGCCATCACCGGCATCATCATCGATTTCTAACACAAGCATGGACCGTAGCTATGCCTAGCCACCACGGCTACTTTCCTTACGACCTGAAGTCGTCCCCGTCAAAATCGTGGCTGAGATTTTTGAAATCTCGACGGAGTTCGAAAACCTAACTCGAACCCGAGGGTTTCTTGGTTCGTCAACGTAGAGTTTTGACTCCCCGTCACCTGGGAAGAGGTTCTACGGTAAACTATACCCCTCCGACCATCGCCAGAAGCGATGAGTCCGACGTTCTTCCCCGGCAAGCACACTCAGCACATAGCTGGGTTGGTCTTCTGATAAAAAAACCAAGCCCTTTGGGCTTTGGCTCTTCTCGGCCCAAATCTAAACCCAAATTTGGCTTTTAGATTTGCTGTTGCAAGCCTTATTTGTCGGCCTACTTGTGATGCCAACCTAATTGGGCTTTGGTGTCCCTGTGTCCCCACCGCAGCAGAACCAAGCCCTTGCAGGGCTCACCGAGTTCCTTGCACCCAACTGCACCTGATCCCAGCCTGTAACTAATGATTCGGTACCCTGGCCTGCGACACATTTGATCGTGCCCCCTCCCTGGGAACACATACGTTGCGAAGCAGCGGATATGTGCCTATCTGTCTTGGGCCTGTAGCTGAGCCGAGCCCAATTTTTGGGCTTGGGCCGCACGTTTCACATTACTCAGCCTACCTGTGGGCTTTGGCCTTATTTTGGGCCTCGAGTTTAATTGTTTATTATTTGTAGATAATTTGGGTTTTCTAATTTTTCACCCACACTTTAAATTTGGCCCGAAGTCTAAATAATTAATTCAATTATAATTATAGACCTGAAGTTCTATTTGCATATTTTCTAGTTGCATATTTTTGTATATATATTTGCGTTTGTTTGTAGGAACATATGAACCTGAAGTTCATAATTATTTCAAAACTTGTCCGAAGTTTTTTTCATATGAATTTTAACCAATACATGTCTATTAGAACTTGAATCTTTTACTCCTATGTGAATGAATTAATATTTTTCTCCATTACACTAATCATATCTTGTCTATCTATTTTGTGATAGGAACATGTCGAATTTGAACAAACTTGACTTCACCACTTTGGAGGTCTCTGGAAGGAACTACCTCAAGTGGGTCCAAGATGTGAAGCTCCACCTCACTGTAAAGAATTTGCGTCCTGTCATTGAAGATGAGACAGACAACCTAGTTGGTGAAGCTGAGAAAGCCACTACCATGATCTTCATTCGAAGACATATTCATGACGCATTGCAAACCGAGTACCTTGCTAAGGACTTTGGCTGATCATTTTGATCACCCAAATTACATTTTCTTGCCTGAAACAAGACATGACTGGCAACATTTGCACTTCTATGACTTTAAGTCTGTGAATGAATATAATTATGAAGTTTGTCGAATTCGATCACTTCTCAAGTTTTGTAATGAGACTTTGACCAAAGAGTATCTCCTAGAGAAGACCTATTCGACCTTTTCTGCTATTAATATTATCCTGCAACAATAATATAGAGTTTATAAGTTCACTAAGTTTTTAGATTTGATCTCTAGTTTACTTCTTGTTGAAAAGCAGAATCAGCTGTTGATGAAGAATCATCAAGCTCGACCTACTGGGGCAACTGATGTGCCTGAAGCACACTATAGCACGAACCAATGCCCAAAACACCAAAAGAGGTGTGGTAGGGGCTGCCAAAAGCCACCCATCAAGGTTAATAGAGCCAAGGCCCATCTAAGGGAGGAAACAAAGCCTATAAATGCCTTAACCACACTCCAAAGGCCCCAAACTTCAAGAATGAGGGTAAAGCACCTGACACAATGGATGCGGATATGTGCTATCGCTATGGTTCAAATGACCATTGGTCCCGTGTTTACCGAGCTCCCCAGAAGGTTATAGCTGAATATCATTCTCGTCGTAAGAAATTGGAATCAAATTTTGTGCAAGTGGACGAACCTGAAAGCACCAAGATGGAGGTTTATAAATTTCAAGAGGCCGTTACCCTATGAAAGATTAGAATCTTAGACATAAACTATTTTTCTAGTTGAAATTTAGACATTGGGCCGAATTCCACCTAGTGGCCGAACCCCCCTTGTTTTTGGTTAATTTTGAACAATTTTCCTTTATGTTTGGATTATTTGTTTTTTGGATATTAAGTTTTTAATTAATTACCGTCCTTGAATACTTAAAAATTATTTTGAATGGATACTTGTTTAAGAACTTTTATGCATGTGACCGATTCAAATTAATTTTTCATTCTAGGTATGGCTAATGGGGAAGTTAGTTGTCTGGAAAATAGTGCAACCACGCACACCGTTTTGCGTGAACACATCTATTTTACTAACTTCATACACTAGAATGCACATCTGACAACCCTTCAGGCTTATCCAACCTGATCGAAGGATACGGTAATGCACGTATAATGTTGTCCAATGGTAAAATTTTGACCATTGATGAGGCACTTTATTCTCCACGTTTCGGAAGAACGTTGTTGAGTTTTATGAACATTAGAGATAATAATTACCACGCTGAAACCCACGTAGAAAATGAAATTGAATTTCTGTGAATAACTTCCTACAAATATGGCCAGAAGCGTATTCTAGAAAAGATGGAACGTATCCCGAGTGGTTTGTATACTACAACCATATACCTCATAGAGAGCCATTATGTGGCCGGTCCTACCTCTGGGACCGCGCACGAAATTACACTTTGGTATGATCGTTTGAGACATCTTGGACAGATATCGATGTGCCGTACCCACAAATCATCACACGGGTATCCATTAACCTGAAGTTTAGGTTCGATTCAAAGAATCGCATGTTAAACATGTTCTATATGAAAGCTTATTACTAAGCCTTCTTATGACAAGATTCGTTCGAATCCTTATTTTTTTCTACAAAGGATTAAGGGGGTCATTTGTAGACCGATTCACCCTCTATGCGGACCATTTAGATATTTTATGGTTTTGGTTGACACCTCCAGATGTTGGTCACACGTGTGCTTGTTGTCCACAAAGAACGCTGCATTCTCCAAACTGTTGGCTTAGGTTATTAAGCTCAAGGCTCACCACCCTGATTATCCGATCAAGTCTATTGGATTGGATAATGTTGGAGAACTCACATATAAAACTTTTGATGACTATTGCATGTCAGTTGGGGTTGAAGTTGAACATCCAGTACCCCATGTTCATACCTAGAACGACTTGGCAGAGGCATTTATTAAGCACTTACAAATGATTGCTCAATCGTTGGTCATACGTGCCAAGCTTTCGATCGCTGCTTGGGGCCATGTAATATTACACGCAACTATGTTGGTCCCCCTGAGGCCTGTTGCAACCCAACCATATAGCGCCCTTCAGTTGGTTACCAGATACGAACCCGACATATCGCATCTGCGCGGTTTTGGTTGTGCAGTCTGTTGATGCTCAAAATCAGTAAGGACTTTGGTACAACAGAAAATGTTAAGTTTGTGACCTTCGCTAGATTGCTCCGGTCACTAGCGTGGATAAGTATGTAAATGGATAGGGATAGGGAAACAAACACAAGATGTATGTGGTTCATCCAGGTTGGTTACGTCCACGAAGTAGATGAGTTCTCATTAATTTTGAAGGGTTTACATAAGTACATAGGTTTAAGCTCTCCTTTAGTGAGTACTAGTGAATGATTTAGTACAAATGACATTAGGAAATATTGTGAAAGAATGATCTTTATTTATAGAAGAGAGTTTCTAGTTTCATTCTGACATTGACACATGTCGTGTTGTGATTGGCTTCTGATGTTGACACGTGTCGCGTTGTGATTGGCCACCTGGTTGGAAGGAAACTCTTCTGGGTCCTTGACGGTACAATGTTGACCGGTGCTCAGTAGTTTCGGGATTGGTCAAGTATGGTACAAACAGTGTTCCCCTAAGTTCCCGAGTGAGGGAAGCTCCTCGGTTGGGGACTTGCAAGATCCAAGCCAATGAGTAATCACGAAACTTCTAAGTACCAAAGTGTGGTATCACTTTCACTTGCCTTATCTGTCTCATATATAGATGTGGCATCTTCTTTGGAAGTACTTTTCCTCCATACAGGGATGGTATCTTTAACCGATGAAGATGCACAAGGTAATGTATCAATTTCACTTGAAGCTTACTTGTAGTTTCGGGCTTGGTCAAGTGCGATACAAACCCTATAGTAGGAGTCCCCCAAGTCGCCGAGCTAGGAGATTTGCCGAATGAGGTAACAGACAAGGTAAGCAATCAGACTTCCAAGCAAGCAACCTGGATCGGAGGTTCGACTTCGATTTCCGGTTGATTGTTCTTCTTCTCCTTGTGTCGTAAACAGTAACAAGGATCAGGAGAAGCAAATGGAGAAGAGATGATATGAGATACTTTTGCTTTTGAAGAAGTAACTTTTCACAGGCTTTTTCTTGAATTGGGTTGGAGGGTTTTCTAGTTTCCTCCAGAGTATAAGGCCGACTCAAGAATTTGAGGGTCAAAACAAGTCCATCAAATCTAGAGTACGTTCGACCCTGATGATATGGGATACTTTTGCTGTTGACAAAGTAGTGGATATATCGGCACGTGTTCTATTATGCTTGTCTCCACATGTTTCCTTGTATCCTTCTCACTTGCCCTATCTGTTCCTTAGGCAGATGTGGTATCTTCTCTGGAAGCATAAGATGTTGAAGATGAGTACTCGAAAGTAATGCCAGGTAAGTAATCAGGCAAGAGGTTCCGGGCAGTCAGTTACTGATTGGAAACTTGATTCCAAGTGCTGACTGATTACTCTCTTTCTTCTTGTCTTGCAGGTAAGAACAAGTCCAAAAGAAAAGACAGGGAAAAAGCATGATATGGGATACTCTTGCTTTTAACCCTGATGATATGAGATACTCTTGCTCTGGTGTGGCTTGTTTACAGAGGTATTATTGGGAGGAAAAGAAGCTGAGTATTTCGAGAGACTCTGCTGAGAGTGCCCTCTCGGATGTGAAGAAAAGTTGAGCATTTTTTTTATTTGCAGGTCTGCCTGGCTGTGAAGGATGAAGGTCGACATATATAGGAGTCTCCTTAACAACAAGTAGTAATGTTATTCCTTTACCCTTCTTGGTCATAGCAATGTAGTGGGAGTTGCAATCACGTGTTTTAACTTTGTCAGAGCACTTTGAAAAAGTGGTATGTGGTATCTGGAAAGCTGATGTTACGTGTGAAGATTGCAAACAAGCTTTATCCAAGGAAATCTGGCTCTTGAAGTTCAGAGAGCGGTGCCTCTTCGGTTTTCGAACAAGCAATCCTGTCGAGGATATCGCTCTCGAGATTCAGAGAATAGTGCCTCTTCGATTTTTGAGAAAGTAATCCTGTTGAGAGTTTGACTCTTGTGGGTAATAGTATGGTAGCTGGAGCTTCAAAATTTATGTGTCTAAACTTTGTCAGAGATCTTTGGCAAAGTTATCTGTGGTACCCGATGAGTTGATGTTGTGTGTGGAAAGTGGTGCCTCTTCGGAATTCGGAGAGTGGTGCCTCTTCGATTTTTGAACCAACGACTCTGTTGCCCTTTCTTTTATAAGGACACCAATTGTGTGCAAGAAGTACATTCAAAGAGTTATTGCTTGTAGGAATTTTCCCCTTACTTCAAAGATTTATTGCACCTCATTTCTCCTTCATCATTTCTGAGAATGTCTGGCCCATCCGACCGTTATTTTGACTTAAACTTTGGTGAAGAGGCAGCCATGCCTTCTCAAGACAACATATGGCGCCCATATTTCTTATCCCCTACTGGTCCTCTTATCATTGGGGACTCTGTGATGAAGAATGATATGACCGTTGCGGTGGTGGCCAGGAACCTTCTCACTCCTAAAGATAACAGACTACTTTCCAAACAGTCTGATGAGTTGGCTATTAAGGATTTTTTGGCTCTCAGTGTTCAGTGTGCAGGTTCTGTGTCTAATATGGCCCAACGCCTATTTGCTCAAACCCGCCAAGTTGAATCAATGGTAGCTGAAGTGATAAGTCTCAAACAGGAGATCAGAGGGCTTAAGCATGGGAATAAACAGTTGCACATGCTCACATATGACTATGCTACAAACATGAAGAGGAAGCTCGACCAGTTGCAGGAATCTGATGGTCAGATTTTACTGGATCATCAGAGGTTTGTGGGTTTGTTCCAAAGGCATTTATTACCTTCATCTTCTGGGGCTGTACTGCGTAATGAAGCTCCAAATGATCAACCTTCGGTGCCTCCTCCTTCTGGGGTTCTGCCTAGCACTGAGGCTCCGAATAATCACCCTCTGGTGCCTCCTCTTTCTGGGGCTCTGCCGACTGCTGAGACTTCTCCTGAGCAACCTTTGTGAAGGCTCCCTCTTGTTTGTTTATTTTGATTTATGTATATGTACATATTTGTAACTTATCGGAGATAACTATAAACAAGCTTTGTTTCATTTTAACGTATTGTGTTAAATACACCAATGTCTTCTTCACTAAGTTCTTTGAATTTTTCCTTTTGTTGAAGCTTGTATGTTGAAGCTTTGTGAGTTAAACATGTAGGTTGAGGTAGTGCTCCCTTAATATCCTGAGTGAGGAAAACTTCTCGTTTGGAGACTTGAAAAATCTAAGTCACTGAGTGGTCGTGAGACTTCCGAGTATCAAGGTGCAGTAGCATATGGTAGGAGTCCCCCAAGTCTCCGGTCGAGGGAGTTGACGAATGAGGCATTTCCTTTCTAAGTGGTAGCCCAAAACTCCTTCTTCATATATATTTGTTATGAAAGTTGTTAAGCCCAAAGAAGAGGAGGCCTAGGCAAAATTTTTATTGAATATTTTTTTTTATTCGAATTTCCGAATTTTTGAATTGTCGAAAAAATATATATATATATTTTAAATCTTTGTAGGTGAAGCTTTGTTGGGTACCATGAATTGATTTTGCTTCACACTATCTTGATCAAGATAGTGTGAAGCTTTTGTAGGTGAAGCTTTTGTGTTGAAGCTTTTGTGGGTGAAGCTTTTATGGGTGAAGCTTTTGTTGGTGAAGCTTTTATTGGTGAAGCTTTTATTGGTGAAGCTTTTGTGGGTAAAGTTTTTGTGGGTGAAATTTTTGTTGGTGAAGCTTTTATGAGTGAAGCTTTCATCACCTAGTTGGTGGCACGAGAATGAGTTCATTCTTCCCCTGGTTGGTGGTATGAATGGCAAGTTGCCAAATGATATTAGAATACGGGTTGTACATTTCATCACCTGGTTGGTGGCATGAAGGAGAATACGGGTTGTATATTTCATTACCTGGTTAGTGGCATGAAGGAGAGTTCCTTCTTCACCTGGTTGGTGGCATGAGTGGCAAGTTGCCAAATGATATTAGAGTGCAGGTTGTACATTTCATCACCTGGTTGGTGGCATGAGTGGCAAGTTGCCATATGATATTAGAGTACGGGTTGTACATTTCATCACCTGGTTGGTGGCATGAGGGAGAGTACGGGTTGTACATTTCATCACCTGGTTTGTGGCATGAAAATGAGTTCCTTCTTCACATTTCATCACCTGGTTGGTGAGAATAAGGGTAAGGTGTCTAGGCACATTGTAGCAAGTGTCGAATGACACAAAGTATGTTGAACCATTTCAAAGCACAATTGATTTATGTATGAATGTGTTGGAATGTATGATTGAACGAATATATTGTAAAGCTGTTCGTTTATTTGTATAGTCTTGTTGACATATACTTAGACTTTGTTTCATGTTGGAAGCATTCATGTTGAAGCTTTGAACCCAAGTGTTTCATTGCTAGGAATGTAAGAGGATTAGGACCGAGTTGTCTAAGTCACCTCTTTATTAAATTCATGCCAAATAGTCTTCGTTACATAGGATGCCGAACGGCTGAAGCTTAACACTTATACAATGTGAGTTTACTTGTAATAGTACTTCAAGTGATCAGCGTTCCATGGATGGCCAAGGGTCTTGCCATCGGAGCTTCTAAACTCGTAGGAGCCAGGGCGACTGATGCCAACAACTTCAAACGGTCAATCCCAGTTTGGACTAAGTGTTCATTTACTCGGGACTCTGTCGCAGAGTAATCTTTTCTTCAATACCCAGTCCCCCAATTTTAAAGAACTAGGTTTGACCCTTGAGTCATAGTAGTTGGACATGCGCTGCTTGTAGACGACATTCCTCAAGTAAGCCTGGTTTCTATGTTCCTCGACTAGATCTAAGTTGAGGGTAAGTTGTTTGTCATTTTCGCTTTGCACGTAGTTCTGGACTCGGAACGTTGCTTGCTCAAGCTCAACTAGGACAGCGACCTCTGTACCAAGGGCAAGTGAGAATGGGATTTCTCTTGTTGATGTTCGATACGAAGTGCGGTATGACCAAAGAACTTGGGGTACAAATTCTGGCCAACAACCTTTAGCCTTGTCCAAGCTGGTTTTCAAAGTTCGCTTCATTATTTTGTTGATGGCTTCAACTTGTCCATTAAACTGGGGATAAGCTGGGGAGGCGAAACATAAGTTGATGTTGAACTTAGAGCAGAACATCCTGAATTTATTATTGTCGAACTGTCGCCCGTTGTCAGTGACTATCGCATTGGGAATGCCGAATCTGGAAAAGATGTTCTTCCATACGAAGTCTTCTATTTTTGCCTCAATAATGGTTGCCAAGGATTCTACTTCGGCCCACTTTGTGAAGTAGTCAACTGCAACGATTGCATAACAAACCTTGCCCTTCCCTGCAGGCATTGGGCCGATCAAATCAAGTCCCCATTGGGCGAAGGGCTAAGGGCTGATCATAGAAGTGTGCGACTCGGAAGGGGAATAAGGAATAGTTACGTAGCATTGACACTTATCACATGAGCGAGATATTCTGATGGCATCTTGGTGGAATGTTGGCCAGTAATATCCTTGGCGAAAAGCCTTATGTGTTAGGGATCGAGATCCAGCATGATCTCCGCAGACTCTTTCATGTATTTCTCGAATGACAGTTTCCGTCTTTGCGGGCGTAAGGCATCTTAGGTATGGTAGGTTAAAACCCCGCTTGTAGAGTTGGTCATTAATGATCAAGTAACGGGTAGCCTTGTATCGAATTTGCTTAGCTTGGACTTTGTCACTTGGTGCGATGGCAAGTGCCTTCGCCCATGAGCGGTAGGTCTCGGGTTCGAGACTTGGGAGCAGCCTCTCCATAAATGGGGGTAAGGCTAGCCGACATTCACCTCTCCCAGACCTTGCGTAAAGCGTGAGCCTTGTGCACTGGGTACGACCTTTTTTTTTTCTTGTCTTCCACCGCTGAGGCGAGGCGAGCCAAAACATCTGCATGACTGTTTGCCACTCGAGGAATTTGGGTGATCTAGTAGTGGAATGCTTGAGCAACAATTATGTTTGTGCCAGATATGCTGCCATGGAGCTATCTTTAGCGTCAAAGTTGTTGGTGACCTGGTTAACCACCAATTGGGAGTCACTGAAGATATCAATTCGTTTAACTCCAAGATGTTTGGCCAAACGTAAGCCTGCTATGAGGGCTTCATATTCGGCTTCATTGTTTGACGCCTTGAATTTGAAACGAAGAGCATACTCCATCGCCACTTTGTCAAGGGTCATAAGGACTAGTCATACTCCACAACCTTGTTGGTTGGATGAGCCATCAACATATAGACTCCATGTTGGGGCTGTTGGTTCTATTTTCTGAGCGTCCGAAGGTAATGAAACCACTTCTTTAGGCGTAGAAACAATGTCAACATGATATGTGAAGTCGGCAATGAAGTCTGCCACTGCCTGGCCCTTCTCAGCTGGCTTAGGTTGGTAGGAGATGTCAAACTCACCCAATGCTATCGCCCATTTGATCATTCGCCCGGAAGTGTCAGGACTTTGGAGTATCTGTCGAAGATGATGATTGGTAAGCACGATGATGAAGTGTGCTTGGAAGTAAGGGCGAAGTTTTCTAGCAGACATGACCAATGCTAGAGCCAATTTCTCAATGTTGGAGTATCGTGTCTTCGCATCTTGTAAGGTCTTGCTAGCATAGTAGACAGGCCGTTCGACATTACGATCCTTTCGAATGAGAACGGAACTTACTGCTGAAGCCGATACCGACAGATAGATAATGAGAGTGTCACCAACCTCAGGTTTGGAGAACAGATGGGCTTTACTCATGTGGTCTTTGAGGTTCTTGAATGCCTCAGCATATTCATCAGTCCATGTAATGTACTTCTTACTTCCCTTAAGTGCTTTGAAGAAAGGAGCACATCTGTCTGTGGCCTTAGAAATGAACCTAGTTAAGGCTACCACCTTGCCAATAAGGCTTTGGATGTCTTTTGAAGTTACTGATTCCTTCATGTCGATGATTACTTTGATCTTCTCGGGATTAGCCTCAATGCCTCGTTGGCTTATCATGAAGCCTAAGCATTTGCCAGAGCCTACACCGAAGACACACTTGTTGGGGTTCAACCTCATTCGATACCTCTTCAGAATGGTGAAAATTTCAGATAGGTTGGTGATGTGTTGGTCAGCATGTTTGCTCTTGACTAGCATATCATCAACGTAAACTTCCATGCTCTTCCCAATCTGTTCGGCGAACATTGAATCGACCAGTCTCTGATAAGTTGCTCATGCATTTTTTAGGCCGAAGGGCATGACTTTATAGCAATATAGTCATCTGTCAGTAATGAAGGCTGTGTGTTTTTGGTCTGGAGGCTTCATGAGGATTTGGTTGTATCCTGAGTAAGCATCCATGAAGCTCAAAAGTTCACACCCTACTTTAGAGTCTATAAGTCTGTTTATGATAGGAAGAGGAAAGCTATCATTTGGGCATCATTTGTTTAGGTCGGTGTAATCGACACACATTCTCCATAAGACCTTTTGGAGCAGGAGACTTGCCTTGGTCGCATTCTTCTTAACAAGGACAACATTTGCTGCCCACTTTGGATAATTAACTTCGCGGACGAAGCCTATGCCTTTGAGTTTTTCAACTTCTGCCTTCATTACCTCGTACCGTTCAGCGTCATAAGATCTTCACTTCTGTCTCACTGGCTTGGTCTTAGGGTCAATACTTAAGCAATGACAGATGATATCGGGAGATATGCCTGGCATGTCCTCGTATGACCAGGTGAAGACCTCAGTGTTCTCTTGCAAAAAAGAGATCAATGCCAACCGAATGGGTGGTGACAAGATGGTGCCAATCTTCACCATGCGATCCGGATAATCTTTTGAGATAGAGACCTTATCCAACTCTTCAGCCGGTTGTGATTGCTGGGTGAAAAAGTCATCTTGAAGATCGTCGGGTTGACTGTTGCCATCGTGAAGATCCAAGTTGGCTTCGTTTGGGTTGGTCTTTATGACTTGGTCATGTATAGAAATAGTTTCCTTGGGCACATGTAGGTGTCGTTGCTTGACCGAAGTGTTGTAATATGATCATGCACTAAGTTAATCTCCTCTGATGTAACCATTGCCATAGGGGGTTGGAAATTTCATCAACAACATATGTGTGGATACCATGGCCTTCAGATCATTGATGTCTGTGCGTCCGAATATGACATTGTAAGCCGTTGGGCAGTCAATCACCAGGAAGTTAGTGGTAATGGTAGCTGTGTAAGGGCATGTACCAATGGTGAAAGGTAAGTGTATGCTCCCCAAGGTTACACGATATCACCGGAGAAGCTTATCAGAGGGGAAATCGAGCGATCGAGCAAGTGTTCAGCTACATTAAGTGCCCTGAAAGCTTCAGCAAACATGATATTGACCGAAGCCCCCGTGTCTACCAGGATTCATCGTACTTCAAAGTTGGCTATGTGAGCTTCCACAATTAGTGGGTCGTTGTGAGGGTAGAAACATATTGGATCCCAGTTAGGCTTTTGCTACTTACCTCCCCTGATGTCTTCCACATGAAACACTTGGTGGCCAAACCTTAAAGCTCGTTCACTATTTTTCATTGCCCTGTTGGAAGATTTAGATATAGGTGTGCCACCACTTATGGAATATATCACATTCACCTGGCGTTGGTTACAGTTACCCCTTGGAGGGTGAATAAGGAATTGATCAATTTTTCCTTCACGTGCCAAAGCTTCAATATGATCACGAAGGGTGATACATTTCTCGCCGTTGTGGCTGTTATGCTCGTGGTAGCAGCAAAACGTGCCCGTGTTCTTCGTGGGCTTGTAATCCGGGTGCCTCGGCTTTGGCTTCGGTATCAAGTGTGCTATGTTGGGGTAAATAGCCATGCATGTGGCGTTCAAAGGTGTGTATGCCACATACCTCGAGGTAGGGGCTGTCCTGACATATGCTTGACCCATTGTGTTGACTGCCTAGGGTCGGGGATTATCATGGCGATACCCTTGGTTATCGCGGTAGTGCCCCTTACTCCTTTTACTAAAATGAGACTAATGAGGATGGAAATCTTTCCATTTACCCTGAGATTGATATGTCTGTTGACTTGGTAAAGTATTAAGTAAGGCAGGGGAAAACACTGCTACCGTTTGGAAGGTCGAGGTCTTCACATTTGGTTGAATCTGGCTTCCACTCCCTACTTGCTGATAAGGGGTGGTTATGGGGGTTTCCCTTGATATGTCATTGCCTCAGCGAAGGCATAGTTGTAAGTATGCGCCATCACCTCAGAGTAAGTATTCCAAGTGTTGGCATTGATCATGTACTTGAAGAAACAATCACGTAGGCCTACCGTGAAGGCCTTGAGAGAGGTCTTGTCATCTGCCTCAGCGCAGCGAGAATACTTATGGCTGAAACGACCGGCATACTCTCGTAGTGACTCGTCCGGCTTCAAGCGAATAGTGTACAAGTCATCGGCAGAATGCAAACGATCGGTCTGGAAGATGTGTTAAGAGACAAACAGTTTCCTCAGTTTCTCAAATGAGTCTACTGTCTCAGGTGGAAAACGGCAATACCAGTTTAGAGCTCTGCTAGAGAGGGTGGAGGGGAAGAGAAGACATCTCTCTTCGTCGGTGTGCATCTGATATGCCATGGTAGACTCAAAGAGGTTAAGGTGTTCAATTGGGTCATCATTTCCAGTATAGAGTTGTAAACCAAGCTTTTGTTTTGTCTTTGCTTGAAGGGGGTGTCGAGGATCCTCCTTGTAAGAGGGTCAGGCTTAGGTTGGTTCCAATCAGGTATCTCAACTTGTCGTTCGGCCTTCAACTTGTTTACTTCCTTAAGAAGTGGTAGGACAAGGGGGTCTTGAGTGGAGTCATGTACCACTGGAGCTTTCTTTCGTAAATCTCCATATCCTCTTGGAAGTATGAAGGTTTGATCAAGAGCATGTGATTTTTCCCTGGACTCATCGTACTGACTTCCAAGGTATGTCTGTCGGAACATCTCTGAGTCCCCTATACCTTCATGTTTCTCTAGTACTTGTTGCCTCTTCCCCAAATTGGTAGCCGGCCTGGGACATGGGAGGGGGCCGAGTCTTTCAAAGACCCTTGGGTCATTGATCTTCGAGCTTACATGGATAGAATTATCTCGACGTTGCTTTAGAAAATCTCGATAGTTGCGAAAGACGGCTTTCGATCATTCCATTCATTCTGTAAAGAGGTGTCTTCCTTCACTTCTCCTACTTCGGGTCGAAGCAGCTGGGTTGAGAGAAGTCTCATGTTGATCAATGTTTTGATGATTCGCTCGCTCCTCATCAGGGATCCCCATGTCGAAGGAAGGCAACCCTCCGTGTTGGGGGGTTCCCAGATGATGGTTGATGTCCACAGGGGTAACGAGCTCGCGTGTTTGAGTACGCCTAGTTTCGTGGAGCGTCTCAAAGAGCTTTTTATACTGCTCTTGGAAGACCTCATTCTTCATTGCTATCTTCGTGTTCTGAGCTTCTAACTCATCGACTTTAGCTTGATGATCAACCATCTTTCCTTCATTCTTTCGTTGTTTCGCATTAGGTGCAAGAGGGGTGTCATTTTGTGTGCTGTGGCTTTCTTCGCCCCCCATGTTAGAGAGGGATGCCTGGTCAAAAGAGAGTGTACAAATGGTGGAAACCAGCTTGACAAAGCTGAAGAGAGTGCGAATAAGTATCGTTCCCACAGACGGTGCCAAATGTTGATGCACAAAATCAGTAAGGACTTTGGTATAACAGAAAGTGTTAAGTTTATGACCTTCGCTAGATTGCTCCAATCACTAGTGTGGATAAGTATGTAAAAGGATAGGGACAGGGAAACAAACACAAGATGTCCGTGGTTCACCCAGATTGGCTACTCCATGGAGTATAGGAGTTCTCATTAATTGTGAAGGGTTTACACAAGTACATAGGTTCAAGCTCTCCTTTAGTGAGTACTAGTGAATGATTTAGTACAAATGAAATTAGGAAATATTGTGAGAAAATGATCTCTTTTTATAGAAGAGAGTTTCTAGTTTCATTCTGACATTGACACGTGTCGTGTTGTGATTGGCTTCTGATGTTGACACGTTTCGCGCTATGATTGGCTTCTGATGTCGACATGTGTCACACTATGATTGGCTTCCTGGTTGGAGGGAAACTCTTCTGGGTCCTTGACGGTATAACATTGACCGGTGCTCAGTAGTTTCGGGATTGGTCAAGTATGGTACAAACATAGTCTATGTGCCAATTTCGCCGCCCTTACGTACAAAAATGGGGCCTCAGTAAAATATGGGAATCTATGTTGGGTATGATTCTCCTTTGATTATTCGTTACTTAGAACCTTTGACATGCAATTTGTTTACCGCTCGTTTTGCGGATTGTCACTTCTATGAGATATTCTTCCCGTAGTTAAGGGGAGATAAGAATGTTAACATTCGTGAAGAATGATTGGAATTATCGTGGACGACTCCTAGTTTGTCTCATTTAGATCACTGCATCGCTCAATCTAAAACTGAAGTGCAATGCATATTAGATCTCCACAGCATAGCTCAGATCTTTCCAAATGCTTTCACAGATCTAGTGCGAGTGACAAGATCACACATTCTGGCTACGAATGTGCTTGCAAAGATGGATGTACCAAATGTACGACAAACTTCCTTCCTAGAGGCCCGGGACGTAAACTTTGGTGATCTATATACATTAGCGGCTAGCCAATCATCTGCCCCTACACAAAAGCGTGGCCTACCGTGAATTTGACTATCGTTTACTCATTATATCCAACACATGAGGAAATTCTAAATTACGGAAGCATCATTGAAGAGACGAATCCACCTACAGAGAATTGTGAGATTTCGATCTATTATGCTAGCTTAGATGATGTGTGATGTAGAAATGAGATGATCGTTGACGATGCATTAACAAATACAATAACTACTGAGATCATATTAAACGATGACATTAGACCTCGTTCCGTTGATGAATGTCGACGTAGAACTGATTGGTTAAACTGGAAACAAGCAATCCAAGTCGAACTCGATTCGCTTGCGAAGCGTAAGGTGTTTGGACCCGTAGCTCATACTTCTCCATATGTGAAACCCGTTGGCTACAAGTGGGTTTTCGTTCGGAAGCGTAATAAGAAAAACAAAATTATGTGTTACAAAGCTCGTCTTGTTGCGCAAGGCTTTTCACAATGCCCTGGGATTGACTATGACGAAAGTTATTCACCCATTATGGATGTGATTACTTTTTTATACCTTATCAATTTGGTAGTTTTCGAAAAATTGAGTATGCAACTGATGGACGTAATAAATGCATATCTCTATGGAGATCTTGATACAAAAATTTACATGAAAGTTCCCGGAGAACTTATATTGACTGGATCAAATATTTCCAAACCCCAGAATACGCTCTTAATTTGGCTGAGGCGTTCACTCTACAATTTGAAGTAATTTGGAATAATGTGGTATAACCGTCTGAGTGAGTATTTGACTAGTCAGGGATATGTGAACAACGAACTATTCCCTTGTGTGTTCATTAAGAAGTTACATTCCGATTTTGCGATAGTTGTAATATATGTCGATGACATGAAACTCCTGAATAGCTCGCGAGAACTGCCGCACACCTAAAGTCAGAATTTGAGATGAAAGATCTAGGAAATACTCGATACTGTCTCAGTCTTAAGATAGAGCACCATTCAGATGAAATCTTAGTACATCAAACGAATTACACCAGAAGGTGTTGCACCACTTTAACGAGGATAAAGCGAAGCCTTCGAGTACTCCTATGGTCGTTCAATTGCTATATGCAAAACGAGATCCCTTCTTTCCGAAAGAGGATGATGAAGAGATTTTGGAGCCTGATGTTCCTTATCTAAGTGTGATAAGTGCTTTATTTTACTTAGCTTAATGCATTAGACCAGACATCTCATTCGCTGTTAATTTTTTGGCAAGATACAGTAATGCACCAACACGCAGACATTGGAATGGTGTTAAAGACATCTTCTACTGCCTTAAGGGTACTACGGATTTGGGCTTGTTCTATCCCTACGGATCCTCGAGTGACGTCGGACCTTTTATCTTGAGTCGATTCTCGCCTTGTTGGTTATGCTGACGCATGATACTTATCTGATCCGCACAAGTCACGTTCTCAAACGGGTTATGTCTTAACTGTTGGAGGTAGTGCAATCTCTTGGAGGTTAACTAAACAGACCTTAGTTGCCATTTCGTCTAACCATGCTGAAATTCTCGCCTTACATGAAGCAACTCGAGAATGCTTTTGGTTAAAAGCAGTTGTGGGCCATATTCGAAGCTCATGTGATCTTTGCCCCATCGTGGATGTCCCGACGATGATTTATGAAGATAACGCAGCATGCATCGAACAGCTTAAGAAGGGTTACATCAAAAGAGACAACACCAAGCACATTACGCCGAAGTTCTTCTTCTTACATCAACAACAAGAGCATCAGAAGATTAAAGTCACGCAAATCCGTTCACAAGCCAATTTGGCCGACCTCTACACCAAATCGCTACCGAATGCGACGTTTCAGAAGTTTGTTCAAGGAATTGGTATGTGTAAACTTTCTGAGTTGTAACATTGCTAGTTCTCTTTGAAATTGTGTCAAACTCAGGGGGAGTATCCTGAAGTATACTTGTTTGATCTTAATGTACTTTTTTTTCCTACGATTAGGAACATTTTTCCCATTGGGATTTTGCTACCTAACTAGGTTTTAATGATGCACCCACCATGGGCTGATCATATCCCTGATGACGTCCTATAGACATTTCATTTGACTTTGCATTTCTCACGCATTTTTCCTTAGACTATGGATTTTGTCTCTACTCGAGTTTTTGCCATAGCCATAGGTTTTTTTTTTTGTGAAACTTACTTCCTTATGCAAGTTCCTACCTTATTAAGAATAGCGTGTTCCCATAATCAGTGTCAACGAGTTGACTTTCTAATATACCTTGAGTATTTACACACTCAAGCGGGAGTGCTGTAAACTTTCCTAATTTAAGTGTGATTGTGTAAATCCTAGATTATATTTTATTCTAGTTATTCTTTCCTATATGGACTTGTATTCCTTGGGGATGAATAATTTCTTGTAACAACCCGTCCCGAAATTTACGGAATGGAATGGTATTTTCATAATTTCACTTTAAGTTGAAAGATATTTTGAAATGTGCTTTTGGGTCTTATTTGGTGTGCCCAGGTGGGGCCCACCTTTGGTTTTTGTCCCCTGGCCCAAACACTTCATCCTTTCGTTTTTTCCCCCTGTACAATCTCAGGTCGTCTCTCTCTTTGTCTCATTTTCACTCTCCTCACCTTTCCCGAGCTACACACATGGCACCATACCCACACACACCAACTCTCTCCCACTTGGATCTCCCTCATCTCCCTAGTTCATCTTCTCCCTCTGCAAGTGCAAAACAAGAATGGCACCATGGAAATCGGTGCACAAACTTGGGGAAATCCAGCGAGTTTGATCACTTCCGACTAGGTGAGCCTCGGACGCCTTTTTCCATGGATATTGCTTTGATTGCTAAGTCTTTAAGCGTTGTTGTGAAGGATTTTAGCACGATTTCTTCGAGAAGACTTTTCCAATATTTCAGCAAGGTCCGACGGCTTTCAAGCTAATTTTCGGCCAACTCCGACCACTACTAGGGAAACCAAAGGTATAATCCTAATCTACACTTGGTTGTCTTCAACTTGGTGGGTAGATCGTAGGTTATGGTTGAGTTTCAAGGTTGACCAGAACTTGGGAAGCTCCGACTTTCGTCTTCATGAGAACCAGTCTGAAAACCGGGTCGACCTGATCCGGTAGCCCTAAACCCAAATCCACCAGCCCAAACCCTTGGGCCGGGTTACCAGGCCCTAACTCAAAACCCAACCTAGCTTATGCGAACCCAAAACCCAGGCCTTTGGCCCACTGAACAAAACCCAATGTCTCGGCCTAAAAGCCTCAGCCCAACCTAGAACCCTGGCCACGCGTGGGCCTACGCGTAGGCGTGCGTGAGTGCAGGTCTTAGTTGGCGCGTGGAGCACATGCGCTTCCACCGGAGGTACTGTGCTCCGCCGCCATCCACAGCGGTGCCGGCGACTTTTCCAACCAACTTTTCAATGACCCAAATTGACGCGTGACGGCTCGTGAGGGAGCGTGTGGCAGCGCATGGGGGTACCCAAGGTCTCCCCTTATGTTTTTCGACGTCTTGAATCCGTTTATGACGTCTGTTTCGTGAAATTCAATCGTTTTGGTATAGTTTTATTAATTGATACCTTTATGTGCTTAGGTGCAATTGTGTATGGCGTTTCCATCCTCTCTTGTTTGCATGGCTCTTCGACAAAGAAGTATATGTGAGTGGACCCCTTCAAAAATGCATATTTTACTGTTAGAAATGCATACATGAAAAGCACGATTTATTGGTTACGTTTTATGAAACGTTTATGAGTAAATTGGTTTCACGATTTATGAATTATCATGCTTTATCGACTTTACGTTCCTTGTGGTATATATAATTGATGGCTATATACATACTTGTGAGCGAGGTTTTTACGATATGACGTTTTAACTACTGAACTCCGATTAAGATATATATATATATATATCATAAATATTATGTTAATGTTTTTATGTACTTACTTAGTGGTTATTCATATGAACTGCCTACGAGCGAATGATATATATATATATATATATATATATGGCTTCAGCTGGGCGTAGGTTGGTGGCTTTGGCCGGGCATAGGTTGGTGGCTTCGGTCGGAAGATACTTATATATGGCTTCAGTCGGGCGTTTTAGATGGATTCGGTTTGAAGATATTTATATTTGGCTTCAGTTGGGTGATGTAATGGCTTCGGTCGATAATGATAACACTACTAAGCATATTATATACAATATATGTTTTATGTTTTACGTAAAGGTTTTATGGCATGCTAAGGTTTTTAGAAAACCTATTACATATTATACTATTGAGTTTTCATAAACTTTAGGGGTTAGTACGTTGATGAATAATTGTTTCAGTATTACTTATATATAAACTTGGTCCACTCATGTTTTGTTTTGTGCCCCCTCGGGACTTAGATTCGAGGCATACAATCCCGACATCAAGGCACTTCCGCATTGGCATCTTTGAGTCCTCTCAGTATAGAACCCATCTCCTTGTCCATTCAATTTTATATTCTTCATTTTTGGTGTCTCGATTTAGTTGTATGTTCTGAACACGTTCCACAAATGCATATTCATTATAATTAAATTTACAAGTTTTATTTATGTTGGTTAATTGTTCTTGGTTCTCATGCAGCCTAATATGGCTTCATCACCTTCGGGTGTCGGCCAGCACGTGCCTACCCTGGTGTTTGGTGAGTATCAGGGTCAGGTGTGTCATTTCTTTTCCCTCTTATTACTATATATAAAGGCACTACGTAGGAGGGAATAACACACATATTCCTCTATACAATTCTACAAACACATCTCTCTCTCTTTTCTCTCTTTATCGCCGGCTCCCTTCCCCTTGTCAGATAAAATAAGCTACAATACTTTTTATTTTTTAAAGGATACATTTTTTGCTTGCCGCCTTAAAGAAGTGTTAATGTTCACTATTATATTTATTATTGTTAGATAAATTTAAATTATAAGATTTGTGTCTATTCAGACATATATATTTTTAAGCGTACTTCTGATAAATAAGGTGATAAGCAAAAACATTTCCATTTTTAAATATCAATAACTGTTCAGTTTTCGTCTATTTTGAACACGTGCTAAATATATGGTTGTTGTTCAAAATTTAGTCCAGACCTATATATTGTCCATGTTAAGTTGCCTTGGATAGAAGCCTTAATACGTTTTGTTTCATTAAAAGAAGGTATTATTCAGGGACAAATGAAGCTGAAAAACCGAATTGAAGAGATAAATGCTCTTAAACATTTAAATCTTAGCAACAAGCCTCTTCCAACCTTAGTATCAAGAAATATACTCACCAATTTGCTATCCTCCTCGAGAAGTAAGCAAATACAAGCCTTTAAAATTGGCCTAAAATTTCCAAGCTGAATCCACAGAGTTTGATCAATGAAGGTTGAGTCGAGTCATACCAGACTGGCTCTACTTAGCCAATTCATATGAGGTCAGTGATTTTTTAGTCGGTCATAAATTTTGGCTTTTTAGAGCATCTCCAAAGGAGATGTCAAATTTTAAACATAAAATTTGAATTTGACAACCTATGTGGCATTTTGACATCTTTTAAAATTTTGCCCTCCACCCAGTATGTCAAATTAAATATTATTTTATTACACTATTTTATTAAACTTATTTTCTGGCTCTCAACCTTTGAAGGCTGATCAGCCACCACTTCAGCCGTAGACGAAGTGGGACTGCTTTGAACTACAAAAATTGATGGGTTCTTGTTTTCATACTTCACGGGTTGCAGTCTTTTCTTAGTTTCTCAGCAACCAAACAGAGCATTTGGGGTACCTAGAAAGAAATGAACAAAGCCGAGAGCTTAGTGAGCTTATAGTACCCACCGGTGGCCGACATGGAAGTGACGGAGGAGCAAGAATTTTGAGGGAAAGGTGAGGTTAGCTGAGGAACCACACAAGGTGAGTTCGAGATCGGCGACGAAACTCTCGATTTAGCGTCACTGGTAAATTTGTTGTTGGTTTCTGTGGATTCGAACTTAATCGAATTGGTGGCTGTAATTTCTTGCTTCTTCGGCCCTTGCGGCTGCCTCTTCATCCCGTACAACACCTCCACGACCTCTATTTCTTTCTCGTCTTGATTAGAAGATGCCGTCTTGGTCGACAAGGACATCTTCAACGGCCGAAGTTTGGGTTTGTTTGGCTTTTGGAACAAAAAAATGTCACTAAAAAATTAATAAAAAAATATTTGACATTGCTGTCAAATTTGACAGCAAGGGGGAGAGCTGCTATTCCATGTCATACCACATCAAATTTGGCTTCTCGATTGGAAAACATTGCAGTTTTTTTTTTTATAATTATTGTTAATTTGAATATTTTAATATCTCATTTGAAGATGCTCTTAGAAGTTTCGAATTTTAAATGGGAAAACAAAAATGTCTAATATGTTAGAACTACCACAAACACTAAATTTAACTTTGCTTTTACACTGTTATTGTTGTCTGACATGGAAATGACCGAGCTTTTATGGCATGCTACTTAGAACGAAAGAAATTATGAATTCATGAAGAGACGGAAGGAAAAAAATTTACGATCAACTATCCCTTGGTTATCTGATTCCTAAACTTGTAGGTATTGGATTACGAATGTAAGATAAATCTCACTCTTTATATGATTATATATTTACTAACATCAGGAAAGTCAGAAATTGTAATAATTTCAATATCCAGTTGATCATGTGTTTAGTAAACGCAAGAAACCTAAGACCCAAAATAATTTCAGTTCTCATTCTATGTAGTCAAACATGACATTATTTTATTTTGGATGTACTATCCACACATTTATTTTTATATTTTACACATCTATATTAGTTTCTGTCATCTGATTTTTTTCATTTATTTCATTTGATGACAAAAAATAAACAAAGTGGGCGAAAGGTAAAAAGAGATGTATAGATAGCATTACTTTTTTTTTTTTATTGATTTTGATACGTAAACTTGGGAGTAATTTAGAACCCCTTTGGACTTGAACTCAGATCATTATATCAAACTCAAAATCAATTTTTGAGTTCTAAACCAAAAAATTTGCATTTGGAAAGCCTGTTCTTAAGAACCAAATTCAAGTATAACTGAAAGTATAGCTTATTACTTGGAAACAAATAAATAAAGTGAATTTGTAGAATTTTTTATTTGTGCAATCTTTTCCCTTAACAACCAACATTCAAAGCGCCGACAAGCTTCGATCTTTGCTTCCCCTTCGCCCTCGCCACAAATCTCATGAAACACGACTACAAATCAGCCTAACACCCTTCTTCATCTGAATTGGTTCCCGCTGCCTTCCTCTGGCGGATCCTCGACTTCGCCGTAGAGATCGGTTTCTCCAGATCCGTCTTCTTCAGCATTGAAACGCAAATCGATGTACAAACTCGTCGTTGAGATTCTATGGAACTGCATCTGCAAGCGATTTTCTTACAAATTTTGTGTTAATTTTAGGTCTTTTTTTGTGAAGAGATTGCCATGTTTGGTCACGGAGAGAAAGGGAGGGTAAGGGAAGGGGAGGTCGATGGTGAAAGGGAGTGGGGTCTTTTTTATGTTATTATATTTTCGATTGTTAAGAAAAATAATTTTAAATTTTGTATCAAACAAATTTTTTTCTTATAAAAAATTGTTTTTAAGAAATGATATTAAAAAATATTTTCAAAACATGTGAAATTTTTTTAGTAGAATACTAAACGAGCTTTTAAAATTTTGTAAAAAGAGAAAATGAATGGTAATGAACTAATGATCAAATTGTTGGGAGCATTAGGTTTCAAAAATTGAAACCCATGAATTCTCTTGGACCGAGTCACCAACATTTTCTGGGCTCAAAAGCATATAGCCCAAAAGCCCAACAATCGGTTCAACCCGTAACCCAAAACCTAAAATATGTGGGCCGGCGGCGTTTCCAAATCCACGTACGTGGTG
The DNA here is from genome assembly GCF_042453785.1 of Malus domestica. Classification (NCBI taxonomy): domain Eukaryota; kingdom Viridiplantae; phylum Streptophyta; class Magnoliopsida; order Rosales; family Rosaceae; genus Malus; species Malus domestica. The sequence goes on along the minus strand of NC_091664.1, from coordinate 20,783,130 downwards.
CTGAATAAAAAACAGCGAGACCACGCAGTATTTAAAGGACTGAATCGCTAGGGTTTTAGTTTCTGTAAGCACATTAGGGTCGCCGCGCCTTCTCTCCACAGCCAGGATCTAGGGTTTTCTCCGAGCAGCGCCAAGGTACCAATACAGCTCAAATTTCCCTACCCTAATTACCATTCCTCCTTTAATCTGTTCGTATTCGAACAATTTTGTTGAATATTGCATCTGTTCTTGCAGGAAATGGCTCCCGCCGCCCCCAAGAGTGGGATCTTCGTCGGCCTCAACAAGGGCCACATCGTCACCAAGCGTGAATTGCCTCCTCGCCCATCTGACCGCAAGGGGGTAATTTCTCTTTTCATTTCTTAATTCCATCGATTGTTCATATGATTTCTGTGGAATTTTTTGTTTTGGGTTTTGGGGTTCTGGATTTAAGGGTTTTTTTTATTTGTGTGAATAATGTCCTGATTTGTGTGTTTTGGGGTTGTGGGGATGTAGAAAACTAGTAAGAGGGTGCACTTTGTGAGGAATTTGATCAGGGAAGTTGCGGGGTTTGCTCCCTATGAGAAGAGGATTACCGAGCTTTTGAAGGTCGGGAAGGACAAGCGTGCTCTTAAGGTGGCCAAGCGAAAGTTGGGTACCCACAAGAGGGCCAAGAAGAAGAGAGAGGAGATGTCCAACGTTCTCCGCAAGATGAGGTGAGATATTCGTTGGTTTTCGCCGTTGTGGATTCGCGTGTACATTTCAATGTCTTGAACTAGTTGCATTTTTGTGAGTATTGTTGCTTTGAAGCTGTTTGTTTCTTGTATTTGCATATATACTTATGCATGTGTTGTGTAAGTTTGTGGAAATATACGAAAACAACGATGACTTGATAATATATAAGTTAAATTGGTAATATATAAGTGAGCCAATGCTATGAAAACTGACTAGTTAGAATATTAATCATGGCATCTCTACAATAGCTGATGAAATATGTTTGCAGTAAACATAATCTTAAGTGTGCTTAAGATTGTCTCAAGCCCCATATGCTGGCATTTATAGTAGTCTTCTCTATCGGTGGATGGTGATAGCATGCTTATGCTTTCAACTTGATCTGTTATAGCTGGTGATATCATTTGTTGGCTTTTTTAATTAGACTACTAGACTGTGTTGTGTCACTCAAAACGTCGTTGGCTGCAATATGATGCCTACTATACACTGTTGCCTAATTGTAGACGTTGTTGGTTGCAATATGATGCCTACTATACACTGTTGCCTAATTGTAGACTTCTTCCTGAAATTTGCTGATATCTGAGTAAATAGTTTGTGCAATGCTCATGGTTTTTTATACCGTGTGTTGGTGAGGAATCATATGATCTCTTAGCCTTAAGTATGTTTTGTTATATGTGCAGGTCTGGTGGTGATAAGAAGTGAGCACTTGAAGGGTTGTCTTTATGAATGTAGTTCAGTATCTCTATTAGTTTTGGACATGCATTTTATTAAGGGATTTTTAGACATGGTATGAACTTTGTAATTTTGAATGTTTTGAGACTTTCGATATTTTCTAAGCATCGGATATTTGCCCTTCAGTTCTCAAGGTATGTCTTTCAAGTTTGTGATTGACTTAGATTTACTAAATAGTTGACGCTTGTGGCAGCATTTCTCTTAGTGTAGGGAGAGCCGTGGTTACTAGCGATGGGCAAAAGTCTTGATGTGCCCTCTGTACTAAAACTCGTTGGATGTTTGATTTTTGCGGTCATCACTTCGTAGTATGTGCCTTTCCCTATAATGTGTACACTAAAACTCGTTCGATTTTTTTTTTAATTCATACGATTTGATAGTCGAAATTAAAAGGTGTGTGATGGCACTTCCGTCTAGAAATTATGTTCCTCTCAATATCAATGTTAGATGCATTATAATATACAAGCTTGGTAAAGTATAGAAAAAGTGCGTTTAGCCTTCTGCTAGTTGGAGCGACCAAAGTGGATGAATGTTAGTTTTTTGTGCATTGATGAATGTGGACATCTGCCATCATTGTTCTCAAATATGACAATTAGTAATAAGGTTTTGGCGAGCGAAAGCATTCGTCACAAAGTTGGCCTCTCTAAATATATGTTTCTAGTCGATGCAAGCAAATTTGGTCACAGTCCACTTGATATCTTCAATAATAGGAATCGAATTTCACAGTGTCGCACCCCGATCCAACACTGATTGAAAAACCAACTTAGAGTCACCTTCAACCATAATTTTTGTATAGCCCTTTCTATGAGCAAAAAGAAGGCCCTCTCTAAGAGTCTTAGCCTCCACTTCTGAAATAGTGGCACCGTCAAGATTTAAAGCTCCACTTCCAATAAGATGCCCATTATGATTCTTTAAGACAAAATCCATTGCCGCCTCGTCCCTAGCCAACGAACTATCAAAATTTAGCAAAAAGAAGGCCCTCTCTAAGAGTCTTAGCCTCCACTTCTGAAATAGTGGCACCGTCAAGATTTAAAGCTCCACTTCCAATAAGATGCCCATTATGATTCTTTAAGACAAAATCCACCGCCGCCTCGTCCCTAGCCAACGAACTATCAAAATTTAGCTTAACATAACTCTAATATGAAGGATGCCATTTAATAATCATGGAAGTATCATCACTATTCCTTCTTAAACCTTTACGATTGGCTCTATGATATCGTTCACGCATAGATATAGCTAATAATTTAGATCTCGCCAAGATGGGCATAACATTTCTAAACACGAAATTTGCCAGCAAAAGAGCAAACACAAGCTTAAATCACTAGGAACTTCCTTACAACATGCTTTAAAGAATTTAACCAGTCTACTATTGAGTTAAAGTTAGCATTAGTGAAATTGCCCGGCTTAATTAATTGAAAAAAGGTCCCAAATCGATTTAGGGACATCGCAATTAAAGAATAAATGCATTTGGTCCTCGTCTACGAATTACAAAAATTACATCTTATCACTATTAATCACAATATGACTTAATATTGTCCTAATTTGAAGTCTATCACGAATGAACAACCACGCAAACATCTACACTCTAAGAGGAATATTAAGTTTCCACATCTTATTAATTAACTTATACTTTGTAGATTGAGTCAGCGTCCCCTTCTAAATCCAATTAGCCGATTTAATAAAGAACTTACCATTTGTATTTGGACCCCAAACTAGCACATCTTTGGAATCCTGCAAAGAAATTATAATATTACATATTATATTTTTAATTTCATTACTAACCACTTGCGAAAGCTTTCTCTTATCCCCTTGTTGTTCTTCTATGGTGCTGTGTTAGAACCCCTTTTATTGGTTTCGGCCAAACATTGAACCACTTCTATTTTGGAAGTTTATAATGGCTAAATTATAAAAATATATTTGGACAAATTCTTACTAAGTGCTTTTAGAACTCAAAATTTTTTTTTCTAAAAGTTGCTTTAGTTATTTTTAAATTTTTTTTCAAACAAGTCCAAAAATACTTAGGAAGTACTTTAAATTTTAGAAGCACTTTTTTCGCTATCCACACATAAACTCTTTCCCTTTCTAGTACATTAACAAATAGGCTTTGAATGCGATTTTGAATTACAACTTGCTATTGATATAGTGCTTCTATTCTTCCCAATATCGAAAGAGATTCCAAGTTTGGACTCCCTAGTTCTCGATAACGAAAGGATAGCAATAATGATAATCAACATCAAGTAGAAAAGAGATTTTGGCACTACAGCGACGGAGGCGTCTGTGGTCTGTGGGGCGCTCAATCATCGGATCACTCCAACATCTTTTCATCTATCTTCTCTCCAACCTAATTCGGAAGCTTGCAAGCTTGAAGTTCTCGAGTCGCCACCATCGTCTCCCAATTGGTTTAAACTACTTTTAAAACCTCAAGTGCTTGTTTCGCTTTGCAAGCGCACCCACACTAACCAAAACTATAGATAAGTCATACAATCAAAAGAAATTATTTTCGAGACGACACGGGTAAAAAAATCATTTGCGCTAGCTACATGTTTATCGATAATAATATCAATACCATGCCTATTGTCATTTACATTTTGTTGACTATAATAATATCGATGTATTGCTTTAATAAAGAACGCACATCCAATTCGTAGTAGACGGGCTAATCTGGCAATTGTGATGTGTGACATCTTCTTTTCATTTGTGGTTTGGTATCATTTTGTCAAATATGGGCTTAAAAGAAGGGGATGTGGCCATGACAACGTTTTCCATATTTTTTTCAGTCTCCATCTTCCCTTTTGGGTCGGGCTTAAAACAACGATGTGGCATAATCATGTAAAAGGTACGGGCCCTAGCAAAAAGGAACAAAACAAGCTAGCTAATGACATGATAATATTTTGCACTGTACAACGATATAGTTATATTCTTCTTTGCTTGCTAATAAAAGGTGTTAGGTTCGACTCACGTTGATGGAGAATTCAAGACCAATTAAAATGACTGACTCATTGTGTGACTAGCTCAGTCCCTTAGTGTAAATATATTATTGTATGAAAAAAAAGTCAGAAGAATATCTCTTCACTTGTAAAATGATGTGTTAGATTCGATTTACTGTAATGGAAAGTTCGATACTTAATAATTACATCAGGCTTATTGTATGGCTCAACACAAATTTTTTGGTTACAAACCCTAATAATTGCAACACATAAAAAAGAAAAACAAACAAAACATGTCCAAATGTGGAGAAAAATATTTATAGTTGAGCTTCTTGGCTGTGTGTTATTTGCTGGTTGGGGGACTTAACCCAACACCTTATGGCACGAGCTGACGACAACCATGCACTAGCTGTGTCGAGTTCCCGAAGGCACTCCTCCCTTTCAAGAGGATTTGCGGTATGTCAAGTCCTGGTAAAGTTCTTTGTTTTGCATCGAATTAAACCACATACTCAATGAACGAAGGAAGACGTGTTGCAGTCCCAGAAAGTTGAAACACAATAAAAGAAAATTGAAGGGAGGGTCGTAGGCGTAGCAGGAATATGGATAGATGGGATGTATATTTGAGAGGGTCCACGTTGTGACTTGACACATAGCGTTTTCTCCGCGCCCTTGGACCAACATTGGGTATAAGAACTTCCCTTTTTGCTTTTACTTGTATTAAAGTATTTTTGTTGCATGTGATGTAATATTTTAGTGTATAGGTTATTGAGATTTTTTCATCTTGGACTTGAAACTTCCTCATTTTTTAAATTATAATAATAGTTTCAAACTCTTCTTAAGTAAATAAAAAAGCATCTTTGAGAGGAATACTAATTTTTTATTAAACTAACAAGTGCATATTGTCAAAAAACTATTTTAGGTACTCAGTTTAATTAACCTTTCATCTCCAATAACATTCTTTATTTCACAAACTTCAAATGTTTTATTATTAACAATTCAAACTCAACCCACTCATTTTCTAAAACAATTTTCTCTCTTTTTTCTTTTCTCCTTGCTCAAGGGTGGACCCTTGAGTTTTATGTTTTTTAATATTTAGCAAGTGAATAGTTGCGCTCTAAATTTAAAAAGTGATTGTTAATTTTTCTATAACAGAGAGTCTTTAACAGCATTTCTTTGACATAAATTTTTTGAATTTCTCTTTAAAATAGAATTTTGGTTATTTTGCAGCATTTCTTGGAGATGCTTTTATAATTTGTATTGCTTTCCAATCAAATAAACTAACACAATCAATTGCTACTCATTACTTTAATTATCTCTTTTTAATAGAAAAGTTTTAACCGCCAGAGTAATTCACCACTTACAATTATTTTTGTTGTTTGTATATCGTATAATAGGGTATAAATAAATGCAGTCTCTTAAGCAATTTTCAAGTCGTAAAAATGGTCTTGTTTTTGATAAATTTTGGATGTGATCAAGTTCGGGCAAAGATTTCTCTGGAGAATGATCCTCAGACCTCAGCACAGCTTTCCAAGGGATTGGCACTTTGGATGTATAGTCGGGCTCTTGCTTGTTGATGTGCTACAAGAAGAGGACAAAGTTAGTTCTGAAAGGTGCCTTTGTGGGGTCTTAGGTGTAGGCCTTGAGGCTTGCAATCAAAACTAACTAAGTGCTAGGCGTGCCACTATTATCTCAGTATAGAAGATGTAGAACAAGAGTGTTTTTAGTCACTTACTTGCGCCCCAAGTTACTCGGACTTTTTGTTATCAAAGGATTGTCATGGATGGGTTAAGTCCACATTAAGTTCTTTTTCTTGCCTTGTAAACAAGGACTTTTAGTTCATAGTCTTGTATGTTCAAATGAAAGGAGTCCAGGCCCCTTTAAGTCGTTTGCTTGGTTCTTGATTGACTTTAATGATAACATATCCATTAAACTAACCAGATCCAGATGCAAATGGAACTTTTAAAATAGGAAAACTGATGGAAATAACTTGAATACATACTGGAGAATGCATTAAGTAATAGATCTACAAATTTAGAAAGCAAACAAAGAGCCTCGAGCAAGATTTCACTTTGTCTGACAAGGTTGAACCTCTTGCAATCACTTCTCTTTGAATTAACAAGGGTTTATATGCTAAAAAGGGATGGATGGTAAACAAGTTTACACAGGGGAATCGATACTATGCCACTAAGGGAGATAGCTTGTCGCTAAAAGAGACTGAATTTGGGTTGATTTCAGCTTTTGGATGCAAATCTGGCTTGAGAGCAGAGTTTGTATGTTTGTTTGTTTGATTGGTTGAGTACCCTTGTCTCTGGGGCCTCTTCTTCCTTTTATAGGCAATTTAGCCCGACTGCTGTAGCTTTGCTCTTGACCGAAAGCACTTGGAGGGTAGTGAGTCATCAACTTTTTACTTGGAATGCCACTAGAAAATATTCTTTGGCTAGTAGTAGGTTAGTCTTCATCACTTGTCTCTTCAATGGTAAGCATGTGGCTTGTATTTGGCTGAGAAGGCTTCAATTTGCCTTTGGGCAAGTCCCCTTTTAGTTGGCATCTTTGGGCTTTCCTTCACTCAAATTCAATGTTCAAATATTAACGCAAACAAATCCCTTGTTGTTTTGATTACAAATTATATTCTACAATAATTTACACTAAATACAGGGTGAGAGTTTGAACTTAGAAATGATATTCCACTTGCTCGATGGGACCCCACTTAATCCTGTAATTCGTATAATTGTTCTAAGACGATTATATATCTATCAGCAGCATGCAATGCATGGGATGGCAATTAAGTAAATTATAATTTGGTATCTTTTTACTTACGTACCCCATTCCATTATATTATGGGGTGTGATATCCACACACCCCATTTTACTTCTCACACACCCTTCTAATTTTCGGTCGTCGGATCGGATGAATTGAAGAAAATCAACGGATAAAAATTAACAAGGGGTGTGTGGGAAGTAATTTGGGGTGTGTGGATATCACACCCCTATATTATATGATACTCGGACGACAAAATTGTTAGGCAACGTTCGACAGCGAACTTTGCAAAAGGTTAAGCCTATACAAAATTCAATTTTATATATTATATACCTAGTTTATTATTTCCATTACCTTTTATTTTAATCAATAAGAATATAATCATCTATTAATTTAATTGTACCTCTAGTCTAGAGGAATTAAGTAAATCTTGATCCAATCTGATCATCAGCTAGACAACATATTCTATAGCAAAGCTAAAATGCACGCGTTATTTTCACATATTATGTATGAATTCTCCTGACATCTCATTTAGAGTGGCATCAAACCGACCGACCCGATCAAACCGAAGGATCCAAACTATATTGGTCGATTTAGTTTGATTTTGATCAAGAAAAAATCAAACAATTTAAAAATCGAACCGACTTCATTTACTTTTGGTTTAATTCGGTTTTGATATTTTTAAAACTGACTAAAACCAAATCGAAGCGACCATGTATCTTTTAATTATTTTTTTTTTACACATGTCAACTTATTATAGGTTATTTAAAGGCCTTATTATACACATATTATAAATCTCAACATATATTATAGGAAATTGTCATTAGCACTCCAAAAATCTAATTCTACACTCCTCACAAGTGTATTTTTCTTTCTAATTATAGAAAATTTGGAGTGCAAAATAAACCATTCCCATATTCTAACTTGTAACGATTATTAACAATTAGGAGATTTATATACATGTATCTTATGCTTATGTGAGGTTGTAATAAATAAATTGTTTGCTAGCATTAGATTTTATTTAATTGAAACTTAATTAGTTATATTTAACATGATAAACTTTTTATGTTGAGAAATGTTTAGTTAATCTTTCAATCCAATTTGAATGCATGAGATGTCTGGAGGTTTAGAAGATAAAATTCTTGAAATGTTAAAACGTTTCTTTATTTATGTGTTGAATAGGCTTAAACTGACCGAATCAAACTAAATCAAACTGATTAACAATAATTTGGTTTGGTTTAGTTCAGTTTCAATGGTGGTATTGTTCAAAATCGAACCAAACCAAACAATTAAATACTAGTTGCTTCGGATACATTTTTATTGTCAAATCTAATCAAATAGATCTCATTGATCAAACCTAAATTGTACCCCTTGCCCTTGGTATGAACTGTCCAAAAAAAAAAATGGAACTTTAACGAAAAGCTCCCGGTACTGTTCACTTTAACGAAAAACCACATTTTTACACTAAAAAATCAATCCTGGTAGTATTCACTTTACTCTTTATTTTGTCCTTATCGTTAGAACTCAAAGTTTTCAAGCCCCTTTCATTAGTTTTCCTAAAAAAAATCCATAAATAAAAAAAAAATTGCCCTAAATCATGATTCTTGTAAACATGTTTTTTTACAAACGACTAGTGTCAGTGGATTAAATTGTTAGTTGTCAAAGAGAAAAGAGATCGGTCGGGACTATAAATTATTCAATTAACTGTCCCAGGTTGGGAATAATTTACTTTACCAAATGCATGCATTTGGTTGTGCTGACCTGAAATTAATAGTCAATTTACATATTGCACGGCTGAGTTCTTTGGAAATGTTGGGAAAATGACTTCGTAGGATGCTATTCTTACCTAAATAGAGACGCTGTGTATGTAGGGGACCTTGGGAATTATATATCTCATTGACTATTGATAGCTAGACACAGGTAATCTTTTATGTTGTAAAGGGCTGCTCCTAATAACGACGCCAGGATTTATTTTATTCTTTTACAACCATATTTGACGAATAGAATTTTGGCTCATTACAAAATAATCATCTATAATTAGGTATTGAACTAGCATGAGAGACGAAGCTGAGACTTCTCAATTATTACAAGTAGAGAAGAATATAACTGAACTGTAGTTATAGTTAATGACATTAAATTTTAATTTCATAACATACGTACGTCTATATGAGTTGTTGATTGAGAATCTAATTAGATGACGATATTTATGGATATACGTACCCATATAATTGAAGAAAAAATGCATGTGGGAGAATGTGAGGTCTATATCCCAGAAGAGCTTGGAATCTTAGTCTCTTTCTTTGCTTATGCACCTGTTCATGTGGATTATATCCACATACACAGACGTTTTTGTTATAACAAGGACATCATGCTAAAAGTGAAAGCTGCTGCCACTATCTCTTTGTGTGGAGAGAGAGAGAGAGAGAGAGAGAGAGAGAGAGAGAGCATGTGACTGATATATCACACAAACCCATGTGTCTTACTCACAGTCACAGCAACATGAGGATCAATGAGAGGGAGTAGATTCTCTCCCCTCGAATCCTAGTCCCGATGAAAGTAGGATTCTCTCCCTTCTTTTTTTTTCTTTCGCTTTATTTTTCTCATATTTAAATGATTACGGTTAAGTCATGTCAACATTTTATATTAATTTTTAATAGAAAGATAACGATAAAATAAAGAATGTGAGAGGAGATGATGAAAGGAGATGCAAAAAAATAAAGGGAGAGAATCTTAATCCCAATGAGAGAGTGAGTTAGAATATATTTGGCTTGGATTTCCGAGCCCCTGAAAATTCCTTCTACTGCTCTCTGTTGTTCGTACATATGATGATGATGATGATGGTATCAGAAGAAGAAGCCCACATTTCAGTATATATATATCTTCACTTTCGGGATCATTCAACTCGATTTCTGAATTTTACACTCACTCGATTCAGTTACCCGACCATGACCATATATGAGGCTTATTTTTCTGTTAGAGCGTTTTGAATATGCTTTATTCCTTCTTGGCAAGAGCAGCTAGCCTTGGTTCTTGCAAAAGCAAATCCAAACAACCTAGCAGCTACATAGATTCCTTTCTTCAACATGACTACTCTTCCAACTTGGAATATATGTAAATTTTGATTAATTTCTAGCTACCCACATAGTAATAACATTACTTTGTATGTCGAGTCCCGTCTTAGCAAAACCTCTCTCTGTCCATTCTAACAAAAACGGGGTGATTGGGATCCCGTAAGAACCATGTAGTTACTGATAAAAATAGGGGGGAAACCCTGATACACACACACACACACACACACAATGTTCCATATATATTGTGAATACATGGTTTTAAAACTGTCTTATACGTATCTTGTTTTTCTTACAGTCAAATGAAAGTCTAGGGAAGTTACTCGACTATGGTGAAATGGAAATTTTTATGGATTTGAGGTCTGGTGCAACTATAATATGATACATTACAAGCCTTGCAGTCTTTTCTGTAACCGATTTTGTACCAAAACAATATATAATATGACCGAATTTTGGTTGCTAGACATATTATCCTACTTTCGGCAAACATCTTGCCAAGTCCTTTAAGAAAAGTATAGAAAAGAACTTGCAATAAGTAAAAAAGACAACTAGGGCGCGCGCATCAAATACTTAGCCAGCAAGGCAGTGCTGTTTATTTTTTGGGTCCATGATCGATCGAAATTTGGACCATTGTTTTGAGCAGACTACAGTTCAACGCAAATTTGCTTTGCTATGTGTTCTTTAATTCTATTTGTACTGGGAGGGATTAGTATATTTTATGGTGGGAGAGAGTTTGATTTAGGGAACTGATTTTCAAATACTAGTATCACTTTACATGCACATTTTGTTCACTAATTTTCTTTTGATTTGTTGAATCAAAAGATCATAAAAAAAAGATCTGCAAGAAGAAATTGTGTGCGAAAGTCAGTTTTCTTGATTTATACTAATAAGACTAGTAAATGTAGCTCGCACTGAAAGTATGGTAGAAAAGAGTAACTACGAACCTAGCTAGGTTCAATCTCTTGCTGTAAAAACAAAAATTGGATTATATGATAGTGTTCAAAAGTCTGTTTATGTCAAGTTGCGAGGCAATCTTCTCAAACAGACAATTCTAGGTTAAAAGGGGACAACAAACAATGTTGATGGAAATATATCTAACTATTCTAATAGTTTTCATATTGATTTAGGTTTAGTGCTTGGTTTTCAACTTGAAATAAGAGAGAGATGGCAAATAATAACCAAAGGGGTCAAATATTTTTGAGCTTCGAGGATAAACCTTCATCGATAGAATCAACTTGGAAACATTTTTTAATTAATAATTTGGTTTGTATATGCATAGTACGTATCATTTTTGTTGACTACCTTTTAACTGGAGATAAACTTTAATTATAAATTTAAAGTTAATGTACATTAGAGATGTTGTTAGTAATGTAATCAGTAAATTAGTGACAATAGCAGATTAAATACGATTAGTCCTTCAAATTAAATTGAACTGGATTGAAAAATTTATCAGTCGAATCCAACACCTAACCATAATTCAAATGAAATGACCAATGTAGTGTAGTTTTAGCGTATGAACAAAACCCTAGTTTTGCATTGGATTTGATCGTATTGATATGAACAGTCAGACCAGTGAGTGTCAGAAATGAAACTAGCAAGCTTGGTCTACGACAAACTGACTGCACAGAGAGATACATGAAAGGAAGTAGCACGAAGCTCTGAAGCGCGTGCCAAAGTTATATCGAATCACTGGGAGTCCGGGAGGGCCCCCTGTCATGTCATATTGTCCGGCATACGAAACTGACAAAACAGCAGTTTGTCTCCTAGCGTGAACCAACCACACACTCACGCGCGTCAAAGCTGCGAAATGGTCAGACATGCATATATTCTGAATGATGCTCATCTTTCATTCCATTCATTGACCACATGAGTAGTGCCGTTGCCAAAGAAAACCTAACGTTATTCTTCAGCACACAAAACTCGAGAATTTATGAGAATTGTAAACACATAAATTTATGTAGATGAAATAATCGATGCGTTCTGCTTTCAAAGTATATTAGCAAAAATAATTTTACGTGTTATAATTTGAATAAAATAATAAAAATATGTGACTGTGATTTAGATAAAGAAAATGTTGAAATTTCGATTATAAAAATAATTGGCAACATAAAAAATAACTATGCTACTTATAAGCATATTCAAAGTCTTTTCTTTTTTCAAAATTTATACTCTCAGCGCTAACTCAAAAATTGTCCTTGAAACTCAAGAAAAACACAGCAAAACAAATTCCTTTTTTTATTTTATTTTTTTAACAAACAATATTATTTACATTAAAGGGGATGTGAGTTTAGCCTCATAATGGGTTAGCAATAATATGGTTCAAATTCAAACTTAAGATCTCTCACTTACAAGTGGAAAAAAAAAATTACTAAACCGTAGTACTAAATGACTTTTCTTCATTATTTTTAAATATTATATTTTTTCGGGTCATAACAGAAAGTCGAAGACCAATCTATTTCCATGTCTCATTGTCCCTGCAGTGGCCTGACCTATGATTTTGGAATTGGAATTTTTATGTTTGTGGAATTGAGTGACGATTTTGGCTTCTTTTGAGAGAATTGTCCTAAAGTAGTACACAAAAACCAAATTAACGTAATTAACGCAGCCTCATGATCATCATCATGAATCATCTGATCTCATCAGAGTCATCAGGGGCCAGGACACAACAATAGTACATTCACATATTATTACAGAATCATTTTTTCTCGTCGGCCCAAATCTTAGTGCCTCACGCAAACCCAATTATTGGGATTTCAATCATAGAATAAGATGATTCTTCATGCGCATAATAATAATAATAATTAATAAATAATAAAACAAGATTTGGACGTGCATGTTTTGTAAACAAATGGTTTTGTTGGAGAGTTGGATGTCACTCAACTCTGCCGGTGGACGTATTTATATGTCTGCATTATGTTATGTTTAGACAAAAACAAAGTGGGAAACTGATTTCTCTCTATCTTCCATGGGTTCCATGCATATATATAATGAAGCAATATGGACCGGAACTAATATATTTGACAACGCAAATTTATGACGCGTTGTCCCACCAATGAAAAAAGGCCATGGTTTTACCAAAATCTATGGCTTTAAGATAATTTTCCAACTAATTAGCTAGGGTTTTTTATTAACTTTGTCCCCAGCCAGGATAATGGGAGGATAAATATACCAAAACACACTCAAACACACATATTGAAACTTTGCACCTCTAAATTTGTAGTTTACAAGATATGTTTATATATATTTGATTAAGCATCTACACCAAGGAAGATAACAACCCTTTTATGTTTTTATTTAAGCATTGACACCAAGGAAGAAAAAATTTCAAGTGGTTTTAAGTCGCATCGTTTGGTCCAAGGGCTTAAACCCTGGCCAAAACAATGTAATTTTGGTCTAGCCACTTAAAACTACTTTAAGTTTTCTAAAGGGAAAATTTCTCATTCTTTACACGAAGCAGCAGTCTTCCTCCCCCATTACAAACACCATCCAAAAAAAATTCTTGGATCCACCATTGATGTTGGTTGTGAAATGGGATTATCATGTTCTTGAAAAAAAGACGACGTAGATGAATGAATAAAAGATGCCATTTGAAGAAACTGAGTTAGGATACATCTTGTTTTGGCCAACCTTATATATAATACCGCACGACGACCATATACAATTAGAACGCATGGTATATAAGAAGGTGAATATCTAGCAGACAGGAATTAGCATATATATAAAGTGATAAGCTTCCTTAGACTGGAAGCTTAGTCCTTTTAGTGATTAACAATAATGGTCGAAATTTAACTTTAATACAAAATATGTGTCAATATTATAATACGCTCTCGCAAGCTAAATCAAAACAAGTGAACTTTCCAAGTATTAAACGGGGGAATCGCATCAATTAAAGTCAAGAAAAGAGAGCCTCCATAATTAACACGAAACTCTTGAATCTTGATCGGCTATGAAGTAGGAGTAGGCTTATTTCTTATAAGCACATACAAGGTCCAACGACTAAATTAAGCTACATTTCTTCTCATAAACTGCAAATTCACTATTCTATCATAACTATATGAAACAGTTGCTGCATAGCAAAAAAATAAAAATAAAAACAGTTTTATATGGATAAGTTCAATTCCAGAAGAGAAAAACTAACATTCAGCGCAGACAGTGCTATTTTGTTAACTGATTGGAGTACAAAGGCGTTCGATTTTCATTCAAAGCTCCATGAAATACTCATACAATCACTGTAATAGTATTGCAAGCATGCTAGCTAGCTCATACATCATATATATAATGCCTTCCTAAAACTAAATCCAAAATAAAACAGTCCCTAAGCTCACAGATGAAGCAGGAGAAAAAAGTAAACAAGAACATAAAACAAAAACCTACCATTTCTAGGGTTTCTACTAGACCATCACGAAGAACAAAGCTCATCATCCTTAATTTCCTCACATTTTATCATCCAATGATAGGAAGGAGCTCTTGATTTCTTCCGAGTTAATTTTCTGTAAAATTAAGTAAAACTTGAAGCTAGCAGCTTCGCAGTGAAGTATTCGATCTGATCACCAAAGTACAAATTGGAACTGAAGTTTATAGGGGATTGTTAATATTATTGCTAGTAGTGGAAGTAGAGTTAAACCCCGAAAGATCAGTCCATGCAGTAGTAGTACTAGCACCACCACCGCCGCGGCCGCCATTGCCCCAGAACTGATCATTTCCTGAATTATTATTCATCCCCAACAACTGCCTCGACAAATTCAACTCCTGATTCTGTTGTTGTTGTTGTTGCTGACTTTCTAATTCCGTCTTCACCGAAGCCATTTGAGGTATACTCATCCCCGCAGACGGTGCTCTTGGCCGCACCTGATTATACCCCGTTAGCTCAACTCCACTGTTCTCGAACATCAGCCCCGCTGACGTAGGATCCAACCCCGCCATGAAAGGAAACGACGGCGTCTGCTGCTGGAAATTAAAGAGCGATCCACCGCTAGCTCCTAGACCACTCCCCATCTGATGAAAACCACTCAAGTCTCCAATTCCATAATTACTACTATTATTATTGTTCATCATGCCGAAATTTAAGGCCATGTCGGTGGGGAAAGACGACATAAAACGGAGCGGTGGGATTTGCGGGCTCATCATCATGTTATCATTATCCGCCGAGCCGGCCGCACTGTTGTTGTTTAACCCTAAATTTGCGTGGCCTGACGAACTGGCCGAACCGGTTGGCTGGTCCGAGCTGCTGGCTGGGGACTTGGAGGCGCTGCTGCTGGTTCCTTTGCTCCTTTTGTTTCTCCTGCAGCCACCGCCAACTGGAACGTTACGCAGGGCCCCACCGCGTGTCCAGTACCTTCTGCAGGTCTTGCAAAAGTGGCGGGGCTGCGTGAGGCTGTAGTTGTTGAAGTAGCAGAACTTGGTGTTGGTAGACTCGCACCGCGGGCATTTTAGAGCCTGCTCTGGGAGGGGGATGTTGGCCATGCGGGCTCGATCTGCCATGGAGCCTGGCCTGATCGAGCCTGAGCCACCTACCCCACTGCCTCCATGAGGGTTTGAAGGCGGAGGCTGCGGAGGAGGTGGAAGGAAGTGAGAGTTGTGGTTGTCGATGTTGTTGTTGGTGTTACTTCCTGTTAAGTGGTGGTGCTGATTTGGTTGCTGCAAATGAAAGAAGAGAGAAAAATCAAATTAAAAAGCAAAAATCAAATATCTGGTATATTCAAGAAGATCATGAAACAAAACAAAAGCAATAAGAATATTTGGCTTTTGAATTTTTGTTTTTTCACTTTTTTGGGGGAAAGAAATTCCATGAGAAAAACCAAGTTGCTGAAGAAGGTGGATAGAGAGGTTACCTGCTGCCAGTTGGCTGGATCAAGATAAGCTGGAATGGAAGAGAAAACCATGCTTCTCTCTTGTGGTGGTCTTTAATTCTTTCTCTCTTTTGTAAAAGGTTGATGGGTTTTTGAAGATAATAGTGGAGAGAATCACATCAACAACAAAGAGAGAGAAGCTAGAGAGTTGCAGAGAGAGAGAAAGGAAGATAGAAAGAAAGAATGGGAGGGTGGGAGTGGTGAGGAACAAAAATAAAGGAGGAGCCTTTTATGTATTTATATACTAATAATTTTACTTCTTGTTGTTGTTTTGTTTTGGTTGAACATTGTTCCTTCACACTCTCACTGTGCTAAGACTACTCTTTTTGTTTTATTACTTTTTAGGGTTTTGAGAAGGATGTTCTCTCCCTCTATCAGTTTCTTAATCCATAAGCTTTTCTCTCTCTTACTGTGGGTGCTGTGCTGTGCTCTGCTGTGCTGGGGAAAAAGAGATGAGTGGCTCTCATCCTGCATGGAAAAAGTTGATGATGTTGTTCATAAATTATTATGTGTGGAGAGCAGCTTAAGTATTATATCATATTATGTATGTGGTAGTGTTAGTTTAATTTGGTGCAGATCCTCTACATGGGCAACTCTCATGTTGATACACTTATCAACACAATTTTTAATACAGATGAATTCTATTATTGTATTTAGGTTTACTGTGTTGGAGATTATGTTAATAACTAATAAATGTGTCAAATTTATATGTCTAATTATCATAGTTCAATGCAAACGAAATTTGAATGAAGTTAACTAAAAATAGTACGCTTCACTTTAATCCACTTCCCACAATTAAATAAATTTAATGTAAATTGAAAAATAAAAAGACTACATGACCCAATATCTTATGATTAAAATATGAAATAATGCATGATTAAATTATGAAAAATGAAATTGTTATGGGAGCCTTAGTTTAATTAAAAAGAAAAGGTGGTTCTTGTGCTTTGGTGGAGTGGCCTCACAGGGTCACAGTCCAAGTGTCCGACCGAGTGAACCCTTTTACCCGGTCCACTCTGTTCCCTTCCCCCTACCCCACTCTCTTGCTTTATTTTTGCATGGGAATATTATATTAATATTACTCCCTCCCTTCTGCCCACGCGCCCTTCGTTGCCGTTCTCACTTCTCACATTCCATGTGATACTTTTTTTTTCCTCCTCTAATAAAATAGAGAATGTTAATAAAACACTCATGTTACTATTTATTTTTAAAGTTAAAGATATTTTTACTTTAAAAAATCATTCTTGGTATAATTCACTCACAACACATTTTTATCATTTTAGTTAAAATTCAAAGTTTTCAATTCATTTTCATTAATTTTTCTAATAAAATCTTATTTGTGAACCAGATAATGACTTGGATCCAATCTCCATAAGATATGACGATGGCCATGCATACGACTTTGAGGGAATATTTGGCTTAACGCGTCAAATAATAATGATGTTTACAACTTTATTTATTATTATTAGATATGTTTAAATTTTGATATTTGTACAGTAGATAGACATAATTCTAAAATTTAAATTCATTTAATGATAATAAGTAAAGCAATTAATATTACTAACACTTCAAAAATCGTGAGCAAAAATACACCTCAATTTTGACTACATAAAGTTCAAGTTCAAATCACATTTTTCCTGTAATTGTTTCCTAGCAATCTTTTGACAAGGGGATATTTTCTAGGGTGTTAGTGCCACTTTAAAATATCACGCTGAACTATTCTCAATGCAAAGTTTTTAATTTTTCTTTAATGGTATGCAACATTAAGTGATTCAAAAGTGAGTGACTAAGACTGAAAATTAAAACATATAATTGCCATGATAGTCAAATTTAACGGCTAAAATACACGTTAAACTGAGTGCTACGTAACATTAAAGTCGAACTCCAAATTTTTCTTATGCTTCTGTAAATTTGGAGTGCACAATGACTTGTCAATAATGGCTTCTCATTTAGATTCTAAAATACTCAAATTTAAGAAGGGGACTCTAAGTTCAAATGCAAGAGAGCGAATCTTGACCAACTAGCCTAACTCGCATATGTTAAAATTGATCAATTTTAATCATTTAGTTTTGTTAGTTAACAATCAAGTCTTAAAGAGTTTTAACATTACAAAGAAGAGTAGAAGAATGCTTAGGGCTGTTTGGTATTCAACTCGGATACAATTTTTAATAACTTAAACCCAAATTCTTGGTTTTTTTTTTTTTTTTTTTTTTTTTGCCGAAGTCTGAGGTATCCCATGCCCAAAAGGGTAGGAATAATCTCCACTGAGGCTTGGAAAGGTTAAGGTATTTAAGCCCACTCCTGATTACAATCAAAGACACATATCTTCCCAAAACTTTTAATCTGAGAATCACTCGTGTTTATGTCAACTTCGTGCCTCGAAACAAAGACTGGGGAGCAAACTCGATTGGAAATTCCATTACGTTTCTGCTAGACCACTTGCCATGGTTAAACTCAAATTCTAGTTTTGTAGGCTTGTTCTCATAAGTTAACTAAAAATTAACTTAAACAAAACTTATTTGATGAAACCACAGAACGTTTTTAGAGTTTTTAGAGTTTTTATACACCAAACAACCTTCAGACACAATTCAACTTTGGATACAGCCTAACCCTCAATCTTTTCCATATCCTCTCTCTACAAAGATAGCCACCAACGTCCTCTCTCTCTCCTAGAAGATCGTCGTGTCTCTCTCTCTTCTAAAAAAAAGACTATTTTTGCTCACCCCTTAACCCAAGATGACCACTTACCCAATTCTTCCGTCAGCTTAGTATAGATACTATCGTCAGTTAAAAAAAAAAAAAAAAACCCAAGATAGTCCCCCCTACCAAAAAGCTACATGTGTCGCATTCATTGACCATGATTATGTTGTGTATTTGATTAAATATTTATGGAAATAAAAAAAATAAACGAATTAAAAATAAAACTTACCGTTTATTCCTATTCTCTCTCCTTAAATAATAGATGATTGCAATCTTTAATTTCACACTACCCCTTCCTCCTATCATAAAATAAAAGTTCATGCCCGCACCATACCAGAAAACAATAAGAACGTAAAGCAAATATGGCAATTTCATGAGCCACCAAGTTGTCATCTCGCCGTTGCCAATTACATGATATTATTTCGATTCTCGAAGGCTAGCTCATACACATACCCTTGGTTCCTATCAACTTCAAGACAATCACTAGGGTTGGCACATGTTGGTTTGGGTCGATTTTGGGTTAAAACTGAAATCAAACCGATCTAGTCGGTTTGGCCAAAATTGCAAACCGAAACCAATCCAGTTGGGTCTAAAACCGATCAGGTCAGTTAACTGAATGTGGCAGGTTGATTTGGATTGGTTCTCGATTTGTGTGAACACGAAAATACATAATAAATTTCTCTAAGAATTTTGGTTCTCGGATCGGTTTGGTTAACCGTACCCTAAGAATTTTGGGAACCGATTGCCAAACCGATTAAGGTCGGCACGGTTCGGTTTAACCATCGGAAAAAAAAACCAAACCTTCGGTGCAATTCCGGCTGTTCAATCGGTTTTTTTTTTTTTAATGCCCAGCCTCACTCTCTCTGCCACACAAGCCTCCAGCACCAACACAAGTTCAGTTGCACCAACGCTTAGATGCACTTGCACTGCACACCCAGCCACGAACTCACCTGCATCATTTCGAATCACAACATCAATCCAATAATTTAATTGGTGGGATATTGATGAAAGAATAAATATTAAGTTTTTAAATTTCACGAAATTATTTTTCTTTTAAGTGGAGATTTAATTAAATACATTGTTTAACCATGATTAGTAAAAGAGACACGTGGCACAAGTTTGGAGAGAAATAACGCTCGCTTTGGGTTAGGGGGTGCGAAAAAAAAAAAAGTTACTCTCCGCGAAGATCTCTGCCAGCGAATTCCTCAGAGTATGAAGCTTGTTAAAGTATCAGCAAATTCCTTAAACCAAAAAAATGGAAACAAAGTGCACATTTGATAACACAGGCTCAAGTTGTCGAAGAGACTTACATGAAACCATACAATTCAGAGGTAATTGTTGAGACCTTCAAACCATTCAGAACGATTTATACAAAGTTCCAGTAATACGTGTGTATCTGTTAGGTACCATCTCAACATTTGTTCATTTTGATTTAGGAATATCTGTTTCGGAGTTCCAACGGAAAGGTCTGGTCAGAGCGCCAGAGCGTGGAGACGAGTGAACTGAAGCACTTTGAGAAGCATTTGTTCTTTCTGGCCGCTGGTGACGCTGCAATAACTTCACAATGGTTGCATCATCGTGCAAGGAGAAGGGTGTACTGCCAAAAAGACAATTTAACTAGTAAGAGAACGATTATTCACAACTACTTTGTAGTGTCTCCAAAGTAACACAAAGTATGGATACCTATTGAAGTCGAAGAACACCACGCGCATGTCTTCGGAAATCTCAACCTCAACACTAGCATGAGAGCTTGTCTAGAGAAGGAAAAGAATTGAAAACTGTAATTACGGTCATACACATACACAAGCTGTTGAATACATTGCTTACAATTGTGAACCCTATGTATTTATATAAGTTAGAACCCATGATTCTAATCCTTGTAAAACCAATAGTTCTCGCACCTGATTTGAATGTGTTAAAGAATGTTAGAGACGTTACACAAAATTGAACTATAGATACAGATGGTTGATCGATGGTACAAACATTAGGAACAGGGTATGCCTTCCTTTCAACATACTATCCTTTCCTACACATTCCACCTAAGAAGCCTAAAGACTGCGCTTGTATAAACCATTTTCGACCCAAGGAAAAAAGAACACAACCATGGTCTAGCAGTGCAAGACACTCTGGTATTGCAGATTGATTTCCAAAAAAAATAAAGTCCAAAGTCTATTCAAGTGTGCACTAGCTGGTCAACAATCAATCCCGACAAAGGACATAGTCTATGCATCAGCTGAAATGTGAACAAAACTAGTGCCCTTCTGACCTAATCCACAGAGAAGATAAATTTGAGTATCATGGCTCTTGGTCATTGCCTTAAGTGGTAAAGAGCAGAGTGAGGACTGAGAAATGCTCAAATTCAACTCAAAAGGAATGAGAACCGCATGCTTCAGTTGTGCGATCATTAGGACTCGGAACAGATTTTTTTGAACTTTAAACAAGTCATAGTCATGCAAAACAGACGGAGGACAATAAAGTCATATACCTGAACCAGTATAAATGGCAACGAAAATCCTTCAGGAAGAGTGTTCCCATTCTTGAGCAACTGCTTATTGTGCAACATTAAATCTTCGAGATCTGCAATCTTTAACATATTTCCACAAAAATAAAAAAGACGATTAGAACATAAGCCGGTAGAGTAATTTCTTTGGGACAAATTAAACAATGCTAAATTCTATATTTTCTAGTCTTCACAGATTTTTTTACGAGCAATCACGCCAACTGGTTATTGCAATTTAACAACTAATGTTCCAACACAAGTCAGACTAGCTAAAACATTCCTACAATGACTGAATAAGAGTCTAAAAACACAGAAGACTCCAAAATCATGAACGAAGAAAACCAGACGTAAAGTATGTAAAACTTCATTACTTGCTCTTCTAATTCTTTCAAGTATGCCGTCTTCCTTCCAATCGTATTCACCAATTTGACACACTCTTCCTGAAAGGATCAAAAACCAAATCAACATTGTCAAATTATTCCATCCCATTATTGTATAGTATGTTGATGTATCACATGATCAAGATAATGACATTCACTAACATTCATCCCTTCCAGATTCATTATACTTCTGTCTGAAGGACGCCCCTTCCACTTGATTTCCTTTTTAGCTGTTGTGACGATATCCAGTGCCTCAAGAACATGGAACACAGTATATACTCGACGTCGTACGTTTTCAAACTGAGAAGTTGAAAAATCATTTTCACAACTTACTTGAGTAATTTTCATGATGGAAAAATAATGGTAGAAGTAATGATTATTATAACTCAAAAATCGGTTCCATGTATTGTTCTGAATCGAACCTCTTTCGAACACTTTGCTGTTTCAGAGTCATTTCCAGAAAACTCAGAAATTATCTCATCTGCAACCTGAACATCATCACTATAAATACTGATACTCAACCACTCACTGGTCAAAGAAGCCAAAATAAATTACAAAATTCTGAAGATTGGGTGGCACTGGAAAACTTTCCTTCGCATAACCACGACGAACTCCAAAATTTAATTCAATGAGAAGCCATACCCATTATCCGCAATGAAAAACCATAGATACACGATCCTATAAACAGTTACTAGTTACTACGTAAGGGATCTCTTAATTATTTTCCCCAACGCTCCTTCACCAAACAAACTTCATAGTTACTCTAGAAAAATAAAGAAAACATACCTTAGATAAGGTGGTTGTTCCCTTGCTCTCCAATATGTTGCAAACTGAAAAAGAAGAAGAGAATAAGATGTTGACTAGCCCCATCTCCTACAAGTAGTAATCTATTACAACGAATACGATATTCTTCTTTCCTTTCACAGACACATACACACAAATCTGAATCGTTCATATGAATTACTGACCTCTTGAACTGAACTCTCGCAGACCTCCCGCCATTATTGCCGATGCCCTTTTCTTCTTTGGTGCATTTCTGCAGGAACAAAAAGAAAAGGAAAAGAAACAAAAAACGTTTTTGAGAAACAAATGCCACTTGATGCAGCCATCAAGCAGGAGCAGCTGCATTTCAGAACTCAAAAATTTTGAAACGATAACATATGGATACGAAGAGCGAATAAACGCATAAGCCACTTGACTCACATCTCAACAGAACTTCGGGCGCTCTCGGAAGCAGCTGCATTGTTCATCACTGAAGCTGAAACAGAACTTGCTGCACTAGAATTTTTCTGAGAGAATCCACTAGAAGAATCCCCAGAGTAATTATCATCCATATTGTTCTAGTATCTACACTTGGCAGTGATCCTCAAATTCCTAAGTTCCTGCAAATTCAATATAAAAAATCAGAAGAAAAAACTAGGTGTTTACAGTTTGAAATTTGTTTCTTGCATCATGAAAGGAAAGAGACCAAATTGATGAGTTTCCAAAAAAAAATATATCAATTCAGAATGACCAAATAGCAATTGAATAAAAAAATGCAGAGTGAGCAAATTGATGAAGTTCAAAATTTACTAGAACAATCAGAATCCAGATATTGTTCATCAATAAAAAAAGTAGAGAAAATAATTTCAATGATCATGTATTTGTGGGGTTAAATTTCAAAAGATAATGAAAAAAATGGAGGCATTCAACTGGAAAAATAGTGAAATATCTAACCTGAAGAGGGAAGGTGAAGCTTTTCGAAAGGAGGAACGCGAAACCCTAAAACTAGAGGGATTTTTGCAGCATATTTGGAGTTCCCGCTTTCCGCGAATACGAAGTAGGAAGTAGGAACAGTCCCAGATGAACCCAAAGGGAAGCCCAGAGACCAATTGACGAAATTGCCCATCCAAATGGGCCAGCCCGTGTTTGATTTTTATTCGTAGTATTATAATATGTGGTGCGGGATTAGAACATCAAGGTTTCGTGGTGTAGTTGGTTATCACGTCAGTCTAACACACTGAAGGTCTCCGGTTCGAACCCGGGCGAAGCCACTAATCATTTTGAATTTTTTTTGCTGTGAGATGAAGTTCTGATTAACCTACTACGACTCAGTCTCTTTTGTTTTTATTTCTTTTCTTTTTGTGATGAAAAAACTTTCGTCTTTGAATCCTTAGTTGTTACAGTATGACAATCCGTAATACGGATACATTGCGTCATATCGTAGCAGAAACGATTCATAGGGGGACAGCGCTTAACAAGACTATTTACACTGCTTAGGCCTGATATTTTCGGAACCAACAAGTTTCACAATGAGTTGCTCTACCCCTTTGCAACAAGTTTCACAATCGTCCCTGGCAAATGTGCCGGCAAAAGGAGCTCCACTTTGGACCATGTCGTTGTAATGTTCCAACGTTAGAATGATTGGATTTGCCTTCAGTGGGCTATCCTAGGGCTGGGCACGGGCCGGGCCGGACCTAATTTTCAAGGAACCGGAGGTTAAAAGAAACGGGCCGGGCCGAGTCGGGTACATCATATTTCATTACAGGAATCGGACCGAACCCGGCCCGTTTGAAACGGGCCGGTCCTTGGTTTTTTTTTTTTTTGCGAAACCGCTACGGAAAGGACTCCAGAACCACCGCCATGCTGCCTTCGTTGTCGCACCACAGCTTCTCCACCGAGCCCCGCGCCGGCACCGCCACGTTTCTCACCATGGCCAACATCCTCACAAGCAACACCTCCATGCTTTCCGACTCTGGTGGCACCTGCTCCGTCTCGGACTGCATCCCTCTCTGCTCTCGGACTACCTAATGGAAGAGAACAAAACAAAACACACCATTTTAATATTCAATACCCAATTTTTCAAATGGCAAACAGATCTGAAGCAACTAAATTCCCCAATCAAATTATAAAAACTTATCGACTCACACTCACAGAACCCCCACAACATCAGTCATTTAAAAATCTCCTTTTAATAAAATCATTACGAAGAAAAGAAAAAAACACAGCTGCACAGCCTCATACCACCTCAATCAGAAGACATCAGAACAAGGAATCATACAAAGAACAAATTTAAACCAACCCAATACAAATTTGTAATAAAAAAAAACAAATTTATCTCATAAAATAAAAAGGTGCGTCAATTGAAATAAAAAAAAGGAAACGAGGTACCTGGAGTCTGGAGATACTTGAGCAGTTGAGAAGATGCTTCCGTATACGAGTCCAAAGGAAAGGAGAATGCGGAAGCCCGAGCCACCTGCAAAATCCCGAAGAACCCAGATCACCAATTAGATAAACAATTACCAAATTGGTCCAAAATCCACACAATTAACAATTCTTCCCCAAAATATATACCAAAGAACACAAAAAATAGAAGAATTCAGCAAACAGTAAAGAATTCACCTGAACTGGCGGCGGCGATGGAGTGTTCGTGGTCGCGACGGCAGTAATGTCGTTGGGGACGAAAGAAGGAGAACGAGAAGATGGGTGGTATGGGACCGCGGGTGCCTGGGTTCTCTAAGTCTGGGTAGGATGTCCGATGTCGTCGAGGAGAAGAATCGAAGAATACTCGATCAGAGAGGACAGACAGTTGAGTGACTTGAGTCACAGACGGCAGAGCATGACGGCGAGAGACGGAGAGTGTCGAAGACGGAACAGCGGAGCTGCGGAAGAGCGGAAGAACCGAAGAAGACAGATTTAGAGGAGTCGAAGTCGATCAGAGAGGAAAGAAAGAGAGTAGACTAGGGTAAAATCAACGGTGAAGATTGGACGTTATGTTCCTTTTCAATCTCGTCCGTCCATTTGGTCTAAAAACGGGTCGGTCCGGGGCCCCGTTTTTCTATACATTTGGAACCGGCCCGTCCCTAAAATATCAAGGGCCCGGCCCGGCCCGCCCCGTTTCCCCTATTAAATAATTGGAACCGGCCCGTACCCGCCCCGAACCTTAATTACCCGCCCCGACCCGCGGTTCCTGTACCCGTTTGCCCACCCCTAGGCTATCCCGCCTTATATAATGCAGGTTATGATTCACGCTTGTGTTCTGGTAGTCCTTATGGCTGCAGGCAACAGTGTGGAAGTAGCACTCTGGGGATGACAAGAAATTGGTGTAGTACATGAGGAAAGTACGGGGAAGATTGTCCCACCCCAAACACAGAATTCGAGAAATGACTTCGTCAGCACCACCCACGTCGATCCTGAAAGCAGAAAGTTTGAGGTTCAAGGTGTGCAAAATAAAATGGTACAACAAACCATCAGCCACAGAGAGCGCAACTGAAAAAGATAGATTACAGTTCCATAACCCACTACAAGTTCCCAACAAGTACAATAAGTTCGTTTGCATCAAGTAAATGGCATTTTCAGATTCCCAATCAAGGTTGCAAAAACCAAATATATAAAAACGCCAGGTTACAATTTAAGTGTTAAACATGACTTTTGCGACAGCGCACTTGTTAAAAATCTAAAGAAACACTGATGGTACGTTTTCCAATATCATACTGATGTTGGAGATAATCGAATGACCTCCAGTCTTGCGAAACACAGAAATTATCTAATTTCATTAGAAATAGTACTCGGCTCTAAAGCTGCATTGGTTATATGAAGAAAGCACATTGAACACATAGTTCTAAGAAATACCAGATACTTCATGCTTTTTCTTCTCAAGGTAAATGATGTAATGCAAAATTACAGTACGGAGGCTGTACAGCAAGCTTAAAACTAAAGAACCGAATTTGTTCTGGGTTTTTTGAAGCAGTATAAATAGGGTTTAGGGTATGAAAATTGTGAAACCATTTCGATGTCATAACTTCCGATTCACCTAACAAAACCCTACCACTCGTCTAACAAGTGTTGACGCATACAGTGTATTAGCACACACAAGCATCCATTAGTAGTACTAGCAGAATCCACTCGGTCCTACCTTTCATAGACTCAACCGGAAAGTAGGAAATCATACATTTCTATCCTAGCCAGCACAAGATAAGCAACGTATGCTATGCTTAATTGTAAAGGAGTAGTACCCATGTATAACTTGAACGAAGCGGGAATTGATCTTCTCTCTCTCGCCCAATACACACCGGATTTCATAGAGTGGTACAAACCAGGAACAATAATAACAGGCCTTGCTCTTTGATTTCTGCAACATTTGCACAATGTGAGAAACTATAAAAACCACGTCCAACACTCGAACTCGAAACAAACATGTTAAAATTTAAAAAGCATTACGCTTTACTCACTCTTTCCAACCAATATTGCTTGTGTGCTCCAAGAAATTGAGCTCCCTTGGCAAGAACGAAAATATATGCAACAGATCTAGATAACCCAAATAATAATTAGCAAACATAATGAACCCTTAATCAAAAAAATTAACTAGATTTACCACAAATAGTAAAGCTACCGTCTTGGCACATGAGAGGATAATCCGAGGCGCCGAGATTAATAAACCAATCCCAATCCTCGCCCGCTTCAGCAAAATCGCAATGGCGTGGAGCGTGGCGGCAGTCATGGTGGGGCCTTGGCGGTGACCAAATTGGCGTTCCCGATCACCATCGCGTTCCGAAACTCCCGAATCGTGCCTTCCGATTTCACGTACTTCGCCAGCTCGAGCCACTCAACATCAGAAGCTTCGAGATAGGTGGAGTAAATAGTAATTCCTCGGGTGGTAAACCGCCTGAAGGAACCACCGCAGCTGGGGACCATCGCCCTTGGAGCCCGATATGAGGTAGGCGAATCTCGGGAGTTTCGGAAGCCCCAACCGGTGGCTGTTTTCGTCGTCGGTGTTCTCTGTCACGTCTTCGAAATTCCGGTCGAGGGTAGTGAATTCGCGTTGCTCGAAGTAAAAATCGGCGGCGGCGGAGGAGGAGTATTTACCGTGTCCGGCGAGAGTTAGGGTGAGGAGGAAGAGGAAGAGGAGGGAAGTGGCGGTCAAAATCACGAGCCATTGAGAGCGAGCTCTTTTCATGGAGGTGAGGTGGGTTTTTGGGATTTTTGGAGAAATTGGTAAAAAAGATGAGAGATTTGTGGATTGTTTGGGCGGTTGTTTGGAGGGAGGAGTGAGAAGGCGAAGGGTGGTGGTCGGCGTGAAGTGGAGCTTGCGTCTGTTTGGTGGTTACAGGTGGGAAATGGGTTTAGTGGGGGAGGGAAAAGGATCCGGCGGAACCTAGAAATCCCGTTCGTACAGTGTGCGGTGGCTTTTCGTTGGATACTATATATATTTAATTTTAAAATTTAAATTTTGAAATAATTTATGACTTCACGATATACGATAAACGGTTACAATCATATGATTCTTAAGAAAATTATAGTAGACTAGTAGTTGGTTAATTAATTAAAAAATATTATTCTTATTGTCTATTTGTAACATATATCTGTATTAAAGATGATACATACATGTCCTAATGGACCGTACTATTAGAGAAATGATACAAATAAATTATAAGTGTAGCACCTCTATTTAATTTGAAATGTTGGTTACGATTTGTTGTCATTCGAACTTTCGTCTTGAGCTAAGACCCAATTGCGACTCTATAATTGTGACCGTCCAAATGGGGCAAATTTGGAGATTAAAATTCGAATCTTTTTCGGATATAAAAAAAATTGTGAATATCATTCGGCCAAAGAGATGAGGAGGAATGGGTTTGATTCATAGCCGGTGCCGATGTGTGAGGACGTTAGAGGGAGGGGATCTTGGGATGAGAGAAGTCGCAGTTAGGCTCGCCATCACCTGCAAGGTAGAGTGGGTAGCTGATTCTTCGTGTTTCTGATGCACAAGAGAGAAACTAGAGAAGGAAAAAGAGATAACGAGAGAGAAGGAGGAAGCGAGAGTTAGCGTGTCATTGGCCCCAACTATTATACCGAGATTTTTGGAGGGATATCCAAGCGAGTGTGAATTGGACTTAAAAGGTAAGACCAAATAAATTATACAAATAGTATTTAATACATAAGCGCACCAAACAACTAGTCCTATATTATTAATCTTATTCGGTCACTTATACGAATCGCCAAAAAAGACCTATCTAATGTAACATCTCTCGAAGAATTATTTATAGCTTCAGCTTGCAACACACAAAAATGACCAATAGAAAAAGATACGTATATAACATATGTGACAATTTGATTTTTTTATTAAGAAACCCAAAGTAGCCTCAAGATCAGATTTAACACTACCATTAAAGTTAATTCTAACTTAATTATTTGTAGGAGGAATTCAACCATACTCCTTAAAGTTTTTAATCTATCATCGTTTTTAAATTACAGAGTTGCTCTTTTTCATATCAACTTAAATAATCTATGTTATGCGAAAACAAAAAAAATACTAACTAATAAAAAAATGAGAAGAAAGTTGCATGTCATGTCGAATTCCTTTCATTTGCAAAACCTAATCTTTTTGTCGAATATCTAAATCCAGCAAATCCAATTGTATAAATCCCTAATAACTTTGCACATCCATTTTTTTTTTTAATATAATCACTTTGCAAGATTATTGTGTTTCAGTATAACGTGGTTTATTTAAGTTGATAGCTTAATCCACCTTAAAATTAGGGTAAAGTACAAAAAACTACCTCAACTATTGGTGTCACGACACTTTCATACCTCATCTTTTAAAATTGACAATGTCATACCGCATCTTACGAATTTGTGACAATGTCATCCTCCGTCAGTTTTTCTGTTAATTTCTCTGTTAAATGCTGACGTGGCCCAACACGTGTCCCACTTACTAATCCAATTGGATTAAAAAATAATTAAATATATTTTTAATAATAAAAAAAATATATATATATATATATATATATATATTAAATCTCTCTCACTTTCTCCTCTCTCTCTCTTCCCCCTTTCTCGCCACTCTCTCTTCTCTGCAACCCAAAACCTCTTCCCACCCGACCCATTCCCACCCGTCCTCCACCACCCTTTCTCTCCTCTCTCTCTCTCTCCCGCCTTTCTCGCGACTCCCTCACTCTGCCAACCCGGTTCGTCCCCCCCCCAACCCAACACGCACTCATCTCTCCTCCCCCATCTTCATCTTCGTCCCCTTTTCCCTCTACCTGCAACCCAGAAACAAAAAAAAAAACAAAAAACAAAAAGAAAAAAAAATTCATACCCAATTTCGGCCCAAGAAGAAGAAGAAGAACGAAAAAAAAAAGACAAATCCAGTTTCGCCCCAGAAGAAGATGAAGATGAAGATGAAGAAGGAGGAGAGAAAAGAACAAAAAAAAAATTGAAATTGGTGCAGGACAAGGAAAGGGGACACCGCACCCCTAGGAACTTCTTTTTTTGTTTTTTTATTCTTAATTTTTTAATATTTAATTATTAAAATTTTATTTAATTATTTTTTAATCTAGCTGGATTAATGAGTGGGACACGTGTCGGGCCACGTCAGCATTTAACAGAGAAATTAACAGAAAACTGACAGAGGTATGACATTGTCACAAATTCGTAAGATGTGGTATGACATTGTCAATTTTAAAAAATGAAGTATGAAAGTGTCGTGACACCAATAGTTGAGGTAGTTTTTTGTACTTTACCCTTAAAATTAATATGAGAGCTCATATAACAAAAAGCAATGCTTGGCTGTCACAACCCGTTCCGGGATTTTATATATCGGGGACGTAAAATGACGAAATTACCCTTGATGGGTATTAAGGCATGTGTATGTGTGACATATCTTTTGGACTAATTACATTTATTTCATAAGTTTTTATAAAATTATTAAGTGGGATTAAAATGTTGGTTTGTAATTTGTGTGGTTAGGGAGTTAGGAAAAAGAAATGGATGGTGAGGGTTTGTGATGGACCACACACACACTTACTTCCCTCTCTCCCTCCCCCGTGTCTCTCTCTTTCCTCCCTCACGGCTTCCTCTCTCTGTCTCCCTCTCGAATTGTACGGACAAGCTAGGAACCTCCCATTTCTTCACGGATCAAAGGTTCTAAGGTAAGATTTGGACTCCTAGTAAGCTTGTGAGTTCGTATATGTGATTTGTGGAAGTTAAAACCCTCAGAATCGTCGTGAAACCCTAACCCAGAAAATGTGCACTGTTCATGCACACGTAAAATCTTGCATTTCAGGGAATTTCAAGCCCATAGTGAGCTTAAGGAGATCCTCACGAGCTTCGGGGTACTTCGTTGGAATTTGGACGTCGGAGGACTGAGAACGGAGTTTTTCAAATTTGGCCGGATTATCGAGCTTTCTTAGGTAAAATCTAGTGGATTTTAGACCTTGAAACTAGTCTATCGTGACTCTTCATGTTGAGGGCTTCAAATTGATATAAAATACGAAGAAAACGGTTGAGAAATGAGGGAGAACAAGGGGATTGAAAAATCCCCAGTTTTCCGACCACCGGAAAACACAGTCTGGCGAACCAAGGAAGAAGACGCGCGTGGGGGGGCGCATGTACCCGTGCCTGCCCTGGCCCGTGGGGGTGTGTGCCACGTCAAAAAAAAATTCTAAAAATTTCTCGACGTCCGTGACGTCGAGTAGGTCGATGTGATATATTCATATACCTAAATTGAGCACCGTATGAGAAATTACTTCGAATTGTCGGTTATGTGCATTAATTAACGTTTTTATAGTTGTTTCGCATATAGGTGACACCTATCCCGAGGACGAGCGCATCCAAGGACGTCACGGGGGCTACGACCCATCGACTTACCAGTGAGTGGGCAGTTTTGTTTTCGTATATACCTATATACTATTAATTTTCCCAGAAATTGAATTTATATGAAAGTATGTTTTCAATTGCCATGCATGCATATTATGAATATTATGAATTGATATTAATGCATATATATGTGTGAATTGGTGTTGTGGACGCACATGTGAGTATCAGGTGAGTTTTATGTTAATCATGTGAATCATCGATAATGTGAATTGTGTTGAGAACTCATAATCTGCACCCTTGGTGTTAGTGCTTATATTATTCACCGCATCGCATGCTCACCTTGGATCCAAGTAGGTGCATGTCGTACAGACCCCGAGAGGGTTCCGACATGCTAGTCGTACAGACCACTAGAGGTGGTTCCGACTAGTAGGTGACCTTAGATTACGCGTGCAGATGATTGATGAGAGAAGCACTAGAGCGTATTATTTCACCATCATAGTCGTACAGACTACTATAGGTAGTTCCGACTTATGTGCAGTGTAGTGCCGTACAGGTCACAGTTGGTGACTCCGGCAGGGCTGTACAGGTCACTGTGGGTGACTCCGGCTGGATGGGATATTGAGCTATAGAATCAGCCGTACAGGACCATTGTAGGGTCTCCGGTTGATTTATTATTTCACCTGGTTTATATTGATGCATTTATATTATATTTTGGCATGGCATGGCATCTTCTTTCTGAAAAGCGGTGAAGGATTGTGAGTTGAGCTTTTGATGATATATATATATATATATATATTTATATACTATTTTTCTGGGAAAATATACAGGTTTTATAGTGAGGGGTTAGAAATGTTTTAAATGAAATGTTTTGGAAAACTTTGGTTTTACTGACCCACTCAATTTTGTTTTTGCGCCCCTCCAGGTTCTAGCTAGCAGTTGGTGGCTCACGAGGTTCTCTTCGGCATTCTGACAGACACCTTGCATGTAGGACTCACCTGCGGGTGTTGTAATTTAATTATAGTCCTACTTGACTGCACCTAGTACCTACGCTCTAAATTGTGTGTCTTACTATATAACTCACTCTAGCACGCTAGTTGGTTTTATTGTTAGTAGTTAGTTTTTATTCCTTCGTATTTATTATATCATTTGCTTCCGTATCGCACTTTTGGTTACGTTACACTCACGTGACGGCCAGCACGCCCTGATTTCTGGGTCGGGGTGTGTTATTGGCAATATTCTCCTAATACTTTTTAATGTGATTGATAGCTTCATTAATAGTTGGAGAAGAAAAAAAATAATGCTTGGCTACTCAAGAATAATTAAGAATTCTTACTCAAAAGTCTTCATGTTCAATTCAAAGAACTTCGTGCTTATAATCGAAACCATTTATATTATGAAAAGTACTCTATAAAGACCATCTTTGCAAAAAATGAATTAAAACTAAGATTGTTTAATTAGTCAATTGTAACAAACAGAAATAGATTGTAATGCTTTTACCATTTATGTCTCTCAGTTTTCATATAGTTCAATTTCTAAAAGACCTTAGTTTTAATTGATTCTTTTTTTTCTTAGAGATGATCTTTATATAGTAATTTATAACATGAATGGTTCTGATTATAAATACGAAGTTTAGTTCTTACTTATCTTTTGAATAGTCAAGTCTGCTCCAAAACAAATATAACTAAGGACTGTATGAATCAATCTTGGCGAAAAGTCCTTGTGTTTCAAGACACAAATAGGATTAGAGTGATCTTATCCATATATTTAATTTTACTTCCTGCACAACCTTTGTTAATTTTGTCATTTGATATTTTTCAATTCATTTAATCTGACGATGAGAAATTAAGAAAGTGTGAAAGATAAAAATGAGTGTGAATTTATAAGACAATGGAAATAGGTTTTGGTACGAAATGGGCCTCGTTATACGACGACTCAATTTATTGGTGTGATATCGGAAATTTCCTCACCAAGTTTAGACTTATAAGAGAACACGTGAAGCATAAAGAATTTTGCCTTCATTTAACCATGCATTTGGAATCCCCATAAAGGTGACCTTTTTTCCTTTGTCCAAATAAGCACAAAACAAATATTGTACACAACATTGATCATGTGATGAGCCGAATATATATCCAGTTGTATGTGAAAATATCTCTGCTTTCAAGATAAGATTAGAAGTTATGCATGATCATCCACCATCCTTTTGAAGGATTTTATCCTTGTTAATTTCATTACCAAAAGAATATATATTTGAAAGGATGTGGCAACTTATTTATGAATAATAATGTTGGGGAGACCAAATTTTTTAAACAAAAATACTACTATTACCACCTAGATGTATCATCATTTATACAATCTCACTAATTGAGATGGAATCCACATGCGTTGATGGTCTCTGCCTCGATTAGAAAAATAATACAAATAATGATACACCTAAGGGGTAAGTGTAGCATTATCTCATTTTAAACCAAATTGCAAATTAAATGTGTGTCAACTATAAGAAACAAGCACGTCAACCAATACTTAGTTAAATTTAATCATATACAACCACGTCATTTGATTTACAAATTTTGTTTAAAAAAATTGGTCACTCACCCATTCACAATGAAACATCAAATGGGTTGTTGACAACTCTCCAAAGGTAGGTTCTTGGCAACTTCTTGCTATAATATTGTAATTGATCAATCTAAGCAATATGGTCCAATAAAACGTTTGTTAATTTGGTTGTTTATGACCAAAAAAAAATTTAATTGTTCATAATTTTTAATTAAATTTCAAAGAACAATAACACCATTACGTGTAGTATGGTTTAAAGAAAACTTTTATGACTCAACCACTCCACTACACTCTTTGTCAATACCCAACACTCACCAAGCAAATAAATAAATAAATAAACTTTGGTTAAATCATAAAAATCTCTTAAAAATCATACTTTTTTTTAACCTACAGTTAAGAACTTCACAACAGTAGCAAAATGCCAAAATGTTCTCCATCAATAAGCAAAAATCCTCTTCAGTGTTTTAATTTTCTTTCAGTGATTTTAATCAATTATATTTGTATATGTTAGACTGTTATTTACATTAAAAAAAACCAAATGAGAATTAAAATTTAAATGCAACATCATCTGGTGTGTAATACAGATAAAAAACTAGAACAGTACGAGTTTCAAGTTTCAATCCTTAACCCCCAAATATTATATATATATATGATATCCTCCAGCTACCCAGAAATATATGAAAATTCAAATTTCAGATGGTCTTCAAATTATAGAAATCATAGATTAACTACTAGTTCTTGGCATTTCTCTCAAACCCTAATTCTCACTACAGATACAAGTTTACAACTTCTGTCGGCGAGTTTTTGAAAAACTTCGGAAAAGAAAAAGAGAAAAAGAATTAAACCACCAAAATCCTAGAAAGAATTAATTGTCAAACCATGGCAGAAGCATCAGGCAAACCTTGTTGCAGATCATCACTGCCTCTAGCTCCAGCAGCCGCCGTCCGATTATCACCACTACTCCGATCAACGGCGACTGAAGCTCGACAAATGGGGCAGTTGGAGTGATCCTTAAGCCACATGTTTATGCACAGAGAGTGGAAAGAGTGTTTGCAGACGCAGAGCTGCCGGACCTTTTCGCCGTCGGCAAACAGAGACAGGCACACAGGGCACTCTGTTCCGATTTCCTTAACGTGGGCTTCCTTCTGGTACTTGAGCTCCGAAATTACGTCGTTTTTGTTTTGGGTGTTGGGTTCAGTTTCGGTGGGGCCGGGGGAGGTGGTGGAGGTCCGGTGGGGTCGCCGGCGAAAAGGGTTTGGAGGGAACTTGATGGCGAAGAAGAAGGCGTAGACGAGAGCAGGGATGGTGATAACCGCGATGAGGCCGAGGATAAATTCAAGGGCGGAGAAGTCGACGCTCCGAGGCGGTGCTGGGAAAGGTGGCGGTGGTTTGTTTAGAAAGGTGGGTACGCTGTCCATGAGGAAAGGTGGCGGTGGTTTGTTTAGAACGGTGGGTGCGCTGTCCATGAGGAAAGGTGGCGGTGGTTTGTTTAGAACGGTGGGTGCGCTGTCCATGATGAGAGCGAGAGAGAGAGGGAGAGAGGGAGAGAGAGGGAGAGAGAGGGTGAGGTTTTGGAGTTCTATTTGTGTTTTTGTTTGTTTGAGGTGTTGCGGTGGAGTTTTCTTTGTGTTTGTGAAGAGCAATTATTAATGGGAACGTGTGTGGGGTTTGAGGACAAGTTTCAAGTAATTTCATGATGGATCCATATTTTACCACAGTTAGTATGATCATGGTGAGATATGATTTGTTAGTCATTCTCTCGCGTCACTAATTATTTATTACGCAACAATTTATATTAGATAGTGTACTTTCTAATAGTTGGAAATGAACATCTCACATTCAAGATACATATAATTTTGCTATATTTATGTGGTAGAGAACTATTGTTGGCAACCCAAATTCGTAGTCATGCATTCCTCTCATTTCAAAAACAGTAACCGAGGCATGTGTTATCACTATTTTGGGGTGTCAAAAATAATTTAAATGCAATGATATGTCATACGGGCTAGTATGGATAAATTAGAAGCATTCATAGCAGAGTTATGACCGCACTGAAAAATTTATGGATAGATATTGAGTAAGTTGATATATATTTTCTTTAGGAAGAATGAGGAATACAACTCAAAGAGCAAACTTCAAAATATCAGCATACACAAACTGAGCCTGAGGGACTCTAGCATCACCATCTATGAGAGCTGGTCTAATCCAAACAAGAGACTCATCAAATACAAGAACGCTAATATCCATATTAAAACCTTAGTTAGCCAAATGATCGGTCACAATATTCTTCTCTTTGTAAATGTGTTAGCCAAATGATCCGTCACAGTATTCTTCTCTCTGTAAATGTGTTTCAACTCACATCTCCTCAATTGTCTCATCATTAATATATAGCTATGCATGATTGTGTCCAAAGGATGGAAATTAACAACGTTTGCTTCAACAACATAACAATAACAATACTAAGATTAGTATCACCCTTATCAAAAGCAAGCTGTAAACCAAAGTATAAACTCAACAACATCACAAACCTTGAAGTCGGTATTTTTTTACACCAGCTTTGTCTTGGTCCTATTAATAAGGGATCTTGTCTGAACTTGGGTCCTCTGTGATGGATATAGAACAGACTGGATTAAACCAGATACAAAATTGGGCCACAGTTCCACTAAGTATGGCCCGGATGAACAAGAAACAAAACTTGAAGTTGACTAGCTATAGAACAACTGGTGATGCCTATCGCTGTGCAAGTTTGGCAGGTTGGATTGATTGAGAGACAACTATAATTCGGCGCGCAACTGGTAGGACGACTTTTACACCAATCCTATAGTCCATCGCAATGAGAAAAGAAAATGACTCTCATTTTTAGGTTTCGCCATTACAAGTGTATAATAATTATAGGGGCGAGCTATCCACACACTATTTTTTACTTCTTACTCATCATTTGTTAATTTTTGTCCGTTGATCTTCTTCAATTCATTTGATCCGACGACTAAAAATTAGAAGGATGTGTGGATATCACACCCCTAATTATAAGCTAAGTAAGTTAGAGCGCGTGAGAAGCTAAATTGGAGCGGCAAAATCATCACACTTACATGAAACCTCCTCCATTTTTTTTCATTCGGCAAAACACCCGCTAATTTGAGCAAGTCTTAACTAGATACACTCTTTTAAACAAAAGTAGCTTAATCAACTGAAAAATAAAAGCCATCAATCCATGACTCCAAAGATCAAGTACTCATATTATGAACCGCGCCGAAATTTGGCATCAATATCACAACATGTTGTGGTGAAGGCAAAGTATTCTGCGGAGGAGGAGTCACAACATCTTGCGGAGGAGGAACAACGTGCTGCGGTGCTCGTCTAGGAATAATATCAGTTCGACAAAGAGGGCAGTTAGAGTGTGAGCTGAGCCACATGTCAATGCACCCCACATGAAACAAGTGCACACATTCCGGCAGTAAACGGATGTTCTCGCCGTCGGTAAATTCACACAAACAAACGGCGCAGGTTCCTTCTCTGCATTCCTTGGTGTACTTGAAAACCGGGATCAACTGATCGTAGGAGGGCGAGTTAACGCTGTGTGCAGTTGTTGATCTGAGGTTTTGGTTGACGTGATGCCCTTGAAGACGCTGTTCATGTTCATTTTGTGTTTGTTCTTGTTGTATGTTGTATTCTACGCGCATTTGGCTGCAACAAATGTGGTTGACAAGGCATTGGTACGTCGCGACGATTATGGCTCCGGCTGCAACGCCCATTAGGCCGATGAGTTCAGGGGTGAGTTTAAATCCATGGTGCTGTCCGCCGTCGTCCATGGTGGGTAGATGAGAGGCAGAGATGGTGGGAGATGGAGGGGAGGATTTGGGCATGTTAAAATTGGCTTCGTTTTATAGGTGATCCGGAGAGGTTTGGGATTTTCACTTGTGACATTGTGACAAAATAATGGCTTTAATATATGCTTTGTTTAAACGTAGGTGTTACGGATAAAAAGAAAACGACTTTGTTACAAGCTATATTTAGGAATAAGATAATAGGATTAATTTATGTAAGGATGGATAATAGAATTTAATCAAATATCAAGTTAGCAGTCCAAACACCGGAAATTAAGTCAACGTTGTTGCTGAATAGCATATGGGTCTTATTGTGAATAAGCCCAATCAAGTTAACTTGGCCCATCACAAACATATAGTGACTTGATCCAGTTCAAACTCTTATAGAAGTGCAGTTTAGAAATAGGGGTGCAACGCGGATGGATTGGAGATATGAGTTATGCATGGATGATAGGTTGGAAAGTAGAAAAAGTTCTCTATCATTTCTTGTATATAATTATGTATATATTTCTCTCATTACACGCATTGGCGGAGCTATGAAAGGACTACAATGGTTTCAGGCCTATCTTGACCTTTTTTTTTTCTTTTTTTTTCTTCTCAGGTTCAAAAAATTAATACCATGCTAGCTTTGAGTTTTTTGGTAGGCTCAGAGCTCTGGTGGAGTTCAGGAGGCTGGCAGCCATGGAGCTTTGAGTAGATAGCGAGAAAGAGGAAGAGGTTGAGAGACTGGGGGTTATTCCTTGAAGCTTTCGCTATGGTTTTACACAATTATTTTTTTATTATATTATTTAGGAAAATGATTCTTACACATTTTTTTTTCTCATTCTACACATTTTTATGTATTAATGTTCGTAA
Source organism: Malus domestica (assembly GCF_042453785.1). Lineage (NCBI taxonomy): Eukaryota > Viridiplantae > Streptophyta > Magnoliopsida > Rosales > Rosaceae > Malus > Malus domestica. The sequence continues at coordinate 20,744,707 of NC_091664.1, read as the reverse complement.
ATACTGTTCTGATTTATTCAATTTAACAATCAGAATAAATATAGTGTAGAAGGAGAAAAAGAAGTATGGAAATCACATTCCAAAATTTATGACTCCCTCACTTATTTTGTGGGCGTAATATCGCAAGTTTAGGTCCTAGATTTGTGGATACTCATCATTCAAAACCTAAACGAAAGTTGGTCGAAAGCAAGATATGCTTAAATTTTCAAAAATAAGAAATGCGTGTTGGGCCCCTCTTGGACCACAATTCTTGCTACTCCACTGATCACAAAATTTCAGTAATGAGAAAGATAGGTAGATGATTGTATACACATGTTACACCTAAAAAGATAAGTAAATGATTGTATACACATGTTACACTTGAAATTTTCTTTGTTAAGAGGAGTATAAGTTGAACTTGATTGACGAAAGGAAAAATAATAAAAATGATTTGAAAATTTTGAGTTTTAACTAAAATGACAAAAATGTATTATAAGTGAATAATACCATGAGTGATTTTTTAAAATAAAAATATTATTAACGTTAAAAGTAAACAGTACTAAGAAAAGTTCATTAAAACTTTCATTGACGAATTACCCTAACCCGACCGCGTCCTAAGCCCGGGTGTGAGGTTTGGTCAATCCGAACACATACAGTCCCATCCACCAATCCAAGAGCTAGGTCGGTTGATCAATTCCGACGATGTTTATATTTTCTATTATGTTAGATGGGCCCATAGAGATTCCTTTTGATCATGGAGATTCCTTTTGATCAAGGGTCATTCTTCCTCTAATTGCATATTCCTTGGGGTCCACACTATCTGGTAGATACTATAATTTGTGATGAGTAAAATATAAGGAACCGTTATTAGTACTTTAAAAATCTTATTCTAAATTCTTCACAATTATATTTTTTATCCTAATTATAGAAAGTTTGAAGTGCTAAATGAGATTTTTGGAATGCTAATAATAATTCCCAAAACATATAGTTGAAATTGAATCAACCCTAGGCTAGGCATAGGGCATACTAAAGGTCAAGCCACTGCTAATATTGCTCTCTTACATTCTCTTCATGTAACAACACCTTTCTAGCCTCCTACTTTGACCTAAAATATATTCATAACTCGAGTTGTATCGAACCAATTTGTAGTCGCATCAGCATAATTACCAACTTACGTTGCTTATTCTTTGTTTGAAAAGCGCCTCTTGTTCCCTCACATGTAATTCTTCCGAAAGCAGTTCAAAAAGTAAAAATAACAAACAAATAAATATAATAAACTGTCGTGTTTCATCTTTATTTTTTTAATATAATAATATATTCATGCTAAATAGTGGGGGATTTGGACACATAATATATCAATCATAATAATTTAGTTTGAACTTATCGTTCACGAGAGTCAACATAAGTCATCCTACCATCGAATAAGGATAAATACCACTAATCGTGCTACATAGTGATGTAAACAACAAAATTAAGTATAAAATTAAGATGACAAGTTGGCAGATTGCTATTAGTCCAACTAAGCTCTTGTTTTCTAATCCAATACATCATGGATGATGATACCTATAAAGATTTGATTCCAACCAACTCTCAAAAACCAAAAGATGGTTTCAACTTGTTAGTAAGATGTTGCTTTTCCATGTAAAAAGCTCTGCACTTTTTGTATGTGTGGAGTCGAGTAGGATCCCAAATGCCACCAATCCTCCCTCCAGAAATCTTCACACCTCGTTTTCAACATTTTATTATAGCCTATACGAGTTGCCTCAATTATTGTGGTTTTTTAATTATTACACAGAATTATTTTATAAATATTTCTTTTTCCTAAGTTTTTTTTTATTAATTTTTTTCGTTTGGATCTGCAACACGTGTCGGAATATCATGGGAATTGTCGTTGCCGACGACACATATAGGCTGCCGACGTTGCTGACGTTGCAACTTAAATGCTCCACATCTCCACCAGTCATCCAATTGCAAGAACAATTGGGTTGAGTTGCCTTTCACGCCAAAAATCTCCTTCACTAGTCTACAAAATGAGAGGTAATTGGGTTGAAGGCTGCTGCAAGAGCTTGCGCCCTGTTTGAAGCCCAGAGTTGTTGTCAACTGTTACACTCCGTGAAATGTTCACCATCTCTTCCACTTCCCCACCCATGTGGCTCTCTGTGAGCCTTTGATTTAAAAAATAATTGTTCAGTTCAACAATTAGGATTAATCAACTATAAAAAATTAAAAAAATCATAAAAATTACCAAAAAATTTAAAAACTTACAGATACTGTACACACTTTAAAAATCTTACAAAGTTCAACACACAAATTACACTATAAAATTACGGCAATAATGATACGTGGAGATAAGACGAAGAAAACATTAAAAAAATAAAAAAATTGTTTGTGAATAGTAATTACCCTTGTCCTTCCTCTTTCCAAACGAATGGACTTGCACAATGATATTTACTGTTTAGAATGAATAGTGAGGCAACATTATTGTCGTTGCTCTTCAATTGCCATTGCCCTCCACCAACTGGTGGAGATGTTCACAAGGTTTCTACCAACAAACATCATGATATTCCACTTCAACTTTCTTCTTACTCTTGTTAAGAAATCGTTTGATAATTATGCTGTTGTATTAAGTTTTTTCTTCTTTGTTTATTTTAGAAACTAAATCTAAAAACTTGTTTGCTAATCATGTTGAAAAGACGAAATGATAATGTTGATGCACAAAATCGGAGGTCTTGGAACAACGTAAATCAGACCGTGAATCTGCAAAAAATATAAATAACACAAGATGTATCGTGATTCACTCCAATGTTTGGGCTAAGTCCACACTGATATTGTATTTCTGAGAGGATTGTGAGGGAGAGAGTATGAGAGCCTCTGTAATGAGAGTGAGGCTTTGAGAGGGGGTGAGAGGGCCTAGGAATTGTCATCTTCTAATTGTGAAGGTGATGAGTCATTTTATAGAATAAGGGCTCCTCACTTATTACATATTTGCCTCTTCCTTTATTACATAATTACATTTAAGTCCCCGAGTATTTATACGAGGTCTAAATACAGAGGCCCTAAGTATGATATAAACAGATATAGTTTCAAAATCATATCATTTTATAAAGATTTGACTTGATTTGTATTGATTTCAAATCTAAGTCAAAATTTGAAAACTCAGAGATTCAAACATACAAGTGAAAAAAACATACTGGTTTTTTTTTTTTTTTTTTTTTTAAACAAACGATGTTATCTACACTAAAAGAGTAGGAGAGTAGGCTAATCTTTACAATGGGCTAGTAATAATATGGTTCAAATTTGTCTTTGGCGAGAATCGAACCTAAGAATTCTTACCTACAAGTAAAGAAGAATAACACTAAGTCGTAATACTAAGTGGTAAGAACATACTAGCTTTTAAAAATAATTAAATTAATTACTAAAAGAGCCAGGCGGTCCCATGTTCCACATTTTCCTCATACGTGCCTGGAAGAAGGAACTCGACTCTGGCCAGGTAAGTTCCAGTGTTCCACGCACACTTCCACTGTACTCTCACAAACAAAAGGCACCTGAATTATACAGTAGGTGATATCTGAGGCTGGCTTTTAAGCAGACATATGTGGCCATTATTCTGCATTTTCATGATTAAATAAAAGAAACCATTTAATTTTTAAATTTAAAGTGGAAATTATTGAAGATCCAGTTTCATTCCCCTTTGTTTGTGCCCTCAACAATTTTTCTAGGGTTTTTATGGTCTGTGTCGTGCGTTCCCATTAAAATTTTGAGTCAGTGCCTGCCTAGAAAGTGTTTGTCCTGATGATACTGCACTTATACTTTTCCATATTTTTCAGGAATCTGCTCGTACTCATAGATTATGTAAAACTATGTGCTCTTATCAATATCCATGTTACGTTTTGTGAATCATAAGTTCTACTCAGGACGACGTGAAAATCCTGAATTACTTATGTTTGAGATATTGAAATTCAAATCAATTGAATCATGATTTCGATACCAATTTATTCTTAAACCCGTTAGTTTAAATCTAAGTTTTGATTCATAATTTGATAAGTTATAACACACAAAAATGTTTGGTACAAGGACATTTAATTATACAAATAACATAAGACAAATTTTGGGGACATGAGTGGTCGGTTGATCGATTGTATTGTGTTAACCAACTAGTTACTACCATTGGGGAAGGAGTGGAATTTTAAAGGGTGCAAGGTTTAAGAAAAATGTAGACAACCAAATCTTTTTAGATAGTAGACAATATTAGTGTCGTTCATAATTTATCAATACAAACAAGTTATAATTAGGGGTGGGTTCGGTACGGTTACCGTACCAAAACCCTTGTACCAATTACCGTACCAAACTTTCGGTTTAGTAAAATCTATTACCATTACCGTACCAAACTTTCGGTATACCGAAGTTCGGTATTGCCAAAAGTTCGGTTGGCATGGTATGGCAATGGTAATTGCCATTTTGTTTTGGGACAAAATCTGTTTTTGTTTTTTTAACCCAATTCAAGGGCAAAACTTTTTTTTTTGTACCTTTATCTCATACATTGTAGATTAAATTAATCTATTATTCATTATTCACAATTCACACACATAATAATTCAAATGATGCATCAAGATTCAATATGAAAATTAAGCTTACAATCCAAATAGAAGTTACGAACCAAAACAAATAGAAGTTAACAATCCAAATAGAAATTAAAGTTTCAAACCAAATGAAAATTGGAAGTAAACTTCAAAAAGGAGAATTCATTGATCAGTTATTCAAGCTTGAGATGTCGAAACTTTTGGAAGAGGCATTGAACTTGTAGAAGATTGAGTTTGTGTCAAGCATACATTACAAACAAAGAAAGCATATTAATTAGTAGCAAGAAAAATTAAAGTTGAAAACCATTTAATAACAAATTTACTAAAAAAATTAAAGCATATCTTTCTTGTTTTTTCTTCTTTCATTTCCTTGTAAAATTGAAGCATATATTTCGTTGGTTCCTTGTAGAAGTTTACTTCATCTGCCCTAAGTCAACCACTAGTACGCACTAGTGCCTCCATTATTTTAGGAGTCAAGGATACCCTAAAAGGGTCCACAACCTTTCTCCCTAGGCTAAATGCATTTTCACTAGCAACAGTAGAAGTGGGGGTTACAAAGATATTTTGGCTATTTTGTGAAAGAATTAGGAACTCTTTTGTGTTTGATTTCCACAATTTTAAGATATCAAAGTCACCAACAACAATACTAATATAAGTAGGGTTTTATTTTCAAATTATTGGAATATTATAAATATGTGTTATATAATTATCTATTATATAATTTATAAATTATAAATTATATTGTATTTTTGGTATGGTACGGTAATACCGTGGTAATGGTATCCATTACCAATACTGTACCATGAAATTTCGGTACGGTACAATACCGTACCATTACCAATTGGTACAAAAAATTTGGCACAAAATCGGTATGGCACGGTTGGCAATTCGGTTGGTACGGCAATTTGGCAAAAAAATCCACCCCTAGTTATAATTGTTGATGTGAAGATTTCATGTTATAAAAAATGTTGCATAATAGGCTCATTATCAATAAACGCATAAACATCTCTCTCGATGTAAACAGTCAAACTATCACTCAACCATTGATCTCCTATTTTGTTACATAGTGGTGTTTTGATAGTATTTATAGCAGAAAATGCTTACTCCACAGAAGTGGTTGCAACCGGTAACATCAAATTAAATGTAAAAAGCTTATACACTAATTTGTAGCTTCTATGCCTCCCGATCTTCACTAATTCCTTTAAAAGATTCATGGGTGTGTGAAAACATATGTTTCCAACTAATCAATCAAAAATGACAAATGAGGAAACTGAATTGAACAATTGGTAGGAGATAGAATGGTGATGGGAGCAGGGAATTGCAGTTTCATTTTGCTTCCAAGGTTCAAAACCACGTCGTTTTGATTTGGTGTTAAAAAAGGGCAGCACGCAGCAGCGCCGCAGCAGGGTGGCAAAATGTAGCAGTGCCGCAGTAAAGCAGCAATAGCCCAACAGAAGGGCGAAAATGTGGGTCTTAAGAGCGATTATAAGTATGTATCTCTCAAAAATCTATACATCTATACAATAAAATATTTTTTATTGTATTCGCTTATATTGACAGGAATTGATTGAAACACTTTAGCATGAGCCCATAAACGCACATCTTTGAGTAATTTGATTCGACAACTAAAGGTGTGGTCGTACCTCCTTGCACCTCTGTGCTTCACCACAAGCCACAACTATCTTGTCAAGCGACTCGATGTAATAGTGTACATTCTACTTTATTCATATTGAAAAGAGTAGTAATATTAGAATTTACTTTTCTCGATAAACTTGTACCACGTAAGTCCTTCTCGGACTAGGTGGGATGTACATAATATGAACTTTACATTATTGCATGTATTCTATTTGCTTGCGTCTTTGAATTTGACTCCAAAAAAGAAGCTGAGAAAAAGCCAAGGGAAAAACAAATAACATAAAATAAAATAAAAAAGGTGTAGATGAGCTGTGCGATAATTGGATGCGAGTTTCAAAACTTTGCACCCTAAATAAATAAAAATGTAGATGATTCTGTACTTAATAATTATAAAATTGAAATATAGTTTTATGTGGTGAGCGTATGAGGAAACTGTGTTTGCTTGTCACCATTTGCTTTTTGCAGTTTATGGACCATGAAGCCATTATCGCACATTATTGCACATGTGGGACAAATGCAATTATACAATATTTGTTTTATCAAATGTGATCCCATTAGGAAGATGGACTTAGATGGCATCTATACAGAATTATTATGATGTTTTGTGTCAATGATACGACGTTATGTAGTGTAAAATTTATACATGTCGTTGTATTATTGGTATGGAACGCCTCAACGATAATGTACATGTATTATTTATTTTGCCCACTAAAGCTATCTATGATAGCAACATTGTATTGCTTCACATGATCAATCACAAGATGAGCGATATGTGAATTATACACATACCGACCACGTGAGAATAACTAAAACAAGCCTCACTAAAGTGGGCTTAATTAGTCATTAGTTTTGTGAGAATGTGAGGATAAAGTCCCACATCAGTGAGGGACCAAACTATGCAATGACTTATAAATAAAGTTGGGTTATTCTCTATATTGTCAATTAGTTTTATAGTGGAATCATAACTTTCTTTATAGTATCAGAACAGATTAGTCCACGTGTGAAGCTCAACAACTATATGTGCTCTACGTCACCCTATCTATTTTAAAATGCAACAGAGATACGAGAGAGAACCTTATCTTTTGTTACATGAACCATAACAAAAGTTGAAAAAAATACTGAATGTGAACCACAACGTTGAACATTATATACAAAAAAGCAATGCCACCTTTTTCATTGGGTGGGATGATATATTTATGGGTGTTTGGGGGGAGTGGCCGGGAGGTCCCTCAAAGACTGATAGCCACAGCCACCTTTAAATACTAAATGAGGAGATGGACTGGTAAGACAACACTTTCTTCTTTGAGTTGAGAGCCACAGATAGTAAATTAATGATCATTTCGATCCCTTAACAAACATGTAAAGTGTTTGGAATGAAGAAACTCGATCGATAAGGAATCTTTAAAAGTTCATTCAATCAATCAAACGATGCATTTCTTTTCTTTTCTCATATCCCACAGTGATTATATAGTTGAATATCAGAGTGCACAACGAACAAGATTAACAAAATAATAAGAATATTATTAAACAAACGAGAATGCCGAAAATGCTACAAAACCCTAAGAGGCTACATCGTGACTGACTTGTTAAAACTAACTAATACAAGCACTATTATATATAGTGAAAACTAAAGCAAACCCTAATCCTTAAAAGATACAGAAAAGTAAAGCACAATCCTAATCCTTAAAGGATATAGAAAATTCTAACATCCTTGTCCCACAAGAAAACCATAAACAAAAATAAGCTAATAACTAATTTTTCCAACACCTCCCGTCAAACTCATGGCGGTACACGTCATGAGTTTGCCAACAAGTAGATGCGGATGCAAGACTCCAAATTCCAGTGCTAATGCCACTGCCAATGCCAATGCTGATGCTAATGCCAATGCCGATGTTGATGCCGATACCAATGCCAACGCCAACTTCCAAACAAACAAACAAAAAATCCAACCAAACTTTTTTTCTCTTTTTTCCCGCATGGGCCTCAAACAAGCAACCAATTTTTTCTTGTTTCTTCCTTTTTTTTTTACTCCCCTTTTTTTTCCTTCTTTTTTCATTCCATTCTACTTTTCCCTCTTTTTTTCCTTTGCAGCAATACAGACTTACGGATACTCAGGTTGCGGCGTTCAAAGGCGCAGAAGTAGAGTCACGGGACAAAAAACAAAAACCGAACGAACAATTTTTTTCTTCTTGCAAACAATCAATACCAACTAACAATCTAAACACGAATGACAACGAAAACAAGCAAACAGATACCAACCCGAAGCAGATTAAATCCCAAATGATCAAACCTACTCTGATACCAAGTTGAATATCAAAGTGTGAAACGAACAAGATTAACAAAATAATAAGAATATTATTAAACAAACGAGAATGCCGAAAGGGCTACAAAACCCTAAGAGGCTACATCGTGACTGACTTGTTAAAACTAACTAATACAAGCACTATTATATATAGTGAAAACTAAAGCAAACCCTAATCCTTAAAGGATATAGAAAACTAAGGCACAATCCTAATCCTTAAAGGATATAGAAAATTCTAACATCCTTGTCCCACAAGAAAACTATAAACAAAAATAAACTAATAACTAATTTTTCCAACATATATGAGAACAAAAAAAAATTGAAATCATGTTGAGACATACAATATGATATATCATGGATCGAACATCACTTAATCACCACTATGGCTCCAGAACACCAATTTAAGTAAACTCAGCAAATCAAACATCTTCACCATTTCGCACATAGATATGAAAGAGATCCGGCACACCAAGAAAAAACTAAAATGAAAGAACTCTCATAAGCAGGAAAACCAAAACCATCAAACTCCTAGTGAGTTTTCTGAAAACTATTAAACAAAATCAAACTAAAAGGACAAAACAGTACTACCAGTATGTATCCCGAAGATAGCCACATGTTCGCACCAACTAAAACCATAGTACCTTACTGACTAAACCCAAACCCGGCACACTGTAAGAGCTTTCATGCGCTTCAAACCCATATCGAAGGTGACAAGTGGAGCCAAAACCTTTGTGTTGGCTATGGCTGTAAGCCAAAAAACAGATAATTCCCAACGACTACTTTGATGGCGACAATTTTAGCATAAAAACATGAGTAAGAAGAAGAGGAGAGAGAGGAGACAAACAAGGACCAAACACGGGTGCCTGCCGAAGACAAGATTTTTCTTTGTTTTTCGTTCTAGATGGCTAGAAATTATTATTATTATTTTTTTTTTCACAATGTCGAAACTTAATGTTAGCACATCAAGGATTTTACATCATTCTTTGTATTAAGTTGCGAGTTCATGGTTTTCCAATACCAAATTCTTGATTTAGGGTTTAAAGATTGTGTTTCGGGACAGAAGATGCAGTTATCTAATATATTGTTCTTTCTCTAATTATAGTAAAAATAAAATACTATCAAATCAAGAATTTAATCAGAACCAAAACTAAAAGCTATGCCTATATTTCAATATTGTTTGGTTATACACTTTTTTTTTTAATCATAGTTTTTGGTTTTGCGATGGCAAGTACCTTTGCCCATGAGCGGTAGGTCTCGGGTTCGAGACTTGGGAGCAGCCTCTCCATAAATGGGGGTAAGGCTAGCCGACATTCACCTCTCCCAGACCTTGCGTAAAGCGGGAGCCTTGTGCACTGGGTACGACCTTTTTTATAGTTTTTGGTTTTGGATGTGGACGTTTTATGGTTAGGTTGATAATATTTTACGTTCATTCATAATTTTTTGTTAATGTTGCTTGACATCATGTAATCAAACATTTGTTTCATTAATTATAAGAAAAAAAAAATATTTATTGATGAAATGGACTCGTTAATTAATGAGACTTTGTTAATTTAGTAATTATAAATATAACTAATTTTTACGGTTATGACCTTTATGGGAATGGATATGATACATTTCTATTTGATATGAACAATAGTAATTGATAGTTATTAATCTAAACTACTATTAAGAAAAGGATAATGTTTGAGACACCAAATTTTTTAAACTAAATTTGCAAATCAAATGATGTGGTTGTTGATGATTGTTATTTAAATATTGATTAACATGCTTATTTCTAAATAGTGACAGATCATTTGGTTTATAAATTTAGTTTAAAATTTTGGTCTCTCTAGTATTAATTAATAATAAAACTCCCTTTGTCAACCAAAAGAGGGTGATTGACTATTTAGTCTTCTATCACAAATTTTTTTTTATGGCCAGTAATGTAATTCCACTCCCGCTCCCACTTTCTTTGTCACCCTCTCTCCTTCTCATTTTAAAAATAAAAATGAAAAAAATTCACACACAAAGTCTGTAGGCATACGTTGGGAAAATATAAATAAAAAACAAATAACACTTTACTGTAATGGTGGAAAACAATTATGCTGAAAGCAATTATGTCTATGTACCTTAATGTGAGTTCAATTCTCATAGACTACCTTCTCTCTTTTTCTGAGTTAATCCACTAACAATATCGGTCTATCCAAAACAAAACAAAAAAAATGCATGAAAATAATTTTCAAAATAAAATGGTAACTACCGTAGATATATTAGGAGGGAGAGAGAGAAGAGGGGGGGGGGAGAGAGAGAGAGAGAAAAGAGTTATAATGATAAAACCAGGGTAAAATAGAAGTCAACACTTCATTATTGTCACATTTAAGTGTTTCTTATTAAGATAACACATGCTGAATTATCTTAATCAACTGAAACAGTTTAAGCATGTGAATTGGTCTATTTCTTCCAACAAGATCCTTTTTGGATTCTTTTTTGTGAGGATCTTAGGGATTTATGAATCGTGTCCGTTTATCATATATTGTGTGGTCAGTTTTTAGAAAGTACTGTTTGTGCTTAATTTTAAATAAAAATATTTAAAATAATTTATGATCCCACGATGTATGATGAACGAACACGATTCACGGATTTCTGGGATCCTCGCAAAGAGGATCCGAATTCCTATTTCTTCAAGTTGTTTGGTTTAACCAATAGACAGGGGTGTAGCCAAAATTTGCTAAAGACCAATGTGCTCGTTTTTCTACCCCTAAGTTTAGATTCTTCTTTTTATAGTTTAACTTGTAAATTAAATACAAATTTTATTTACAAATAACTTATTTTAAATTGATCTAACATACAAAAAAAGCATTTAAATAAGGATGCAGAAACACACTACTCTATCTAACTTGACTAACCTCAAAATACTGAATAAATAATAGTAAAAGATACTTGAGTCAACTCATGTCATGACAATAAAATATAATAAATAAAGTTATATTCGCTCACAGATAATACAAATAATATTATCTTGAATTTGTTAATGAAAAGAAAATGGTTGTATGTACGATTGATTCTTTATAAATGGACGAAGCTATCTACATTCTCATTTTTAACTCTCACACACTTTTTCTAATTTCTATCATTTGATGTTCTTTAATTCATTTAATCTGACGGTTGAAAATTAAGAATGATGTCGGACAATAAAAATAGGTGCATGAATAATAGAATCCTTATAAATTCTAGATTAAATTCAGTGAATTAACACTTCAAAAAGTAAAAAATATATATAAAAATAAAACACCAAAGAAAGTGCACAATTTGGACAAAAAATTTAGAGCCTGTTTGGTATCTTATTTGAAATTTTTTATCATTTCTCAAAATATTTCCTAAGAACATTTATTAAAAACAATTTTCTTTAGGACTCAAAAACTTGATTGGTTTACGATTTAAATTTTTTAAATCTTACGACTTAAACTAAACAAAGAAATCTAAAAAGAGGGGGTCACATGAGAGGGAGAAAGAGGAGAGAGGATGAAATAAAGTAAGAGATGATTGAAGGAAAGAGAAAGAAGAGAGAGGATTGGACGAGATAGAGAGGAAGATGAGTGAGAGAAAGAATCGAGAAAATGAAGAAAACGGATTAAAGGAGAGAGACGAAAAAGGTATAAAAATAAAGGAGAGACAAAGAAGAAAAAAGAGAGATTTGGAGTGAGATGGGAGGAGGGAAAAAAAAAAGAAATGAGAGAGTTTAAGTTTAAAAACTTTAAAAACTTACTTTTTATGTTTTTAGAGAATAGACTATATTTTTTAGTTAGTCTTGAGTTCAGTTTTTTAAAATTGTTTTTGAATTTAAAAACATTGGATTCAAATAGAATACCAAACAAACCTTTAAAGAAATAAAGCCAAAAGTGCAAACACCTTCACGGCGGTAACGGAAGCCCAAATGGGGGCGTTAACCCACCACCTCTTAATCTATAAGTAGATGCTCCCGCACGTCTCCGGTTTCCCTTCCTACTCCCAATCCCATTCCCCTTCACTCCCCCCCAACCAACAAACCCTAAATCCAACTTTAGCCCTCTTTCTTTCACCCTCCCCCAATTGTGTCTGTATTTTCGGACGGCAAACTAATCCAAAAATTAAATTAAATTAAATTAACAGTTAAAAATTACAGATAAATTAAAAATAATTAAAAGTGGAAAAGGGAAGAGCAAACATGGTAGTTGATGATATGCTGGAGATGAGCATCATGGTCGCCTCTGGAGTTCCCTCTTGCTTCCGCTTCCCCGATGCTTATCCCAAAAGGTAATCTCTTTCAGGATCCCTGCTTCGTTTTTCTGCTTCTGGGTCTTCTGGGTCCTCTGGATTTTTAGCCCCTTTGTTTTTGTAAAATTTGTGCTTTAAAAAAAAAAAAACAAAAAAAATCATGGATTTGATGGGTATGATTCAGTGTCTTCCACCTGGGTTTGGTGGAATTCAGGAGATTCTTGGGCTAGGGTTAGATACATTTTTTCTATAGCGTTTTTATCTCTCTCCCTTTGTGATTGAATTTAAATTATATACCATCAGTTCTTCTGGAATTCTATTTCTATTTATAATTTGTTTATTGGGGGTATTGAATCTTGTTTTATATTGTTGAATATTTGATGTGGGTTTGTGAGGAAATTCTCATCTGGTTTGATAAATCTAGGGTTTTGATGGAGGGAAGATACAGTGGGGATTGATTGATATGATGTTGTTCTCTCTTTGAATTGTTTTTGGAAAAATGGCAATATTCAATCCACCAGCAACAATCCCCACCGAGGAGCTGTTCAGCTGAAACGGCAGATTCGATGCTCACGGCCCTGTCAATGGAGAATCACCACCCGTCCACGCTCTTGTCCATGGATTCCAGCGCTTCCTCTCACGACGAATTGGATTTGGAGATGAATCGACAGATCATACTTTCCGGCCCCCCTGATATAAATTTGCCCCTGTCAGCCGAGCGCAGCCCACCTCCACCTTCGTGGAATTCAGACGCTTGTGATATTCTAGATGTTGGCCTTGGCCCACAGGTGTATGAGACTGAGAGTTTGCTTACAATGCCCAAGGTTGGACGGAAATGCGCCAAGCGAGTAGACAGCATATGGGGCGCTTGGTTCTTCTTCAGTTTTTACTTCAAGCCCGCATTGAATGAGAAGTCAAAGGCCAAAATCGTCCGGGACAGTAATGGTGTTTCTGGGTATGAGAAATCTGATCTCAAGCTTGATGTTTTCATGGTTCAGCATGACATGGAGAACATGTACATGTGGGTTTTCAAGGAGAGGCCTGAGAATGCTTTGGGGAAGATGCAGCTAAGGAGCTACATGAATGGGCATTCCCGCCAAGGGGAGCGTCTGTTTCCATTTAGTGTCGACAAGGGTTTTGCTCGATCTCACAGGATGCAGCGGAAGCATTATAGGGGTCTTTCAAACCCCCAATGTGTGCATGGGATTGAGCTTGTTCGGTCACCTAATCTCATCGGTCTTGATGAAGAAGACCGTAAAAGGTGGATGGAACTGACTGGGAGGGATGTGAACTTCACAATTCCTATGGAAGCAGGGGATTTTAGTTCTTGGAGAAACCTTCCGAATACAGATTTCGAGCTTGAGAGGCCACCTGCTCCAATAAAGAGCGCGCCCAATTCTCACTCAAAGAAACTTCTGAATGGGTCTGGGCTCAATTTGTCTACCCAGCCATCTATCAACAACAATTCTGATGGAATGGACCTTTCTCCTGTCAGCAAGAGGAGGAAGGAGTTTTTCCCCCACGGGAATGATGACGATTGCTACCTGGCTGTTAATCCTCCGTCCGATCGAATCCCAGATACGGAAACCCACCCAAATGAGGTGCAATGGCCAAATCAATTTAGTGGTGTAATGAAGAACGTCTACGGGCCTGTTACAGCTGCAAAAACAATCTATGAGGATGATGCAGGTTATTTAATCATCATCAGCTTACCCTTTGTGGATCTTCAAAGGGTGAAAGTTTCTTGGAGGAATACTTTTACTCAAGGCATCATTAAGGTATCTTGTATAAGCACATCTCGCTTGCCATACATCAAGAGACATGATCGGACTTTCATTCTTACGGATCCAGCCTCTGAGCATTGTTCCCCAGGAGAGTTTGTCAGGGAAATCCCGCTTGCCACCCGCATTCCTGAAGACGCTAACATAGAAGCTTATTACGACGGGCCAGGCTCTGTGCTTGAGATTATGGTTCCAAAACTCCGCGCTGGGCCAGAAGAACATGAGGTTCGTGTTTGCCTACGCCCTCACCTTGGAGGCAATGATCTCATGTTGACTTAAAATTAGGCAATTTATAGAGGTCTGTAAGGGTTTATTGTCATGGTTGGGGCATTGTTCTACTAACTGTTGTACCATGAAAGCGTATTGCATGAAGGAAACAAAAACGTGCTGCTCACGTTTGGCTTTTCAGTTTTTGCTACTAAGTTATGCATCTGGTTATGAATTGACTCTCACTATTTTCTTGATTTATATAGATTTGTCAAAAAAATTCTTGATTTTTATTCGGTTCGAGTCGTTAAACTGTAGACTAATCTGCCCTGTCGATACATTGAACATGACTTTCTCACTTTCATAGCTTGTGTCAATGGCTTAGAAAACTGAGTGTGTGGTTGTATGAACTGTTCTGTATTGAAGGTTGAAGGGGCATGATGCCAATGAATCCATGATCACATATTTCAGTGTCTTTTGAAAAATTGACTGAAATGATCAATTTATTTCAAATCTCACTTTGCGTAAATGATCAGTTATCAGTATAATTTTCGATATTTGATTTGATCACTCTCAATAATTAGGCTATGATTTACGAATATTTTCTGTAATATTTCATTTAGGGTTGAACTTGAATCCCAGCGCAGAGATCAATTTGTTCATACATTTTCCTTGTTTGTTTGTTTCATCAAGACTAAAATATCCTTTGAAGCCGGACACGTGTCATAGTTACATATCGTTGCATTCTTCTTCCTTCGGATGATATCTTATCATTTTTGCATTGCTGTCACCACCCACTTATTAGAAGAGGGGCTTTTTGTTGGGGAAAAGAAGGAAATACAAGACCTTGCTTGCTTTAATATACACTCTTAATTACTTGAGCTACAAATCGTTTCTTATAAAGCCGGACAACGACTTAAGTTACAAACCGCTTATAATGAAGTCGGCACTCGATACGGAAGGTCTTGTTAGAGTTTTTTAACTCCTTCACACCAATGGCTTAGCTTTCTGATAAGAATAAAAATTGTGGCAGCCGCAGGGCAATTGAGGGAATTTCAAAGAGGAGATATTTTTGGAGGCAGATTCTCTCCCCTCCTACTTTTCGTACCCTCCCGTGCCTTTCTGTTTTGTATGGTCACGGTTAAACCACGTCAGCATTTTATATTAATTTTTTTATAAAAATAATAAGACAAAAAATAATAGTAATATAAAATGTTAATATGTCTTAACCGTGATCACACAAATAGAAGGGCACAGGTGGACATGGGAAGTGGGAGGACAGATAATCTGCCTCCGATATTTTTTGGGAAGGCGACGTGACATTAGGGTTTTGTATTTGAATCATTGGATATTCCTAAAAGCTGTGGGTTGTGGGAATTCCACTTTATTCGCCAAAAGCACAAGTGATTTGTGTTCTTTTCGGTTCATGGTGATGTTATTGTTACAGAAATGGGGTCAACAGTGATTAACTATGAACAAAAAAAGTAGCTGTCAGATAAGTAGGTAACAAATGTTGCTAATCACTTAAATGATGATAGTATTAAAGAACGAAACTTGTCAACCAGCTCACAATCTAGTGTTGCATTTTTGTTTCTTCAATGTTAGAGAATACTTAAAGTTAAAAATTTAATCGCGTGACTTTATTTGGCGTATAACGGAATGTTGGGTTTAGATGATCTTTGACCACTTCTCTTTTTTATTCTGGTACAATGAAATGGAAAACTAAATAATTCAAGGACACCATTTTTAAGGGTTTGCTACATTAAGTCATGAAAAACTCGATTAGAGACTAACTTTGTACAAATATCAGCTAACTCTTCAAGGATCCGACTTTTCTTTTATAAAATGTATATCACCAAATTAAATATCTCAAGTTCCGAGTTTTCTTTTACAAATAGAAAATTAAATATCACAAGTTGTGATTTTTCTTGTATAAAATGTGTATCGCCAAATTAATCAAGATCTAAGTAATTGTTGCTTGTCACAATGTAAATTCGTAAATCTTTTTCTTTTTGAATTTGGAATTAGTAGGTGAAGGATTTATCCACAACTTGATTTATATGACTTGATAGGGTTGCATTTGACAACCTTTGTCCGTCAGGGGAGTTGGCGGAGGCAAGTAAGGCTAAAAGGGCAAAGGCAGGCAGAGAAGGGGTCAATGGTGGCGTCTGGCCTCTTTGAAGCGACACCTTGTTGGCTGTTATTGCTTCAAATAATTTCATGTCAATTTTGATGTCAGGTTCTATGTCTTCCCGCCTTCTGTCAGTATCCACACTTTGCTTCACGCACGGATATGCCGTGCCGTTGGATTGCAAATGGATGGTTAAAGAGGGTCAAGGAATTGCGTGATCATCATCTTTTCGTTCGTCATTATAGTCAATATAACGGTCAAAATACGTGTCAATACTCAATATTTAAAATTAAAAAAAAGGAAATCAACCGGTTACTTTACCACGTAACCTCCGAGTATCAGAAAGACTTATAGAGACATTTCAACTTCTTTCTGTCCACCATCACAAAATTTATCAGCACCAGGAATCAATTTATCAGCGTCAATAAGCAAACTCAAAACGTACCGTATTTCTTACAAACTTGAAATTTGTTCCTAAAGCCACACCGTCTTTTTTGTCAAAATAAGTGTCAAGAAAAAATGTGAGGTGAAATCAGTTCCATTTCAAAAACTTAGGGTCTGTTTGGTATTGGATTTGAGTATAAAGTTTTTAACTCAAAAACAATTTTTAAGGTAAAAAACAACCTGTATGGTAAGCCCATTTTGCAAAACTGGACTTAAAAAAATTTAAGAATAACCCATTGTAATTTGAAAACAAGTCAGATTTTTTAATTTTTTTTTTTCACAAATTCATATTGTGATGGAGGTCTAAGTGACATGAGCCGCGCAGACCACAAACAGGCCTTTCGCCTCACCAACAACGAACAACTAAGTGATTCCGGCCAGTAGGGTGAAGGTTCCGGCGAATAGCTTTAGGCCTAGAATCTCTGAGTGCTTGATTGGGGACGAGACTGGACCATTTTCTTTACTGCCAAGAACGATCAAGGTAATGAGTCTCTCTTACTGTTTTGTTTGGTTCCTCGAAATGATAGGAAAGTTGGATTTATGTGTTTCATTTGTTGGGTTGTGAGAAATCAAGTTTATTTGTCTAATTGGTGTGATTCATTTGTGTACTTCGAGAAATTATGAGATGATCCAATCTGTTCCATTTCAAAAGCTTAATTTTCCAATTTAAGAGAAATTTGATAAATTATTTTTGTATAATAAAGATTCTAACAAAAGAAAGAAAAACATGATATAGCCAAAAGAATATTCCTTTAAAACTGGCTAAAAAAGTACAAATTAAAAAGTTCAAAAAAAATAAAAATAAACGCCTGGCAGAAATTTACCGGCGGCACAACATAAAAGGTTCCGCAAAATAGAAAAATAGGCATTGATATATAACTTCAAGGCCAAATAAAACATAAAAATATTAAGTTCCACAGACACCTAAATAATAATTCCCAAAAAACGACATAACCCCTGGCAGCAAAAAACTTAGTCGACCTCCTCGATCTTGGGGCCTGGGCCGCTGGCACTAGGTGGAGCATCATCATCATCAACTGGGCCGGCACCTTCGCCCCCAGCTCCCTGGTACATCTTGGCGATGATTGGGTTGCAGATGCTCTCCAACTCCTTCATCTTGTCTTCAAACTCATCGGCCTCCGCCAGCTGGTTGCTGTCCAACCATTGGATGGCAGTCTCGATCGAGTCTTCGATCTTCTTCTTGTCGGCCGGCGGCAGCTTGGCCCCAATCTTCTCGTCCTTGATGGTGTTCCTCATGTTGTAGGCATAGTTCTCCAAGGCGTTCTTGCTCTCAACCTTCTTCTTGTGCTCTTCGTCCTCCGACTTGTACTTCTCGGCCTCCTGAACCATCTTCTCAATCTCCTCCTTGGACAACCTGCCCTTGTCGTTGGTGATTGTGATCTTGTTCTTTTGTCCGGTGGTCTTGTCCTCGGCGGAGACATTCAAGATACCGTTAGCGTCAATGTCGAAGCAGACAGTGATCTGGGGTACTCCTCTGGGTGCAGGTGGGATTCCGGAGAGCTCAAACTTTCCGAGCAAGTTGTTGTCCCTGGTTCTGGTTCTTTCTCCTTCATACACCTGAATCAAGACTCCGGGCTGGTTGTCGGAGTAGGTTGAGAAGACCTGTTCCTTCTTGGTGGGGATGGTGGTGTTTCTGGGGATCAACACAGTCATGACACCTCCGGCGGTTTCCAATCCGAGGGAAAGAGGGGTAACATCCAACAGAAGAAGGTCCTGGACCTTCTCGTTGCCCTCTCCGCTGAGAATGGCAGCCTGGACGGCAGCACCATAGGCGACAGCCTCATCAGGGTTGATGCTCTTGCAGAGCTCCTTGCCGTTGAAGAAGTCCTGAAGAAGCTGCTGTACTTTAGGAATACGGGTGGATCCTCCAACAAGAACGACATCGTGGACGGTGCTCTTGTCCATCTTGGCATCCCTCAAACATTTCTCAACTGGCTCCATACACTTCCTGAAAAGATCCATGTTCAACTCCTCAAATCTGGCACGGGTGATGGTGGAGTAGAAATCGATACCCTCGTAAAGGGAGTCAATTTCAATGGTGGTCTGAGCGGTGGAAGAGAGGGTTCTCTTCGCCCTTTCGCAAGATGTCCTCAACCTCCTGAGGGCTCTGGGGTTGCCGCTGATATCCTTCTTATTCTTCCTCTTGAACTCCTGAACGAAATGGTTCACCATTCTGTTGTCAAAATCTTCTCCTCCCAAATGGGTGTCACCGGCTGTGGCCTTGACCTCGAAAATACCCTCCTCAATGGTGAGAAGAGACACATCAAAAGTACCACCTCCAAGATCGAAGATCAAGACATTCTTCTCACCAACGCTGGTGGCCTTCTTGTCAAGACCATAAGCAATGGCAGCAGCGGTGGGCTCATTGATGATACGGAGGACATTGATTCCGGCAATAACTCCGGCATCCTTGGTGGCCTGACGCTGGGAATCATTAAAGTAGGCAGGGACTGTGACAACAGCGTTCTTGATGGTGCTGCCAAGGTAGGCCTCGGCGATCTCACGCATCTTGATGAGGACCATAGACGAGATTTCCTCAGCGGCAAAGAGCTTGTCTTCTCCCTTGTAGGAGACTCCGATCATGGGCTTGTCACCAGGGCCGGAGGTAACCTTGAATGGCCACAACTTCATGTCGCTCTGGACAGAGGCATCAGAAATTCTACGACCAATCAACCTCTTAGCATCTGCAAATTTAACAAATCAAAGATTATCAACATACACATCTTTAGTTTAAAACAAATCACTGTAAGCATACTATCAAAACAATTATTTAAAAAATTAATCTATACAACTAATCCATGTTCTTAACAGAGGTAATCTTATACAATACTAATCCATATTTTTAACAGAGGTAATCTTATACAATACTAATCCATATTTATAACACATCCAAGTAATCTTATACAATAGTAATCCATGTTTTTAACAGATCAATCATTGTACAAAACATTTAGCTTTCCAGATAATATCTATGTTAATAAAGAATCAGTTGAGTTATATCATTTCAATTGATATGTACCTTAATTAAAAAATTCAAATAAATATTCAGTTGGGTTCTATCATTTCAATTGATATGTACCTTAATTAAAAGGTTCAAATAATTTTCAAATAAATAGTGACAGAACTAAGATCCTGTTTTACTAGATCTACTAAGCAAATTTGAAAACTTTCAAATCACTGATCCAAATTGTTAACTACAGATCCAATCTAAATCAGCAACCATAAATCTCACTACCACAAATCAAATCGATGCATATTCACAAAGTCAATGAACAAAAAGGAATCAAATAGCATTAACAGATCTAAACGCATACTACTAAGAGAATACAGATCTATAAGCTAATTTAAACAAAAATACAGATCCAGAAACTAGCAAAAGAAACAATACAGATCCATATTCTACTGAAAGAGAGAGAACAAGGAGCTCAGATCTTACCGAAGACGGTGTTAATGGGGTTCATGGCGACCTGATTCTTAGCGGCATCTCCGATCAACCGCTCGGTATCAGTGAAAGCAACGTACGACGGGGTGGTTCTGTTACCCTGGTCGTTGGCGATGATCTCTACACGGTCGTGTTGCCAAACACCGACGCATGAGTATGTAGTGCCAAGATCAATTCCGATGGCCGGACCTTCTCCCTTACCGGCCATTGTATCAATCTAGGGTTTTGCCGACGGTGAATGAAATAATAAGAAGGCGAAAAACAACTGTGGCTGCTAGGGTTTGCAGAGTGAATGAAAGGAAGAGGAGTATCGAGGAGGTTTATATAGAGTTTGGGGGGTTGGAATTCCAGAATGTTCTATAACCCTAGAGTTTTGGAGCCGTGGGATGTGGGGCCAATGGACGGCTGGGATTGTTTTGACGTTACGATCGTAGACTCGTGGTCATGTTTGATTGAGATTCCGCGCTCCAGTCCGCGCGGCTGTGGTTTAGTCGGTTGCTTCTTATTGGGCTCATTGGCTCTCGGTGCTCCAACCATCGCCGTTCACTTTTACACGTAGGAGGGGTCCCACTCCACGTCGGAATCCAGATTGGCGGTGGTGGTAAAGAAAACCCTAGGTTTTTAACCCCTTCTAGATTGCCTAATTACAACTGTTTGAAATTTACTCTAAGACCTTTTCGCACGAGCAACTGTCATGCCAAAAATTTTAATAGGCCAAATAGTTAAAATGGTTCTTGAGATTTGCATAACTCATCACTTTAGTCTTTAACATTTCAAATCAATAAAAGTGGTCCCTGAGATTATCCATCATCCATCATTTTGGTCATTCTGTTAAAAACTCTGTTAAGTGTCCCGAAACTCTTAGCCGGAAGTTTTGGCAATTTTCAAAGCTTCGTAACTCAATTGTTTCTTAACCAAATTTGATCCATAATATATCAAAATGAAGATAGGAAAATGTAGAATAAGATTATACCTATTTGGAAGCCCAATGGCTGCCGGCGATGGCTGAAAAATAGCCTCAAAGTTGACTATTCCGATGGAAAACTTGAAAACTCACCGGAAACTGGGTAAACTTTAAACATTCATAACTTCTTCAATACTCAAC
The DNA here is from genome assembly GCF_042453785.1 of Malus domestica. NCBI lineage: Eukaryota > Viridiplantae > Streptophyta > Magnoliopsida > Rosales > Rosaceae > Malus > Malus domestica. The sequence goes on along the minus strand of NC_091664.1, from coordinate 20,722,847 downwards.
GAAATCAAGTGATTCAAAAACGAAAATCATACTTCTCGATGAGATGAAGAAAATGGTACCTTTTTCGATGGCTAACTCACCGTGGTTTGGTAGGAAAACGGCTCAAAAGTAGTTGTCTTGGTATTGAGTTAGCCACTTTTAAGCCATTCTCTTCATCTCGTCGACAAATATGATTTTCATTTTTGAATCACTTGATTTCGTTGAGTATTGAAGAAGTTATGAACGTTTAAAGTTTACCTAGTTTCTTGTGAGTTTTCAAGTTTTCCCTCGGACCAGTCAACTTTGAGGTTATTTTCCGGCCATCTCCAGCAGCCATTAGGCTTCCAAATAGGTACAATCTTATTCTACACTTTCCTATCTTTATTTTGATATACTGTGGGTCGAATTTGGTTAAGAAACGATTGAATTACGAAGTTTTGAAAATTGCCTAAACTTCCGACCAAGAGCTATGGGACACTTAATGGAGTTTTTAATGGAATGACCAAAATGATGAATGGTGGACAATCTCAGGGATCACTTTTATTGATTTGAAATGTTAGGGACCAAAGTGATGAGTTATGCAAATCTTAAGGACCATTTTTGGCTATTTAGCCATTTTAATATGCTTCGGTGTCTAAATTTAGCCAGATTTTTAGCTATTAAATCTTTGGCACATATATGCCAAAAAATCAAATCTATAGAATCTTGAAGCATAGTATAAAATCTTTAGTCACACTCATCTTCAAACGGTATAAAATTTCTTACTTTAATAAACAGCAGTCATGTTCTCCTTTAAACAATATACGGGTCTGACTTTTAATTGTGAGAGGTTGTTGTTCATGAACTTAAGAAACCTAATTCTTAAGTTCCTATCTGTTTGTTTTTTGTTTTCTCACCAAAAATCGCTTCATTTTAAAGTTAAGCAATAAAATGTGTTTGGTAAATCTATAATATCATACCTATTTTGAAAGTTGCAATCATAAAAAATTGAGTTGGTTCGTGTTAGTACCATATTATATTGAGCCTCGTTACTTGTGCTTCTAGACATTGAGCTCATGATCTATGTAAAAAGGGAGGAACCCTTAGTCTATAAAAGGGACTCCTCACCCTCACAATCAGAAGAAGCCTCACATCCCCAAACAGAGGCTCTCATATTCAGAGCAAAGCTTTCTCACACTCTCTTTTTCTCTGGGGGACTCCCCCTCACACTTGTAATTCATACGTACAGTTATAGAGAAATACAATCAACATCAGTGTGGACGTAGCCCAAACATTGGGGTGAACCATGATACATCTTTGTGTTCTTTACTTTCTTGCAGATTCACGGTCGGATTTACGTTATTCCAAGACCTCCCAGTTTTATGCATCAACATTTGGCGCCGTCTGTGGGAATCGACACGAAAAGTTCTGTTGGTTCTCTTTCATTTGTTTTCATCTCACCACCATGAATCTGCACAACCCAAGAACCCAAAACCTCCCTCTTTGGACTTTTTCAGAAAACCTTTCATTTCATTTCCTCCGAAAAGATGGCTATGTCCAGCCTTCTCTCTAAACCACCACCACTTCATCCTCACTAAACACACCGACAAAATCAAACCTAGAAGTTTCTTTCGCCAAAGTTTCCGTCTTTCTTCTCACTATCTCACTTTTCCCTGCAAAACCCATAAACTAAAGCTCTTATCTTTCTACATCTTCTGCAGAGTTTTGGGTGAGAGGCAGACTTGTAAAATGGAGAGAAAGCATACTTTGAAAGAGGAGGTGACGAGGGGTTTGTCGTCGGGGAGGTCGGGGGCGAAGAGTCTGGCACGAAGCCAGTCCCTAATGTTGGGTTTATTGAGGCGGATGAGGAACCACCACGTGGCGCAGCCGGAGCCGCTGATGGTTCCGAGATCCGGGAGCTTGAGGCTACCGGAGGTGCTGTCGCCGCTGAAGGAGGGCCCGGATGGGACGAACGGTGAAGATTTTAGGATGGATGAGAAGTGGGCCATTGGAAAAAGTTGAGCAGCAGCAGGACAGTTAATGGCGATGAAAGATGAACACCAACTAACGGCGATCCAGATATCTCCGGCGGATGCCAATTGGACCACTCCAGGGAAGGAGCAGCAGGCCGCTGGGGTTGACATTTTTCTCCAGATCATGATGCTTGTCCTCTCTTTCGTCCTTGGCCATGTCCTTCGCCGCCACAAATTCTACTATATTTATGAGGCCATCGCTTCTCTTTTAATTGGTTTAATTGGTTGGGTTAGTCTTATCCTGAGCAATGGCACCACCACGACAGGGAACGTGAGCGGGACCGAGATCGAGAATGCCAGAGAGAGCACGACCACAGGCACAAACCTAGAGAGATAACCAGTGCAATTCGGCTCTGGTCAGGCACATCAAAGCCCCTGTGCGTCTCGTCTGGTCCTCGGTGAGGAGGTTTGATCAATCGCAGAAGTACAAGCCGTTCACGTCTCGTCGTCCCTGGTAGTCCCGTTATGCCCAACGTCTCCACCTCCATCAGGTGCAATAAAGGCAAGCGCACCAGAAGATGCCCCTTCATTTTGTCGGCACCAAACGTCTTCACTTTCCAAATAATTAATTAATTTCTTAGCATCAACTGCTCATCTTGTCCACCAACAATTTAAGGCTATTAAAGAAAGCACAAATTGTAGTGTGGGAGAATATTATGGAGCCTTGGGGGTGGACTCGTGGACCATGCAACAGAAAAAGAAAAGCAGAAAGCAATTGTTTGTGGAGGGGCGGTAGTGCTGGTCTTGGTGAGCTGGGGAGCCTTAAAGAATTAAGGGGAGGCTTAGTCATAAAGAATTTGAGGCATGTGGTGTCAGAATCAAATGTTGGTACACCTTTCAAGGACAAACAACATCTCCATTTGTTGGAATTGTGGTAAAAAAATAAATAAAAATAAAGCAAAAACAGAAAGCAAAAGTAGAAAAAGGGAGGAAAATAATGAAAAAGGAAAATATGTCTGGAGATGGAGAAAAGCCGATGAGGAAGTGGAAAACATGGCACACCTATACCCACTATCATTGATGAATATTTTATTTAGTTGTCTTCTGCAAACTGGAGCAATTATTGTATAGTTATATTGATGTGTAATCATAAATAAAGATAGAAGGCAGCATGCCAAAAAAAAAAGGCAAAATGTCGGCAGGCTCAAAATAGTGGGCGAGAATATTATTTAGAGGGTGAAGGCCCATATGCCCAAAAGAGCTAGGCCATATGGCTTCAAAGTCCAATTTACATCCCTCCACTTAAGGTTCACCTTCTATTATCACCAACCAGGTGATCAAAAGTACGTCCAGTACTCCAAAATTATTCGGCAGCCTGCCGCTATTATCACCAACTAGGTGATCAAAAGTATGTCCAGTACTCCAAAATTATACATGAGCATCACTCATGTCAATCATACATAAACATTTATGAGCATCACTCATGTCAATCATATATAAACATTCATGAGCATCACTCATGTCAACTGTGGATGCAAATTTCTTCCTCCTTGATCTTGGACAATTTTGCACCTACAAAACAATTAACACCTTAGGTTAAGGCCAAGAGCCTCACGTGCCCACGATGAATGGGGGGGCTTTGGCCGAAGAACCTCCGATGCCAAAGTTAGAATTTAGAGAGAAATAGTGTTTAGAGAATTTTGGGATTTTTGCCAAAGTGTTGGAATTAGCTTTTTGGTGAGAATGAGAGTATATTTATAGGGATAGGAGGTGGCTAGGGTTTTTAGGTTTAATTTAGGTTTAATTAGCCAATTTATTTGGCTATTAAACATAAGATGAATGTTTTGGTGGTTTTTGAATTTATTGGGTAATAAAAAGGAAGAAATGGTGAAAAAGGTAGAAAAAAGTGATGGATTAGGTTTTGAAATGGGGATAGCCGGCCATGTGGTGTTTTAGGGTTGAATTGGATGTATTTTGTAGTTATTTGGATATAATGGATGGTTTAATTGACAATTAACGGGTTAATTAGGCAATAAACCCATTAATTAGCCAATTAACATAATTTAAAAGGAATGTGTTTGGGAATTACCTTGTAGAAAGGATTTGATGAGATGGACTTTGAATTGTTACCTATTTTGGGCACTTCTGTCTTGGTTGAAAGAGGGTTGCCCGCTGCTTGCGCGTAGGAACCTCGTTGTACTGCAAGGGTATTTTTGTCATTTTTGTCCAAAAATCCACGTGTCGCCCTGTGAATATTTTTGGCTCCACAAATGCCCCCACACCTGTTGGGCTGCTCGCAGAAAAGGGCAGCAGGTGTAGAGATCTTCTTGCTTTAGGAAACTTAGGACTGCTTCCTATTTTGATGTAGATTCTCTCTTTAATAGGAAATTAGATCCTTCTAGGAAAGGGAAATAAATTTCTCTCAAAGCCTATTTAAATCCACCTTAAGTGGGTTATTAAATCAACTTTGGAGAGCGATTTATTCTACCCTACAAGAGAGAGATAGCTTAGAGGATATTTGTTCCCCCTCCTCTAGCAATCTTCTACATCTTGCCCGTGCAAAGGACCGTCTTTCGTTGATTTCTTCGTCTTCTTCGTGGATAGTGCTACCGCGGGGCAGCCGTCGGGGTGGTGCGGCACGTCGGCTGGCATGGGCCAGGAGTCGACTCGGCATGGGCCGATGAGGTATTGTGGCAGGGACCACTGCTTTAAGCTGCTCGACTTGGCTAGAACCAAGGGCAGCTTGTGTGGCTGGGACCTCGGATTGTGGCACTGGGGCGCAGTGTTAGGCAAGTCACATGGCTCATGTCTTTTTAGGCTTTTGGACATGACTCGAGCTAGGCTGGTGATTGAGAGAAATGAAGAGGTTGCGAACCTCATGAACTGCTAGAATGTTGGGTTGAACTTCCCTGCTAGGTACCACGAATGACGTTGGCTACTTTAACTCTTTTCGTCAGGAGAAACGTGGGCTGTTCCCAAAAGATGAGGGGAATAGGATCAAAGCGGATGCACTGGCTCGTCCAATCACTGTTGTGGATCCTGCTGCAAGTGAAGGTGGGAAAATGGATCTTCTCTGCTTGTTCAAGAGATGTCGGCTGAGAAAAAACCAAAGACTTCTTTCGCTGCTCATGAGGGTCCGCTTGCTACCAAGAGGTATGTGATTGACATGACTTCTTCCAATGGGAAGAAATGTAAGGCTGCTAGATCTGAGCATATGGCGTCTTCCATGTTGAGAATGGCTAGTACAATTGTGGATAAGATTACTCAGCGTAAAGGTTTTATCATGCCCCCAGTGCCGAAGTCTGTACCAGGACGTTCTTTGGGAGCCAAGTCCGGTTCATCTTTGTAGAAACTTGCTATTATGAAGAGTGGTAAGGTGGACTTGCTGCTAAAGTGGCGCCAAAGCCTGCTCCCTTTGCTGCTGAGATTGATTCGCCTCAGATTCAAGATCTTAAGCTTGCAATTTCTGAGCTTCGTTTCGCTACTTATGCTAAGAAGAGAGTGGATGAGCTGCAGCGCGTCCGTGTTAGTCTGCTTAAGAAGAATGAGCAACTGAAGGGTGACAAGGATGGGCCTGAGGTTTTAAGACCTTCTCTATTTCTCCGGAAGACTTGCTTGCTTTTACTTTTAAGGCTTCCATTGGTGAAGTAGTTGGAAAAGTTAGTGCCCAGACTGGGGCAGCCAGGGGTGAAGCGTCGGATGATGCCGCTGCTAAGAGCGTTACGGCTGTTGAAGGTGTGGCGACCGAGTAGTCGTGGGATGTCCAAGCTGCTGTAGTGTAGTATTTTAGGTAGCCTTTAGGATTTTCTTTGTTTTTCCTTGTAGCTTTTGTTTTGCTTGAACTCCTTCGGCCTTTGCTAGTTGTTTATAAACATGTTTTCCTTCGTTTTTCTTCATCTTCACTTCTTTTGTTCATGCCCTAACCTTTAGACTTGATAGACCAGTGGCAGACATGCTACTTTTTTATAAGCAGACAAACTCGCGTAGCCTATGCAGCCGTAGGTGTTGGTGTAGAACTTTGCAAAGTTGTTAGCCATATGGTTGGCAGCCGGATGCCTTACTTACAGAAGTAGACAAGTCCGCGTAACCACTAGGCTGTTAACCTTGACTTTCTTCAATTCCGTAGGTTGCGTAGCAAGTATCACAACACTTTAGGACTTGGTGTAGGTTGTTCCGCGCTTGGCAGAGGTGAAGCTTATCGACTACGTAGCATGTCGGCAGTGGATAAAACTTCGTATATGCGCGCTAGCTTGTTTAACCTTTCATAAGAATGTGCGGTTGTATAAGTCTAGTGCGGCTTCTCTGCTCGAAGGGCAAGCCGTAGGCAGTCTTCCGGAATCCGTAGGCTACCTTAGTGCACTCGGTAGCAGCTTTAGGATTCCAGGGCAGCCGTCCATCGGATGTACTGCGTAATGTGCCCTCTCCGTCTCTAGGGCCCGGTTCCCCACGGATTAGGCCAAGAGACCCAAAATCCTTCAGTTAGCTAAGCCTTGAAAAAGACCATTGCGGCTACTTCTAGGAACCCCGGCGCAAGCCATCGTGCATCTAGTTATACTAGGGCAGCCAGGCTCATCCACGTCTGGATATTCGGAGTGTAAAGTTTATCCTTCCGTCTTGGAGAGCTGACCCATATGGGTGTCGGAGAATTGGTTTACCCTCTCGCACTGGAGAGCATGGTTGGTCCCTCGGGGGGCGCAATTCCTGCGATGAGTCCCTAAGAAGGGCGCAGTCTTCTTTTGAAGTGCAGTAGTGATTAGTTGTTGTAAGCATGCAGCCAAGCCAAGTTGTGATTACTTCTAAATTCCTCATTGAAAAACGAGTGAAACGAACGAGAACTTTAGCTGTAAGGTAGGAACTGCATAACAACTGGATAGTCCTTAGCTTGTGAGGTGGTGCCCGTCGAGCTTATTGAGTCTTCGGGTTTTGATGTAGCGTGAGGTCACACATGGTACTTCTTCAGATTGTAGGCCATCCATTTCTTTTCAATCTTTTTGCCGCTTCATGGTGGTGAGGGTGTAATTACTCTTGCCCCCTACTCTGCTGATCTTGTACGGACCTTCCCAGATGGGATCCATCTTTTTGGAGCCTTCTCTGCCGGCAGTGATGAAGGCTTTTCTGCGTCGTCGACATGCAAATGCCAGAAGTCTCCATCGGGTGGAGTAGGCGCAGCTAGAGTGTGCTCGGCTACTTCTGAGGCATCGTTGGGCCGCTCTGTTACGTCACCTAGGCTCGGCGTGAAGACGCAGTAGGGAGCTGTGGAGATGGGGCCATGTCATACGCAACAGGAGATGTTCAACTGCCGGTATTGGGCCACTCTAGAGTTGAATCATTGAGCAAGGGTCGGCTAGGGCCGTATGATGCGCAGCAAGAAATGGTACTCAACTGCCGGTACATGTTGCTCCTATGTAGAATCTTTTAGAGTGACGAGGACAAAACTTGCTTTCGAGTGTGTCCTTCCAGTGTTGCGTTCGTCAGAAAACTTTACATCCGCTAGGGTCTACGCCTTTATCGTCGCGCGTCTGGATTGGGCAGAATAGTACGTCATTAGGATGATTGCATGCGTTTGAAAGTAAAACTTGTGCTTCTGGGTTGCAACAACTATCGCCAAAGTTAGCTTTTGAATTTTTAATAACATCGAGGAGAGCTTTTAAACTGTAGAATACAGGTAACTGTGGAATACAGGTAGTCGGGCCCCCATCTCTTCTCGCATGATGGTAGAGCTTATTGCTACTTTAGATACCGTCAAACATGTGAATAAGTCCTCCGCTGCTTCTAGGGAGGTGATGTTGGGTACTTCTTCAAGTCCTTGAATGTGCATTGGCGAGCCTCATCCCAAAGTGCATACTTCTCTGCCAAAGCAAAAGAGTCTGCTAGAGTTAGATCTTCTTTCATGATTAATTTTTCGAATAGCGGGTGGTCTGCTGGAAGTCCTTTTTGGAAGGCTGCTCTAGCTATCGAGTCGTTGCATCCGACTATTTTTGCCTTCTCTACTTTGAACCTCCTCACATAGTCGCGAAGTGACTCCTTTGGGTTCTTCTTGACGTTGAACAAATGATCAGATATCTTTTTGATCGAGCGATAGGATGAATATTCTTTGGTGAAAACCAAAGAAAGTTCGTAGAAATTCCGGATGGATTGTGGCGGCAGGGTGTAGAACCAATCTTGCGCCTCGCCTTGTAGAGTGGTGGCGAATATCTTGCACATAAGCTCATCGTTGTTTCGATAAAGGATCATTGCGCTTCGGTAGCGCTTTAAGTGTCTCTCCGAGTCTTCATACCCTTTGAAAGATGTGAAATGTGGCATGCTGAACTCTCGTGGAGGCTCTGCCTGCTCGATCTCGTCCGTGAAGGGTGACCTGCTTATGTTGGTCATGTTCCGTCGTAGTGCCTCGTCGGTGACCTCGTTGCGTTGGAAATCATGCAATCGCTTGGTCAAAAGTCTCTCTACTTCTTCCTGAATTTGCCTTTGTTGGGGTAGCGGAGCTCTCGGCTGCCCCCAGTCATGACTTGCTGGTCTAGGCTGCTCTTCCATGTGTTTGGCTCGTCTATGCCGTGGATGCAGTGCATATGGTGCGTCCCTAGTAGGTGAGCGAGTTCTTCGCAGGCTGCTGGTTGAACTTGAGCTGGATTGAGTGACTGCTTCTCTCCGTCCGTCGTGCTGCCTACTCTGATGTGAGGTGGATGACGCTCCTTGTGGGCTTAGCTGCGAATAGACACTTTGCCCGGAAGGTTGCTCATGTTGACTATCGGAGTATGACCCCAACCGTGAATGTTTGCTCATCCGTGGGCCTAGTCGAGAGTGCATGCTCCCTCGCTCTCTAAGACGGGAATGTACACTGCCCAAACGTTCGGCTCGTGGCTGGTCGAGTGGCTGCTTACCGGGACGCTGCTGGAAATGTTCGTCTGCCCTTGTCCTACTTCGGGATACCTCGTCCGGGGCACGTTGGATCCCGATACGTTGCAAAAGTTGATTCACCAAGGTTTTCTGTTGTACAAGGGCGCTCGTCAACTCTATGACTTGTCGAGACAAGTGTTGTTCGCCATTTGGATTGGAAGAGCTTGGAAGGAATGCGCCTCATTGGGTAGTGGAAAGGTGGTAAACTCCGGGCGCGAGATTTGAGTTGGGAAATGTCAAATCTGCGAAAAAATGTGGTGAGAATGCCCCCGGCTCGATGGTAGGTCCGGATGGTTGAGATAGTCTTGGGCCGACTTGGGCTGCTTGGAAAGCCACGGGAGCAGGCTGGGCCGTGAGAGTGGGCTGCTCGAAAGAAGCAGGCTGGACCACGGGAGTGGGTTGCTCGTCGGGAGCAGGCTGGGTCACGAGAGCAGGCTGCTTGGCAGGAGCAGGTTGGGCCACGGGAGTGGGCTGCTTGGCAGGAGCAGGATGGGTCACGAGAGCAGGCTGCTTGGCAGGAGCAGGCTGGGCCACCGGAGTGGGCTGCTCGACGAAAGCAGGCTGGGCCACGGGAGTGGGCTGCTCGTCGGGAGCAGGTTGGGTCACGAGAACAGGCTGCTCGGCAGGAGCAGGTTGGGCCGTGAGAGTGGGTTGCTTGACGGGAGCAGGCTGGATCACGGGAGTAGGCTGCTCAATGCGCGGTGCATGTGAATGCGAGGCTTGGGCTTGGGTCCACGTAAACTTGGATGGCACGACTTGGATCGTGGTCTTGGTACCGTGAGCCTTGGATGGCACGGCTCGGGCCGTGGTGAAGGCTCCATGGACCTCGCCACGAGTGGCTACCGAAGTAGCCACCGCGGTGGTTCCCATGGTGGCCGTGGTGAAGGCACCATGGACCTCGCCGCGGGTGGCTACCGAGGTAGCCACCACGGTGGTTCCCATGGTAGAAGCTTGTGGTGATGATGCCGCTCCCCTTATTGTCGCATTTTGCCTCACGGATCTCCGGGCCGTGGTGAAGGCTCTATGGACCTCGCCACGAGTGGCTACCGAAGTAGCCACCGCGGTGGTTCCCATGGTGGCCGCTCGTGATGATGATGCCGCTCCCCTTATTGTCGCATTTAGCCTCATGGATCTCCGCAATCCCATTTCTTGAACATTAGAATTTTCACTTGTGGAATTTTCTAAATTTCTAGCCATTATATTTTGCTTATACGTTTTATCAAAGAACCTTTGCAAGTAAAAAATTCTAATAATAAGAACGTATGAAAAATATTCAAATGGACTAGAAAATAAAGAAAAAACCTTTTTGTGCGAGAGTCTTCTACGAGTATGGATTTCAACTCTCAATGAAAGCACCAATTTGTGGATGCAAATTTCTTCCTCCTTGATCTTGGACAATTTTGCACCTACAAAACAATTAACACATTAGGTTAAGGCCAAGAGCCTCATGTGCCCACGATGAATGGGGGGGGCTTTGGCCGAAGAATCTCCGATGCCAAAGTTAGAATTTAAAGAGAAATAGTGTTTAGAGAATTTTGGGATTTTTGCCAAAGTGTTGGAATTAGCTTTTTGGTGAGAATGGGAGTATATTTATAGGGATAGGAGGTGGCTAGGGTTTTTAGGTTTAATTTAGGTTTAATTAGCCAATTTATTTGGCTATTAAACATAAGATGAATGTTTTGGTGGTGTTTGAATTTATTGGGTAATAAAAAGGAAGAAATGGTGAAAAAGGTAGAAAAAAGTGATGGATTAGGTTTTGAAATGGGGATAGCCGGCCATGTGGTGTTTTAGGGTTGAATTGGATGTATTTTGTAGTTATTTGGATATAATGGATGGTTTAATTGACAATTAACGGGTTAATTAGGCAATAAACCTATTAATTAGCCAATTAACATAATTTAAAAGGAATGTGTTTGGGAATTACCTTGTAGAAAGGATTTGATGAGATGGACTTTGAATTGTTACCTATTTTGGGCACTTCTGTCTTGGTTGAAAGAGGGTTGCCCGCTGCTTGCGCGTAGGAACCTCGTTGTACTGCAAGGGTATTTTTGTCATTTTTGTCCAAAAATCCACGTGTCGCCCTGTGAATATTTTTGGCTCCACATCAACATTCATAAGCATCACTCATATTACCATTCATAAGCATCACTCATGCCAATCAACATAAACATTCATGAGCATCACTCATGTCAATTAGCTTCGAAAGCTTCAGTTACAAAAGCTCCGACTTTAAAACTTCATTTACAAAAGCTTCAGCTTCAAAGCTTCACCTACAAAGCTTCAGTACATGGTATACAAAGACTGCCTTCGAACAATCGCCATTTCGCCCCACACATGGACTGAATTTCAAGTCTCCAGCCAAAAGACTCTCTTGACTGAAGACTTGGGGGACTACACTATGTACCATATATTGGGCTTCCGTAACTAGGCCTCATGAAAAATACTTGGGGGACACAACCCATTATTTATGTACTGAGGAGCGAACCCTTATTCTATAAAAGGGCTCCCTCACTTTCATCAGAGAGCACCTATTATTCATGTATTGAGGAGCGAACCCTAAGGGACTCCCTCACCATCATTAGAAAGCATCGTAGGCTGCTGAGCAACCGTCTCGCCGCGAGCATCAACTCTAGCCCATCATTTATGTATTGAGGAGCGAGCCCTTATTCTATAAAAATGACTCTCTCACCTTCAACGCCATATGCCAAGCCAACCAAGGCAACATAAGCCACAAGCCGAACAGCCTCGCAACATGTGCTACTTCTAGTTAAGCATCATTTCACATTGAACACCGCCTCATATAGAGTATCAGTTCTAGACGACATCTAGTTACTTCGACCCACACATGGACTGAATTTCAAGTCTCCAGTCAAAAGACTCTCTTGACTGAAGACTTGGGGGACTACTGTTAGTACCATATTATATTGGGCCTCGTTATTTGGGCTTCCAGACATTGAGCCCATGATCTATGTAAAAAGGGATGAGCCCTTAGTCTATAAAAGAGACTTTTCACCCTCACAATCAGGAGAAGCCTCACATCCCCAAACAGAGGCTCTCATATTCAGAGCAAAGCTCTCTCACACTCTCTCTTTCTTTGGGGGACTCCCCATCACACTTGTAATCCATACGTACAGTTACAGAGAAATACAATCAACATCAGTGTGGATGTAACCCAAACATTGGGGTAAACCACGATACATCTTTGCGTTCTTTACTTTCTTGCAGATTCACGATCGGATTTACGTTGTTCCAAGACCTCCTGGTTTTATGCATCAACAGGTTGTTAATGCATATTTTCAATACTGGTAAACCCTCATTAATTCTTAAAAATGACATTATTTAACAATCTTCATTTATTTTCTTCATTGGAGAATAAAGTGAACACCACCACCATCGTTGCCTTCCCCACCGCTACCCATACCATGATTGTTACATTTGCACCCCACTATTGGCACTACCACAATCGTCATCGCCGCCCCATTGTCGTTGTCACCATCGCCACCACTACTACGTCTACACCCCAACCACCACACCTTGCTATTGGCATAACCACCATACTCCCATCATTGTCGCTGCCATCACCATCACTACCTCAGCCACCGTTGTCGTCACCACTACCCCACGATTATCTCTATTTTTGTCATTATATATGATTGTATCACTTTTACTTTAAAATTGGCCAAACAATTTTACACTATTATTCATATTCACAACACTTAAAAGTACAATTTATCAAATGTTCTACTACTTTATTTTACAATTGATTAGTTTTAAAGAACAACACAAACATTTTTTTTTAAAGCACAACAATCCCAAGCTAACCAATTCTTAGGCCGCGGAAAGCCTTTGGATTATGCCACATTAATGTGAATAGGACTCGATTTCTTTTTCTTCCATCTAATGGTTTTAGGGATGCAAACAACATTTTGCGCAGTATCAAGTTGTTTTCTGGCAAACATTTTTTTAAAGACAAGCGGTGTTCTATAATGATAGAGTTTGAACGCGGAATACAATCTGTAAAAGCACTCTAAAAATTTCATTTGCACTAAAAACATTTTAAAATATAAGTAAAAAATACACTTAAAAGGGATGTATGATGACTTTTTAAAAGTATCCTTAACAACTCTCTAAAAATCATGACACATATCAATATGAATATACAACGTAGAAAAGTATTGAACCCTTGTATGACAGCGTGAGTTCAAACCTTGTCAGTGACTAATCTAACATCTAATCTAACAAAATCTATCATTTGACAAAAAATAAAATAAAATAAAATACCCTTCACATTTCTTCATTTTCATTTGCTTATGTCATGGCATATCGGGCATGGCTACTCCATCCATCAGCCTGCACCTATCCCCTCCGCCAACCTCTCGCCTCTCTCGTCACCCTTCTTCTACAACACCGATCAAACCGATGAATCTGATCCATAAGTTGCTTAATCATCATGTAAGTGTGATTTATCAAACTTAGAAATCCTTATCAGTTATGAACATTTGATATATCATAAAAAGGAATAGTATGTTGGTTACGGGGGATGAGAGATAAGTATTTGGTTATAGACGAAGATGGAGTAGGCTTCGAACTCGAAATGAAATGTGGTAAAGACAAATATCCCAACCACTAGGGCAATTCTCACTTACTATTGCACAAATTATTGTAAGTGAAAAGTTTTATGTTCGATTCTCGTCAAAAGCGAATTTGAACGTATTATTACTAGTCTATTGTGAGGTTAACCCTACCCTCTCTACCTTAATGTAGATAATATCGTTTGATAAAAAAAAATAAAAAATTTTGAATTAGGCCGTCCTAGCTTTGGCCCATTCTCTGCAGGCTCGGTCCAGCCCGTCGCTGATGCTAAAAAGCTCTGGAAGCTTAAAACGGTAAAAGCCCCAATTCCGAAGCTTCTATAAGTATAAAAACATCAAATCTTCCCCCAGCTTCCATCTTCCATCTTCGTCCTCTTTCTATCATTGTTCATCGCCCCAAAATACGATCACAACCTGAGGGGATGAAATGGAAGCTACCAGTGAGGCAGGGAACGGCGATGAGCTCGAAGCTATGTGCATGGAAGACTCCTCTTGGCACCCATGCCAAGTTTCTCTCAGGTGAGCCATCTATCTGAAGTTGAAACAACCCACTCAGCATTGTTCCAAATAGATTGGGATCCTGATGTTTATTGAAGAAACTCACCAATGGGTTTTGTTTTTAGTAGATTTTATGAGCTGGGTGTTTTCAAAGTTGTGATTTTTTGTAGTGTTTTTGACTAGATGATCACTGGGTTTTCCTTAGAATTAATTATGATCGGTTTGGATCACGCAATGAAATGTGTTTTTATTGACCATCCCATGTGCATGTGTGTGTATTACTGATTTTGTTCATGTATGACTACGCCGAAATGATGCTAAATGATATGTCTTAATGCATTGTCATGTGTGTGATGTAATCAAACAATTTAATCCCAGTTCAGTTGTGAATTAGTATCCGGTCATCGTGTGCGCGTGCAATGAGCTGGTGGTCAGTGATTTCATTTTCTTTTTAAGTGTGTGATTACTTAGTGATGTTTACTTCCCAAATATTTATCTTTCTGAATTGGTTCTAAAGAAAGTTTGTAAAGTACTTCTGCTACTCTTGTCCGGTAAGACTGCCATATGTCATGACTGTATATTGGGATGACTATTCTATATTCTGATTCTCTACAGATCATGAGAGATTTGATTTTAACACTAAAGTAGGATTGTCCTGAATTTACGGAATTAAAGTCAGATACTTATGTCTTCCCCCTTATTTTGGGCATATAATTATTCAATTGTTGGATATGCATTCAAAATGTGTTGAGGTGGCTCCTGATTGTGGTCCACAGCTCTACTGGAGATAGCCTAATTATAGAATTTGGGCGCCAGGAGTTAGAAGATATGGTGTTGAACAAGGATGAAGCACTTTCCTGTCTCCGCTTCCGTTCTACTCCTCTTGAAGGCAATGACTGCGCTCACATTGAAGGAGAGAAAGTTCTTGCAATGAACAAGTCACAGTTTAAGAGCCACTTATATGATGCCAAGGTGGAAAAGGTACTTATGTTCTCCTTAAGCTTCCTTGGAACCAGGCTATCATCAAATCATAAACTTTCTACTTTCTTGAATTAATTGTTGCTCATTATGTAAGTGCTTGATTATATAATGCCTAATCAGTCTAAATATATGTATATATATAGTGGTTAAGAGGATGTGTCCTTATAAATTTACAGCAGCAATGGGAATGACATTGGGTTCTTATTGAGAAATCCTTTGTGTTTCTGGTTAATAGCTTTAAGATGAAAAAAATTAGACTGTTTGTGTTAACCATATCATATTCTAGTGGATTATAATGTACTGCAATCCTCGGCTTGTGTGATAATTATGATTTACAATACATGTTATGCCCTTTGCATGCAAAAAGCCATTCTGTTAATTGAGTTCATGTCCCAACATCATGACGACTAGGTGCTCAGAGTGAGACACTCACAGAGGGTCTATTGTAGATGCACTTTCATGATCGAATGGCTTCACCAAGAACTCAAAGGACAGACCGTGACTGTCCCCTCTAGTTCAATTATGAAACTAGCAAGCAAAAGCATCATTGTCCATCCAACTGTTGCTGCATTCTTGAAATCAGTTAAACAAATGGGTCCGAATGGTGCTTCTCCCTTTCCAGTCATGCATGAGGAGTTTGGATTTGAATTGGACCTTAACAAATTGCTGGAAAAGCAAATAGAAGAGATCAATATTTCAACTAATGGATTCACAAAAGAAATCACAGAAAACATTTTAGAGGGGGTCAAAGGTAACCAGCCGTTCTCGCTACTTCATATGTTTAATGAATCAGGCTTGTTGTTGCAATATCTCGTCCTGGATATCTTTTTTATTGTTTAAAGAAAATTATTCCCATAAGCGATATCTATCAACTTTTTTTTTTTTTTTTTTTTTTTTTTTGAGAAAATTTATTGACTGTTTGCAACCATATATTTCTTGCATCTGCACCTTGAACCTGGAATGCCCTTCTTAAGTTGAATTAGAGGAATATGGTAATTGCAAACTAATGAGCAGTAGATGGGCTTCACATAGTGTATCATCCATGCCATATGCATAGTCAGGTAAATGTACTCCCCCCTTTTCCCCACCCCCTCTAGCTCTCATCAAGAAAATGTGGTTGACATCAATGTTAAAGCTGAAGGCCTACATGGTAGTTATTCTTGCAAAAATTAACTGCTTGATACCCAAGTATGCTGGAGCCTGGAGGTGACTTTATTCGAACTGAAAAACTTTTCTCAGTTAGTCCCCTACTCTTTTTCTTTCCTTTAAGCTTTTAACTTCCATTTTACTCTTAAAGGCCAATACACAAAAATCAGGGGAAAAAAAAAAATTCTACAACGCCTCTCCCACCCTAGCCTAGGCCGGTGTGTTGGCCATGGTCATTTTGAATGTTTAACCTTTTGAAGTTTCAAAAGAAACTATTGAAAAAATAAAAGTGAAAACAGATAATGAGGGGGATACATAAGTCATTTCATTAACATGGAACTTAGGGGGTGCTTGTTCATCAGTTTTCTTTTTTGTTTTACATCAAATCTCCCTTGAAATTAAATACATAATTACATTTGCATTGCTACAAACATTTAGATTATTCCTAGTCGTGCATGCAGCTGATAACAAGGGACACATTCTACTCAATCCTGTTGCTGCATCCGAAATATGCATTTCACATGCTCAGGTTTCTCATGACCAAGATAAATCAAAAAGTACTGCTCAGAGTTCTATTGAATACGAAGTAAACATAGAAGATGAGGGTCTACAAGCCCCTCGCTCATCCATGCAAGAAGAGCATTCAGAATACAAGTCTCGCCTTAGTCCTCTTGGCGCTCGTGCAGCTCTGGCCTTACTAGTATCAAGTAGTCACAAGCATATTGCTATAGGTGGGACTGAACTTTTCAAATCTTGTGATGGTGACAACATGTCTATTAAAGATACTAATGCTCATAAGAATGAAAATAAGACTTCAGATGCTACAAAAGCGAGCTCAGTTGTTCAGAGAGGTTTTGAGATTCAAAATAGTGATACTCACCTGAGAAATTCTGCCAAAGAGATTAAGCCAAGGGCTTTAACCAGTGCAAGAAGGTTGACACGCTCAGCAATCCAACAAGAAAAAGATAAGTTAACTGTGACAGTTGAACAAGGGTTGGACGAGAGCAAGTCAGCTCATGCTGCACGGTCATTTTCTTCAGTAGGAAATCTCACCGTTCATGAAAGCAATGTATTGAAACAGAAGAATGATGTATCAAAAAAGAAGAAAGTAGTCTCTTCGCCATTTCATGCCGAGAGCAACATCCCTATGGAAGAAAGTGATAAAAAGCTGATGTCTGGTGATGCTGGAGCCATTCAAGACATATGTGATCCAATTAAGACTTGTGGTGAAGAGTCTAAAAACAATAAGTCAGCTATTACAACCAACATGAGGAGGTCGACTCGTTTGACATGTTCTTCTGAAGAGAATGTAACAGTTCCTGAAAACCATGGAAAGGAAGAGAAAAGTGGTGGACCAAGAAAGAAAACAGCTGTCTCTCCTTCAGTTGACAAGGACAATAATATGCCTGGCGAAGAAAGCAATGAAAACCACATGTCTGGTGCTGTCACAAGATCTGGAAACACTCGACAAATTGAAGGTTACATATGTTATATTCACATGTGCACGTGTATTTTTCTGTCTAGTTATAATCATTTGTGTTATGTTACTTGGGTAGACCGTAGAAAACAGATCTGATTTGCAGAACTTCTAAAACATTTAACACAGTTTGCATTCTGGTATTCGCCACTGTGTATTGTGTTAGAACTGATTTAAAAGTGGTTTGTTTGTTGTCCCTGATCGAATTTCCATTTGTTTAAACTCAGGTCAAATCTATTTGATTACCTTGTTTTAAAAAAAATCATGTCTACTCTACGGTTTTCCTTTCTCTTTCTTATTGCATGCCTTAGTTACTGTTTAAGCTCCTTTTAATTTCAGCATTCTAAGCTTAGAATTATGTAAATTGCAGGAAAAGTTTCAGGAAGTGGTGGTAAAAGCCAAGGCCAGAAGAGGAAGTCTACTTCCTCCAGTAAGCAAGAGCTGCGATTTTCTCCACGATTGAAGTTTCTCCCTCAGACTCGCTCACAAAAGAAGTCTTAAACTAGCTTTCTTCATCAGGATTACTCACAATCAAGTGACGCAGCATTTTGGGGATTGGAAGGAGGTAAAACTTTTTTTCCTTTTGCATATGTTTAAAAGAGAGAACCGGGACTATAAGTGAAATGAACACAAAGTGTGCTTCTTGTATCTCGGATCATCTATGTGAATTGGTTGCATGAGCGAACATATCAACAGCTTAGTATGCTTGTTATATATCTGTTATAGTTCTTTCCGTTTTGGTATTGCCCTTTTGAATAGGTCTTGTTGGCTCCTCTACGGCTTATGGATTTATTTGTCATTTCCTCTTGGAGGAATTATTTATAATTCCAATTCCATAAGTCTTGCCATTTGAACCCAACCCACCACGCCACACTACCGTTGAGGCAGTGTGAATGGCGACAAAATATGAATCAGTTCAAGATAATAAGGCATTGGCCTCTATTTAACACATGATTGCAATTTGATGCATTATGTTCATGTGTGTTAAAATGACATTATGCGTGGAGCAGCTCGTATTAGCCAGTTATGGAGATTTTGAGAGCTGATAGTTTAACTGTTGGGGTATATTTGTATATTTATTCTATATTTTGAGGGAATTAGACAATTTACTTGTTATAAGTTTGTTTTCTTCTTCTCAATCGTATGAAGTCACATCAAAGGGGACGAATCACATCGAGTCAAATTTACACCAACTGTGAGTCAGACCCTATTGCCTCAGACTACTACCCATCCTTACGCTTCCAAGTTTAGGAAGATAACTAGCATGTTTGTTTGCATGCATTGCTACAACGTGAAATTGTGTGTTTTAGACAAAATAGATTGAGTTCATGTATGCTTGCGGTTTCTTGTCTTTGTGAAACTAGTTAAAGGCTGTTGATTAAGTGGAATTATATTTGAATGCCGGGTGAGCTCCTGTTGGGTTTTTAGCTCAAAATTAGGATAAAAGGTCGTACCCAGTGCACAAGGCTCCCGCTTTACGCAGGGTCTGGGAGAGGTGAATGTCGGCTAGCCTTACCCCCATTTTATGGAGAGGCTGCTCCCAAGTCTCGAACCCGAGACCTACCGCTCATGGGCGAAGGCATTTGCCATCGCACCAAGTGCGACCTCTTAGCTCAAAATTAGGATAAAAAGGTCGTACCCAGTGCACAAGGCTCCCGCTTTACACAGGGTCTGGGAGAGGTGAATGTCGGCTAGCCTTACCCCCATTTATGGAGGCTGCTCCCAATTAGGATGATGCAATAAATTAGGTTTGTGTTACCTATTTGGTTTTGGTATCCTATTTGGGTTTGGTTTTGACTTCTTAGTTAGTTTCCTTGGTGGAGAGATTTTGTTAATTACCTATTTGATTAGGATTTGTATTTATTTCCTATTAGGATTCTTATTGTAACCTAAGTCCTATGCACTATAAATAGGACCTTAGGGTTAGTGTATTTAGTGTGGCTCATTCGTGTGGCAATTTGGTGAGAGTCAATTTGTGAGTTTGTGAGTTAGAGAGCAATTTGGGAGAATCTTCTCCGTTAGTTTTGGGTTCTCTACTCGTTTGGTTTAGGTTTAGGGTTTGTAATTTGTGGGATTTGGGTTGTGAGAGTTTAAATACTCTTTTGTAATCTCATTTGTTTAGTGAAATTTCTCGTCGTTCTTTGCTCGTGGACGTAGGCTTTACGCCGAACCACGTAAATTTCTTGTGTTAGTTTGAGATTATTTGTTTTAGCTTTCACCTACGACGTTGATATTGGTACTTTGTTAGAATTCGCTTCCGTTTACGCATAAAAGTACAACTACTCCCACACAAAATATGTCCTCGTGTTAGGCATCCATCTTGCAAAGTTCCAATTCCTAGAATCGTGTCCAAATGTACGGTTATGGTAACAAAACATGTCAGATTGTCCCGTAGGAAAGTGCATTAAACATATACAATAGACAATTGTCGTTGTTAGTAGTCGTTGTCGTAGTTAGGTCATACAAGCATGTTACCAAGTCCTTTTTAGACATGGTGATGGTGCGCCTCCCATGACATATATTTTTGGATGGATTGGGTGTATAACGGGAAAGTCACACTCAATGTTGCTTCACGATGATATACTTTATGTGAACGGGCCTCTAACATGAGTTGAATTTCCCTCTCAAATCTTTTCTTATTTATATTCTTGTCCCAACACTTTGTTTTTTTTATTTTTTATTTTGTTGTCGAAGTCTCTTTCTCTTTCTTAATTAAACCAAAAAGAAAAGCAATGACGTGATTGAAATTCAAATTTTTGTAAGCTTATAATACTTCAATTTGTACTTTTGTTTTTGTTTCTTAAATTGATTTTAATTTATTTTATTTTTAAAATGTGAAAGAAAACTAACCCCAAAACGTGGGGATTTTTCAACTAGCACCATGGAAGTTAATTACTATTTTGTCCTTTTTCAAATTAAATTGTTTTCTTTAAAACCTTAGTATGCCATTTAATACTACGGTCTAATGGTATTCTTCTTCACTTGTAAGTGAGAGGTATTAGGTTGGATTCTCGCAAAATATGAATTTGAACCACATTATTGCTAAGGTTTAGCCTACTTCCTCACATTCTTAGTGTAGATAATATCGTTATATCGTTAAAAAAAACACCTTAACATGACAAGAACAATTTTAGCTAAAATCTTTCCTCTTTTAATGTGTTGGCTTTATATACACAGATATAGATATAGATATATATCCCATTACCATTCTGGTATAAGGTGGTGGTTGGTTATGGATAGACTGTTTGCTTTTTTTTTTATTTTTTTAATAAGCTTATTTTGAGCTACGCCCATTCGAATTTTATTTTGATCTCACTAAAAAATGACCATTTTACTCCCTAAACACAATTCGTTTCCCTTTGACTCGTGGACTTTCTCTTCTTCCTGAAACTTATAGATCGCCTCCTAAAACATATATGGAATCCAGCAACTAATAAGGCTAGCCACATATGCAATAAATTTGATTATAAATCTCCATTATGCACTAATATTCAACAATAAGTGAGTATTAAGTTTAAAAGAAATTGAAGAGATGAAAAATATAAAAAAGAAATTGATTAGTCTGGCGCACCCAAATCAAACCCAAACAAGAAATTAACAGATCTAAGATAATGTGGAGCGAATTTTGAGTTTTATAGAGAAGACTTTCAAGTTTCAGGTGGCAAAATAAGATCAAATTCGAGTTTCAGGGGGCAAAAGAAGCAAAATTTGAGTTTCAGGAAGTAAAGTGACGATTTTTAAGTTACAAGGGCAAAGTGAGATTTAAATCGAGTTTGAGTCGTAGCTAAAAATAAGCCTTTTTGATAATGTAGTTGTGTAACCTAATCCTTTTGAGTCCAAACAAAGAGATAATATGTCTTGTAACTGGTACACATGATGAGAAAGATAGACCAAGAAGATATACGGTCAGAGATAGCTAAGAATGCCTCCTTGATAGGACATGTTAACTTATATATTGTCGTATTATCAAGGATGAGGATGGAAATGTTCTTGCTACAGAGAACGCGGTTAAAGACAGATGGAAAGGTTATTTTCATAATCTTTTCAATGAAGGACATGAAATGAATGCTTCTTTAGGGGAGTTGAGTAACTCAGAAGAGTGTAGAAACTACTCTTTTTATCGTAAAATCCGGAAGGAAGAAGTGGGTGTAGCTTTGAAGAAGATGAAGCATAGAAAAGCAGTAGGCCCAGACGATATACCAATCGAAGTGTGGAAAGTTTTGGGAGAGACATGTATAACATGGCTCACTGACCTTTTCAATAGGATTTTGAAAACGAAGAAGATGCCGAATGAGTGGCGAATGAGCACTTTGGTGCCTATCTACAAGAATAAGGGCGATGTACAAAATTGCATGAACTATAGGGGAATTAAGCTAATGAGTCATACAATGAAGCTCTGGGAGAGAGTCATTGAGCATAGATTGAGGCAAGAGACACGGGTTTCGGACAACCAATTCGGGTTCATGCCAGGGCGCTCAACCATGGAGGCAATCTATCTCTTACGAAGATTGATGGAAAGATATAGAGATGGGAAAAAGGATTTACACATAGTCTTTATAGATTTGGAAAAAGCGTATGATAGGGTCCCAAGAGACATTCTTTGGAGGATTTTAGAGAAGAAAGGAGTACGAGTAGCATATATCCAAGCTATACAGGATATGTATGAAGGAGCAAAGACTGCCGTAAGAACTCATGAAGGACAAACCGAAAGTTTTCCCATAACTGTAGGATTACATCAAGGCTCATCCTTAAGTCCTTACCTTTTTGCGTTGGTAATGGATGAGTTAACAGGACATATTCAAGGTGATATTCCTTGGTGTATGCTTTTCGCAGACGATATAGTGTTGATAGATGAAACTCAGGAAGGGGTAAATGCAAAGCTTAACCTTTGGAGAGAAGTGTTGGAATCTAAAGGTCTTCGCCTAAGCCGATCAAAGACAGAATATATGGAGTGCAAGTTCAGTGCAAATGGAGGCCAAAACGAGTTAGGGGTGAGGATCGGAGATCAAGAAATACCAAAGAGCGACCGTTTTCGTTACCTAGGATCTATCTTGCAAAAGAACGGAGAATTAGATGGAGATCTCAACCATAGAATACAAGCTGGATGGATGAAGTGGAAAAGTGCATCCGGCGTGTTGTATGACCGCCGTATGCCACTGAAGCTCAAGGGAAAATTTTATAGGACGGCAATAAGGCCGGCGATGCTGTATGGCACAGAATGTTGGGCGGTGAAGCATCAACACGTACACAAAATGGGTGTAGCGGAGATGAGGATGCTTCGTTGGATGTGTGGGCACACGAGAAAGGATAAGATTAGGAATGAGGATATCCGGGGTAAAGTAGGAGTAGCCGAAATTGAAGGAAAGATGAGAGAAAATCGGTTACGGTGGTTTGGACATGTGCAAAGAAGGCCTACTGACGCTCCGATTAGAAGATGCGACTATGGGACAGAGGTTCAGGGCCGAAGGGGCAGAGGAAGACCTAGGAAAACTTTGGAAGAGACCCTAAGAAAAGACTTAGAGTACTTGGATCTAACGGAGGACATGACACAGGACAGAACACAATGGCGTTCTAAGATTCATATAGCCGATCCCACTCAGTGACTTGGATTTTCCAAGTCTCCAACCGAGAAGTTTTCCTCACTCGGGAAATTAAGGGAACACTACCTCAACCTATATGCTCCACTCACAAAGCTTCAACATACAAGCTTCAACAAAAGAAAATTCAAAGAACTTAGCGAAGAAGGCTTTGGTGTATTTAACACAATACGTTGAAATGAAGGAAAGCTTATTTATTGATATCCCCGATAAGTTACAAATATGTACATATACTTGAGTCAAAATAAACAAACAAGAGGGAGCCTTCACAAAGGTTGCTTAGGAGAAGTCTCAACAGTCGGTAGAGCCCTAGAAAGAGAAGGCACCGGAGGGGGATCATTCGGAGCCTCAGTATTGGACAAAACCCTAGAAGGAGGAGGCATCAGAGATTGATCATTTGGAGCTTCATTACGCGGTACAGCCCCAGAAGACGAAGGCAATAAATGCCTTTGGAACAAACCCACAAATCTCTGATGATCAAGTAAAACCTGACCATCAGATTCCTTCATCTGGTCAAGCTTCCTCTTCATGTTTGTAGCATAGTCATGTGCGAGCCGGTGCAACTGTTTATTCTCATGCTTGAGCCCTCTAATCTCCTGTTTGAGACTCATCACTTCAGCCGCCAATGATTCAACTTGGCGGGTTCGAGCAAATAGGCGTTGGGCCATATTAGACACAGAACCTGCACACTGAACACTGAGAGCCAGAGAATCCTTAACAGACAACTTATCAGACCGTTTGGAAAGTAGTCTGTTATCTTTGGGAGTGAGAAGGTTCCTGGCCACTACCGCAGCGGTCATATCATTCTTCATCACGGAATCCCCAACGGTAAGAGGACCAGTAGGGGAGACGAAGGATGGGCGCCATATGTTGTCTGGAGAAGGCGGGGCTGCCTCTTCAACAAGGTTCAAGTCAAAACGACGATCGGAGGGGCCAGACATTTTCAAAGGTGTTGAAGAGAGAAGAGGTCGGATAAATCAAGATCTTAGAAGTGCAAGAATGGAGCTTCTACTGGTGGATATTCAAGTGTGCTTTGGAACTTAATGTCAGCCCCTATAAAAATCTGCACTCGACGAAGCTTCAGAAATCGAAGAGGCGCCTGCTCAGAAATCGAAGAGGCGTTTGCTTTCTCAAAAGCTGGGCTACTCAGAGATTCTCAAAAGCTGGGCTGCTCAAAGACCACAAAGGCCGATCTCAGAAATCGAAGAGGCTTGCTTTCTCAAAAGCTGGGCTGCTCAGAGACCACGAGGGCCGATTTCAGAAATCGAAGAGGCACCTACTTTTCCAGCCTTGTCAGCACCTGTCACTCGCACACTCAGCTTTACGGAAATTATGGGCATTCTGTCGAAGATTTCTGGCGAAGTAGAAAGCACATGAATCGTACTGTTCAATCACCCACTTCCCACATGCAACAGTAGCTCATGGGTACCACAGATAACTTTGCCAAAGTTCTCTGACAAAGTTGAGACACGTGAAGCTTGCAGCTCCCACTACATCGCTCTGACCAAGAAGGGTAAAAGAATTGCAAAGAAACAACACTAACAAAGTTTAGACACATAAATTTTGAAGGTCTAGCTACCATATTATTACCCACAAGGGTAAAGGAACAGTACCACTGCTGGATAATTGAAAAGTCCCGGTGTGTCAACCTCTGTGCTTCGTGGCAAGGTAGACTAGCAAACATGCCCAACCTTTACTCATATTCGAGAAAACACTCCTAACAAGATTGCTTGCTCCAAAATCGAAGAGGCACCGCTCTCAGAATCTCGAGAGCCAGACTCCCAACATGATTACTTTCTCAAAAATCGAAGAGAGGGTAAAGGAACAGTACCACTGCTGGATAATTGGAAAGTCCCTGTGTGTCAACCTCTGTGCTTCGTGGCAAGGTAGACTAGCAAACATGCCCAACCTTTACTCTCATTCGAGAAAACACTCCCAACAAGATTGCTTGCTCCAAAATCGAAGAGGCACCGCCCTCCGAATCTCGAGAGCCAGACTCCCAACATGATTACTTTCTCAAAAATCGAAGAGACACCGCTCTCCGAATCTCGAGAGCCAGACCCCCAGCAGGATTGCTTTCTCAAAAATCGAAGAGGCATCGTTCTCCGAATCTCGAGAGCCAGACCCCCGACAGGTCTGTAATCTTCACACGCAACATCAGCTTTCCAGATACCACAAACCACTTTTTCAAAGTGCTCTGACAGAGTTAAAACATGTGAAGCTGGCAGCTCCCACTACCGTGCTATAACCAAGCAGGGTAAAGGAATAGCATTATTACTTGATGTTAGGGAGACTCCTATATATGTCGACTTCCATCCCTAACGGACAGGCAGACCTGCAAAAATGCTC
Organism: Malus domestica; assembly: GCF_042453785.1. Lineage (NCBI taxonomy): Eukaryota > Viridiplantae > Streptophyta > Magnoliopsida > Rosales > Rosaceae > Malus > Malus domestica. The sequence continues at coordinate 20,697,382 of NC_091664.1, read as the reverse complement.
AACCCTTTCTCTTATCTGAGAGGGCACTCCCAACAAAGCCTTTCGAAATATTCAGCTTTTTTTCCCCCCGATAATACCTCTGTAAACAAGCTATACTAGAGCAAGAATATCTCATATCATCAGGGTTAAAAGCAAGAGTATCCCATATCATGCTTTTTCCCTGTCTTTTCCTTTGGCCTTGTTCTTACCTGCAAGACAAGGAGAAAGAGAGCAATCAGTCAGCACTTGGAATCAAGCTTCCAGCCAGGAACTGACTGCCTGGAACCCCTTACCTGATTACTTACCTGGCATTGCTCTCGAGTACTCATCTTCAACATCTTATGCTTCCAGGGAAGATACCGCATCTGCCTGAGGAACAGATAGGGCAAGTGAGAAGGATACAAGGAAGCATGTGGAGACAAGCGTAACAGCACACGTGCCGATACATCCACTACTCTATCAAAAGCAAAAGTATCCCATATCAGCAGGGTCGAACGTACTCTAGATTTGATGGACTTGTTTTGACCATCAAATTCTTCAGTCGGCCTTATACTCTGGAGGAAACCAGAAAACCCTCCAGCCCAGTTCAAGAATAAGCCTGTGGAAAGTTACTTCTTCAAAAGCAAAAGTATCCCATATCATCTCTCCTCATTTTTCTTCTCTTTATCCTTCATGCTGCCTGCAAGATAGGGAGAATGTGAACAATCAGCCGGAGCTCTGATTGCTTACCTTGTCTGTCACCTCTTTCAGCAGATCCCCCAGCTCGGCGACTTGGGGGACTCCTACTACATGGTTTGTATCTCGCTTGACCAAGCATGAAACTACAAGTAAGCTTCAAGTGAAATTGATACATTACCTTGTGCATCTCCACCAGTTACAGATACCACCCCTGGATGGAGGAAGAGTACTTCCAGAGAAGATGCCACATCTACCTATGAGACAGATAAGGCAAGTCAAGACGATACCACACTCCGGTACTTATAAGTTTCGTGGCTACGAGATCATTCTCACAATTTTTCCTAATGTCATTTGTACTAAATCATTCACTTGTACTCACTAAAGGAGAGCTTGAACCTATGTACTTGTGTAAACCCTTCACAATTAATGAGAACTCCTCTATTCCGTGGACGTAGCCAATCTGGGTGAACCACGTACATCTTGTGTTTGCTTTCCTATCTCTATCCATTTATATACTTATCCACACTAATGACTGGAGCAATCTAGCGAAGATCACAAAAAGTGACCGTTTTCGCTACCTAGGATCTATCTTGCAAGAGAACGGAGAATTAGATGGAGATCTCAACCATAGAATACAAGATGGATGGATGAAGTGTAAGAGTGCATCCGGCGTGTTGTGTGACCGTCGTAGGCCACTGAAGCTTAAGGGAAAATTTTATAGGATGGCAATAAGGCCAGCGATGTTGTATGGCACAGAATGTTGGGCGGTGAAGCATCAACGTACACAAAATGGGTGTAGCGGAGATGAGGATGCTTCGTGGGATGTATGGGCACACGAGAAAGGATAAGATTGGGAATTAGGATATCCGAGGTAAAGTAGGAGTAGCCAAAATTGAAGGAAAGATGAGAGAAAATCGGTCCCGGTGGTTTGGACATGTGCAAAGAAGGCCTACTGACGCTCCGGTTCGAAAATGTGACTACGGGACAGAGGTTCGGGGCCGAAGGAGTAGAGGAAGACCTAGGAAAACTTTGGAAGAGACCCTAAGAAAAGACTTGAGTACTTGGATCTAACGGAGGACATGATACAAATGAGCGCAATGGCGTTCTAGGATTCATATAGCCGACCCCACTTAGTGGGAAAAGGCTTTGTTGTTGTTGTTGTTGTTGTTGTTTTCCTGCACACAGGGTGCTTATTTCTGATTTTTAGATTAAAGAAATGAAATTTTTTATTGAACCTATATTACCTTACTTTACACCTAATTTACTCTCTACATCTATATTATTTTTAATTAAACCATCAATATCGCTTTAAACCTAATTTTTTTTACCTAAACTACCCTTACAAACCTAATTCAATTTGTTAATTTATCTTTATACACATTTAAACCTCATACATGGCTGTTGGCGATCCATCATGCTGGTTAAGGTGCTTGTTGATGGGAAAGTGAGAGGAAAACATAGAGAAGGATGAGAAGTCGGACGAGCGGGAAGAAAGGGGTGGCGGCGGAGGCGGAAGCCGCCGTACAGTCGATAGGGTTGGGGAACGCATTTGATGAGGGACTTGAAGCTCAAGTACTGTAAGAGACAGCAACAGCATCTTTGAGAGAATCATGCTTCCGCACTAACCCACGAGGCTAGGAAGAAGGCCAGTAACAGGTTAGGAAGCAAAGAGTATTGGGACCAAAGCGCACATCTTTGAGAGACATAGTTTTCAAAAAGGGAAGAAGCTTGTTGTTACTTGCTTCTCCTGCTTTCACCTCCTCGTGAATGCCTTTCTTTTCAGAAAAAAAGGATCAGCTGGTGGCTTCACCACTACAGTCCACCTTTTCGGAGGTCGGAAAGACTCGCAGAGACAATTCAGCATCACAACCATCGTGAATGGCTTTCATCCTGACCTTTTTCTTTTGGGGTGTGATATCCACACACCCCTTTTTACTTCATACACACCCTCTTAATTTGTGCTTGTCGGATCGACTGAATTAAAGAAGATCAAATGGCAGAAATTAACAAAGGGTGTGTGAGAAGTAAAAATGGGTGTGTGAGTAGCACATCCCTTTCTTTTTTAATAAAAGCCTACCAATATTGATAAAACCAAGTCATGTGTACAAAATTTACTTAAAAGGAGAAATTTATGAGCGATATATTCGTCAAAAGAGATTTTTTTTCTTTTCTATGAGAGCGTTTTAGGATTTTAATCAAAATATAAAGTAAGAGAAAGATAATAAGGGTTTGATTAATGGGTATGTATTTATTGATAATTTTTATTTTTATTGTTAATTTCTTCTTGTACTTAATATTAATTATATAGTAGGGTGAAAAAAAAAAAACAATTCACATTTAAAATTTAAGTTGGGTGTAGTGTGAGATTATATATGGGTTCAAATAAAATTTCCTTAAAAAAAGTAAAAGAGGACCAAGAGACAGATTTATACAAGGGTTTTAAAAAGAGAAAATGATGTGCGAGAAACATTTCTCTATCTATTTTGCCTCCCTTCGACTGGGTTGAAAGCTCCAATAAGGTTTTTATCGAGGCTTATCATTAATGAATAAGATTAGTCACTTAGTTGCCGTCGGCCGACTAAATTATGGTGATTAGTCACTTAATGACTACAGTTCACTTACTCATAATCTACATGCTGGTTTGTGGTTCACACATTCCTGTCCATTTTTACACAAAGCAGCTTCAACAATTCTCAAAGTATTTAACTTGTCCAGCAAAATTTGACCAAATAAATAAATAAATAAACTGTCCAAAAAAATATACAAGAATTTATTCTAAAGACAAAAAATTTGGTATTCTGGTGCCGACGCTAAAGGGATTGGAAACAAATTTACGTTTGTGATGAAAAATATTCCTATTCCTGGTGAAATTATTTTTTTCTTAAAAATTAATAAAAAATATTAAATAAGTAGTTCCCCAAAAGTTGGCTTGTACAAAGGGCACGATCACAAAGTCTCCAAGATCGATGATTACAAAAACTAGAGAACAAATTGACAAAAAACAAAATCCGAATTGACATAAGATTCTAGTAGCTTAAATCTAAATGGCAGATTTACGCTACAATTAACCAAATAGTAGCTTAAAAATGAGAAACAAACTATACAAAGATATCACAAGGTTCAATATCAAAATTTTAATACTTCTCAAATGAAAGTAGGTATGGAGGAGGGGAATCAAACTTGAGTACATGTAAGAGGCTTTTGGTCTAGCCGATGTGTCTACGCCCACATATACTTCCAATATTTTTCATGTAAGTAGAAAAGAAAAAAAACCAAATTTATAAGAAGAGTCTTAAGTTTTAATTAATTTACAAGGATTTCATAATTATTAAAATAGGTTTAAAGTCAAATGCCAAATAGTGTGTGTGTGTGTGTTTTACTCACTTGGCCCTTTTGGCTAATCCATCATTAAAAACATAATATCAATCTGATGGTCTATTTCTTTTATTTATTTCACAACTCTTATTTTCTCCATTAGCAAAAAGATGAAAAAAGAGTCCCACAAAAATAAAATAATATGCCTCAGATTAAATGTTGAGTTGGGACAAGCTTCTTGTATAAATATAATACAAGTTGCTCCATGAGAGCATATATAATGTGTAATTCCTCTCCTCTAAACTTACCCTTCCTCCCAACCCTTATTTCCTCTCATCAGGTTGTACGCAAAACCAACAAGCTTCCCAACACTTGAAGGGCAAAAACCCTTTCATCTCATTTCACACCACTAATTCCTTGTTTCACAAGTAATTCGTGACATAAATTGTTGGTCTCCACGACAATGGGAGATCACCAAACCCAATCGTTGTGGCGGATGCGCCTATGCTCCGCCCTACGCACGGCTTTGGCATGCATCATAGTCGGCTGCACCACCCTCTATGGACCTCCACAACTTCAAAAGTACTTAACCTACTCGTCCTTTTCGTACATCACCACAATCCTAATAGTCCCGGACGCAACGGTTGGGGACGTCATGAGAAGCAGTTGGCATGTGATCTTTGCCACGGCACAGGTTCTGGTGTCTTCTGTGCTGACCCTTTGGTTGGTGGAGCCTAAAAACTTTTCGGTGGGGGTAGCGGCAGCGGCAGTAGCACTGAGTGCTTTTGTGGTGGCGTTGCCGGAGTCCACGCACTTGATGTCTAAGAGAATTGCATTTGGGCAGTTTGTGAATGTTTATGTTGGCACTGTGATTCACGGTGCTCAAACTGGAGTTGTCATGCACCCACTTGGTGTTGCATCCAGCACTGCCCTTGGAGCTCTAGCTTCTGTTGTGGCCGTCTTGTTTCCTTATCCTCGGCTATCTTACTACGAGGTAATTAACCCTTCGCTTTGCTTTCTTTTACTCTTTACACATGCAGTTTACGAGTAATATTTTCAGTGTCGGACTTATATTGCTAGTTAAACCAGACAGTGTCGCAAGGGGCGTGCCCCCTGTCACATTTTGAGTTCTTAAACTTCCCACCTTTCTTTCTTCATTTTCTTACTCACTTTTGTGTCTAAAGGAAAATGCTAGGGACATAATCTTTTTAGGCCATATGTCGTAAATTATCAGGTATGACGGTTGAACTCATTTTTCAATCCGCATATCTATTTTGTTAACATGAATGAGTATTAAATTATTAATAAAAAAGTAAAGAAATTTTTTTAAAGAAAACATTGACAAAATTAGGCAAGTTTTATCCACTAAGTTGTAAGAAATCAAGCTAGTTTTTGTGGTGCTTCCTCTGAGTTAAATTTCTGAGTCCTCCCTGTATACATATAATATTTGTATTGTTAGATTGTCTATATGAGTAGCTTGCATTTAAGAAATACAAATTGACCATTGAATCGTATTTCAGTCTAGTAATACAATTAAGAATCTTACGTTGGCAAACAATTCAATAACAAAATCTAATTTCCCGCGTTTAGTAGCATAGTTTTAAATAATAAAATTATCAGCAGGAATATATCATAGTAATTAAGATGCGGATGGAACAAAGCAAAGTTCATTCCCAGTTCCCACTGTCTTACTGGAGTGGTAAGGGTCCCTACAACTGATGTGTTCAATGTGTCTATAGCCTTGGCCGACAGTTCCGCATAATCTTTTATTTGATGGTAGGGCGCTTAAGTACTATACAGCCATCATTACGTAACAGCTCCTATACAGATTTATCATTAAGAACTACTAATCAAATGTCTAAACTGTATAAGTGTAGAGCTTTGACACCTGGCCAATCAGATTGAAGGAAATTATAATATACATGCACCCAGAATATAAAATGGGATTATTTAGAATCTTAGATATGAATTAAAAGGAATCAAGGGCATGACTTAGTCCATGACAGTTGCCTAGTTTGGGATTCGTGGTCCAATCGAAGGCCTTTGGTCTTGTCAAATTGTCTCTTAAACAACATCGAAAACGATCTAGGAAAGTCATTAGGGTTAATTCATGTGGTGACGAGGAGTGAGAAAGTAGATTATAATTAGATTACGTCAAAAGTTTATTTTCCTTTCTTTACTAATAACGAAAAAGAGAATTCATGTAGCATCCAATATTTGTGTGCATGTACAATATAAGTTAAGTCAGTTGATTATAGTAGTTTAGAATAGCGTAGTTCTAACATTTTTGATCATATCTCCCGCTTGATATGCTAAAAGATCTGTTTAATTAAAGATGTAGAAATCGAATATAACACCACACTGAGGTTCGGTAGATTCTGTTTAGCACAAGCTTGTTGGGAGAGAGCAAGAACTAATGATTCTAAATTCCCTAGCTAAGATCACTCTATAGACATACTGCGAATGGTAGGGAATAATTTTTATGTGTAGATTATGTAAACTGAACTGGAAATAATGCGTTCACAGGTCTGTAAATCGTGGCGGCTGTATGCCGGAAATGCATCCCAGAGGTTAACTCGCTTCATCGAGGCCATCGCTTCCCGGGACAAGAGCGGAGCACTCGAACTCCTTTCTCAAGGACAATCTCTCTCTAAAGAAGCTGCTAAGCTTCTTCATAACATCACTAATAATCTGGTAAGCTACTATTAACTCATGTCAACTCGTAAAGGATATTGCTTTGCTTCTTCCTGCAAATTACAGTTTGGCGCAAATACATAAATAACTCATCAAAAACACAAAATGAAAGAATTTTTACACATGTCAAACTGTGATAGGCAGGTGAATTTAAGCTGAACCAATTAGTTCAGTACAGTAATTAAAGGCTTTTGTTTCTTTGTAAGCAGGAAACCATGGTGTGGGAGAGACCACATATCAAATTTCTGAAACCAAAATACATGGACTTGGGTGAAAGGTTGCAAGAAACGGAGGTTCCACTGAGGGGGATGGAGATAGCTTTATCTAGTTGCTCTTCACATCCTGTTAACCTGATTGATGAAGAGCTAAGAGGCAATTTACAAAGTTCAGAAGCACATGTTAGACTAAGGCTTCTGCAAGCTAAGTACTCTTTGCCTTCCGATGCAACATTAGCTCCAGAGTCGGACAGAGAAATCTTCGACAAGCCCCTTTGGACCAAAAAACCCACCACCAAAAACCATGAGGACCTTCCGGCTTTCTTCTTCTTGTACTGCATGGAACTCCTACTAGAAAATCAGCCCATTGCCCGAAATCCCAGAAACACTAGGAAACCTAACCAAGAACCGAGCGATTCACAAAATCAACATCTGTGGAACTTCAAAAGGGTTTGGAGAAACATAATCCCGAGTCGCAGGAGTTTAATTTTTGCTCTCAAGTGCTCACTTGCATTAGGCCTTGCTGTGTTATTCGGCTTGTTGTATAACAAGGAAAACGGATACTGGTCAGGCCTCACCATTGCCATCAGCTTTGTAACAGGAAGGCAAGCAACATTCACAGTTACAAATGCCCGAGTTCAAGGAACGGCACTAGGATCGATCTACGGGATCCTATGGTTTTTTATTTTCCACGGACTTGAGAAATTCAGGCTCTTACCACTCTTACCTTGGATCATTATCTGCCATTTTCTTAGGTATAGCAGGATGTATGGCCAAGCTGGTGGCGTCTCAGCAGCCATTGGGGCTCTACTAATCTTGGGTAGGGACAACTATGGTGCTCCAAGTGAATTTGCGATTGCAAGAATCATAGAGGCTTCCATTGGGTTGCTTTGTTTTCTAACAGTAGAGATCGCCTTTTATCCAATGAGAGCGGCGACCCTAGCAAAAAACAAGCTCTCACAAAGCATGGGGGTGCTTCGAGATTCCATCGAAGGAGTAAATTTGTGTGCACCGGCTTCTACCGGATTGAGGGATAAGCAGAGGAAGCTAAAATCCCATGTCAAGGAACTAGAAAAGTTCATCCAAGAAGCTGAAACAGAGCCTAATTGCTGGTTCTTGCCCTTCAAGGGTTCCGGTTACAATCAGGTCCTAGGATCTTTATCGAAAATCGCTGATCTATTACTCTTTGTGGCCTATAAAACGGAGTTTCTCGCACAAGTTGAGCAGAACTTTGGAGGTGTTTGGGAGGAACTACGGCAACAAATGAATGCAGATCTAGGGCTACTAAAGGAAAAAATAAACTCTCCATTAAGATGCCTTGAGGAGGCCACTTCGATCAAGCCCCTGCAGGTATCCGAGACAAAGTCGGAAAGTGATTACCATGATAGCGAATTGGGCAACCCACCAAGGGGATTTGCAACTTTGGGTACTGATGATGAAGAGGTGGAGACTATTGTGAGTAATTTTCTTCAACATTTGCAGGAAGTAGCTGACAAGGTACATGCTAGCAACAGTGAAGAGAAACACAAGAGCCAAATGGTTCTTTGTTTAACTAGCCTGGGATTCTGCATTCAAAGCATTACGAGAGAAACAATGGAGATGAAGAAAGATGTGAGAAAACTAGTCAAATTTAATGCACATACATAGCTCATATGAGAGATGGTTAGCTTTGACAATACATCTAACAGATTGGCAAATGCCATTAGATTTTTCAATATTCCATTGACCTCAGTACACATTGTAATTTCCCTATATCTTTCTGAATATTCACCAAAAGGAATGTTCTTTTCCGTGAACCCTAAAATGTGCTTTTCGCACTTTCTATGAACAACGGATCACTTGATTCGCTACCACAGCCAATGGTAACCTTCAAAACACAGTCCGAACACAGTCCACACCCTTAACACTGCAAAGGCGTGGAAAACTAAATATGAAGCACTGATAAACTAGAGAAAGAAAATCATGTGTATAACAGCACAGTCATATTGTATACCAAAACTTTTCACTAAATCAAGTTGTATGCATTCTGAAATAGTTCACGCTACAAAATTAATAGCGTAACCCCATTAGTTGCGAGAAAATTGCATATCCATTGCAAATACATAAAAAAGAAACAGATCATTAGTTGCCTTCATATTTTGGGTCGGCCATCACAAAATGATACGCTATTACCAGTAGAAATATGAAGATGCCGAGAAAATTGGCAAAGAAGCCCAGGTCCTGATCATCCATCACCTGTCAAAAAGGAAAAACTAGAAAGTTTAGCAGAAGGATTCAGTGTTCCTCAGCATCATACTATGATGTGAAATACTTGTTAAATAGGTTATCCTACACACACTTGTTAGAAACACTAATGGCACATTTACTAATCCATAGTCAGATTGAGAGTAATTGAATCGAGGAGGAATTGAATTGAGTAGGAAAGGCATGTGGGGAGAATTGAATATGGGTGAAGGAAGGATGGGGAATAAATGTGAAAGGAATGTGTAGGGAATGACACACCAAATGAAAACTAAAACCCAAAAACTGTAAACAATTTTTAAGTTGTTTTCACTTTCAAGCATCTGTTTTCATAAATTCTCCCTTCATTTCTCCATCCTCGCTCCCATCACCTCCCTTCATCCCCACTCCTCGTTTCTCCCACATACTTTTCTTCTATCTAAAGCACATAAAATGAATAGTCAAAACCAAAAACGAAATAATTATCAATCGTGCCCTAGTTGACCCAACAAAAAGATCACATCTAAATGAAGTCCAAACTCAAAACCATTGTTGGAAAACTATCAACCATAAAACAAGCCAAATCCCAGAAACTAGTGAAAATCAACAAATAAAGCATACAGAGGAAATCGGGTTGTGTTTATAACTTGTAAATTAGTCAGAAACGCTTAGTGTTCTAAGAAAACAGAAAATCAAACCCAACAAAACCTTTCATGTGAATAACTCACATTACTACAAATATTTATTCCCAATTTTGTTCCTATGGCAACGTTTTCTAAATCATAAAACACCCATTACACTTAAATTCTCCACGCCATACAGCGATTAGAAAAATTTATGCTTCCCTTGAATTACCCCTCCTTCTTCACCATAGACTGCACTAGCAAAAAAAAAAGCTTAATTTTGTATCCGTATTCAGCTAAGCATCCAATTTCCAAACCCAACTGTATTAAAACTGGATTCTTTCAAATTCAAAAACCATAACCAAAAGGCGCAAAAAAAATTCCAAATGACTGCGCACAAAAATAGATCTACGAAACAAATAAACAAAACCGATCTGCACAGCAAAACAACACAAAAATTTCGAATTGCAATAACGAATTTGGAGATCTTAGGGATCGAAGCGGTCATAATTCAAAGAATTGAGAAAGAGATCGAGAATCTAACAGTTTTTGGAGTCGATTACTCGGTCAGTGACGAAGCCTTCCGAGAGTGTGAAGAGGTGCTGTTTGTGTTGTGCATTGAGGAAAAGGAACGCGCTGATATATTGCAGTTTGGGCAACGACGTCGTATCGTGCATAGCCGTTGAGAATTAAAAAGGGGAAAAAGAAGAAAATATAAAGTGTGGCTGCTGGGATTCGAGCCCAGGTCTCCACGGCCACAACGTGGAATTCTTACCACTAAACTACAGCCACTAGGTGATAACTTGTCCACAAGCAATATATTTGTAATAGATGGATAAGGAATTTTTTTCTTGCCAATCACATGATCGTTACACTTTATTTAGAATTGTACAAGTTATAATCGCTTTCGAGTTTCGACCTCTCTCTACCAATTCTCTAGATTTTGTATGATTTGAAAGCGTATTAAACAGAACAAGAAATGAAAGGTATGTATGAATTTTTCTTTGAATTCCTCAGTTCGATTCAAATAATATGGGGTTTGTCTATCCTATACTCCAATAATTAGGTATCCTTCTACATTGATTCAATGTCATTTTCATACATAAAAGTGTATGTAAACATATGCCCTTACTTATCGATGTTATCACACTTGACTCTTAGTCAATATCAGGTGCAGTAGTCACTAGTCATGTAGATTGACAAGAATAAACTTGAAACATGGCCATTTTTTTAATTAATCGACGATGATTATTGATTTAAATTTTGAACTTTCTCCGTTGCTAAAAAAAAAAAAAAAACACTTTGAACTTCTGCTACATTAGAAAGAGCTACCACTAAGGCATAATTCCTTGTGAAGTAAATGCCCATTATTTACAACAACAAGAGAGGACTACGTTGAAACCGTTCAAGTGGTATTTGTTCGATTTTTTTTTAAATTTAATAAAATAGTACAAATAATTTGTAGTTCAATTAAAGCATCTTCATGAGGAGATATATGATGCACTTTTGCATTTTTTCAATTTAATAAATAAGGCATGGAAGGTGGCAGTGGCGATTGCGCTAGCAAAGTGGGTGGGTGTTAGTTTCCGTTGTTGAGATTGGGAGATGTGGCGACGGCTGTTGGGTGGAAGGGAGAGGAAGGGAAGGAAGGTACACTTATCAACGCTTAGTGTTGGGTTGAATGCCCTTTTTTTTTTTTTTTTTTTTTATATAATTTTTTAATACTTTTTAAAAATATTTAACATTAAAATTAATTCTAGTTATTTAGTAGGAGCATTGTCCAAAATATCGATATTATCGGCGAAATATCGCCGATAATATAATCATTTCTAGATAGCGATATTTTCACACTTATCCCCTTAATTATCGTCAATATATCGATATTTTCGTCGATAATATCAAAAACGATATTTTCAGCGTTTCAATGCTTTATTTGGGCAATATATCGCGAGACGAAACCCAAAACTACTTAAAAATGCTCAAAAATATTAAACTAACAAGAACGGATACTACACCTGATCTTAGCCAAAAGGCCGAGAAAGGTATACCTTCGTCAGCTTTGGAATGTGGCTTTTATAGACCTGTTTGCTTGCTCACTTCTATTGCACGGCCGATGTGGGATGCAAACTAGCTTTTATAGACCTGTTTGCTTGCTCACTTCTAGTGCACGGCCGATGTGGGATGCAAACTACTAGAAGCAACATTCTTTTTTCCTCCTCTACCGCACACCAGCTTATGCAGAATCTTCTGTTCCTTCCCCTCCTCTGCCTCCAAAAACTTTACTTTCCTTGCTACATCTTTGTTTTCAGCTACCATCCTTTGCTGCACCATTTCTACATTAATATTGTTGTCTTCCATTATAAGCGTATGTATACTAGTTGTGAATCCCCCGATGGCTTCAACAACTTCCTCATCCGAGAGTCTATCCATAGCTTGTGACCACTCATTACATAACACAAAAACGGGCGGTGCTCCAATAACTATCAACGAAAAAATTGTTTAGGATGATACAAGTCCTTGCGCTAGATATAATTTCCAAATACGTAAAAAATTTGACATTTACTTTATACAAACTTGAAAAACATCATTAGCACCCAGATTAATGTTAGGTCTTCTCCAATGTGTCGATTTTCGGGTTGTTAATTGCTATATGCTATAATATGGAACTTGAACGTCTACAATGCACCCTAATGCATTAAAAGTTGGAAGTGCAAAATTCGGTACAATATTCTGTCATTTTTATTCACTTTCTATTTTCTAATACCCTAAGCAATTTGATCTTATCTTGCTTAGTTCATTTAGACATCTCACATTTGACTTGAAATATAGTATGGTACCCCAAATATAGTATTACTATTAGAGATGCTGAATGTGCATTTATCCTTGAAATTGTATTAATCATAAAATAGTGAAAATTCCTCTCTTAGATCTTAAGTGCCCCTCTTTTTTCTGTTTCTCACTCACTCATGTCTAAATCTTGTCGAGTTGCATATATTTAGTTGTACGAATGAACATTAAATTGTTAATACCATGTAATGTATAAAGTGTAAAATATTGTACTAATTCATTATATATAAATGATTATGGTGTGTTTAAACTTCTTTCATTAATTACTACATATTTTCTACACTCACAATGTTTGTCAGCTCGCTATATAATCAACTTAAATCAGTTAAATCCATCATGCAATGCATTTTCTTCCAATTTTTTATGATAAACTAATAGATAATTGACTAAATAAACATTCTGCAAAGTTTCAATAAAAATTTCCAAGTTTTTCTTACAATTTCCGTGGTTTCCATATTATTTTTATCGATATCGATAATATCCCGATATTTCCATCGATATTTCTGTGTTTTTGGACTACCGATATTTCCGATATCATCGATATTTAATACCTTGAGTAGGAGGGGACACATGACAATCTGTTGATAGGAAGACGAACATCCACTAAATTGAATGGTAGTAAGTAAAAATGCTCTCAAAAATATAATTTTAAATTTTCATATCTCTCATGAAATATACACACAATTGCATTGATAAAGATATAATAATATGTTGAAATAAATATAATTAATTATGTAAAGAAATTTTTTTACATGTTAAAATTGCATCGATTGTTTATTTTTATATAAAAAAAGAGAGTAAATTGTAGTAATGATCTCTCAAGTTTAATTAAATTGGAGCAATGATCAATCAACTAAAAATTCATTACCATTGGTCCCTCAATTCATCAAAATGTGTAACGATAGTCATTTTTGTCAGAATTTTGCCAAAATGAGTTATGTTGGAAGGACCATTGCTACAATTGAGTTAAAGTTGAAGGACCATTTCTCCAGTTGTATTAAAGTTGAGGGACTAATGGTAATAAATTATTAGTTAAGAGACCATAGCTGCACATTTTGATGAGTATAGAGACCAATGGTAGTAGATTTTTAGTTGAATGATTATTGCTTCAATTGAGTTAAAGTTAAGGGATCATTACTATAATTTACTCTTAAAAATAGGCTTAATCTCAGTTTACTACCTTGAAGTTTCTTGTTTTTCAACAGTGAAGTTTTTTTCGTCCCTGTCTGGTTTCTAAAGTTATAATTCTAGGACACTTTCATACATCCGTTAAGTTTTCCGTTAGAACTTCTGTTAACTGATGATGTGGCACCCACGTGAACAATAACTAGGTGCCACATGTTAATATGGGCTCACTTGAATATTATAAAATAAAAAATACAAAAAAAACCCATCCGTCTCGTACCTCATCCCCCCACCCTCTTCCTTCCTTCTCTCTTTTTGCAACTAGCACCCCTCAATCCCTTCTCTCTTCAGCAACCTGCACCACCCTCCATTCTCTCCTCTATAACCCGTACCCACCCTTCCCGCACACCCAACTCAACAAAATCCCATCCAAAGGAATTCCAATTCAACAAGAAACCCATACAATTTATGAAATTTATCAAAAACCCAGTTGACCCAAATCCCTAATTTGGATAAATTTCCAAATACTAACTGATTCTTAAGCATTCCTAGCCCCAGCCGCCACCCCACTGGACTTCGACAACGGCGCGTGGTGGCTCATTTGCTTTGGTTCTTCTTTCTCCTCGATTGGCTCGTGAATCGTAGCTACTCCAGATCAAATTTCAAATTTGTATTCCTTATATTTTGGGGATTAGGGTTTTTGCAAAGGGTGAAGGTGAAGAGGATGGAGGAGAGAGAAGGGATGGGAGGTGAAGAGAGTGGAGGTGGGTTGGGTATAGAGCATTGGGTGGGGGCAGAAGAAAGAAGGGATGGAGCGGAGGTGAGGTGTCATGCCCCGATCTCGACATACATCCAGGATCGACACGTGACGTCATCAAATAACCATATATCTAACATACACGTCTCTGGGATATATACCGAGCACATCCCATGCCTCGAATTGCGTAGAAAAGTTGTTTGTACACTTTATGGCTGCATCTAACCTCCCGTTAGACTGCCTACGTACCCTCAATAGAGATCAAGCCATTCGTAGTTCGTCATTTCATTATACTCAAACAACCATCACATAAATCGCTATGTCTCAACAATATATGACAATGCATACCATGCAATATGTCAAAGAACCAATGACGAAGCACAATATTCTTCTCAAGCCACATTGATCAACTAAAATATTAAAATAATAACCCAAAGTCATTCTGCAATCTCGTCAATTAATAAAAAAAAATGCATGATCTTAGCATTTATTTACGTTAATCAATCAATGCGATAACTTGTCATTTCACAAATTTAACTAAGGGAATCTATATAATTCCCTACTTGGATTATGAGTAATAAACATGGTAATTCTAATTTATATTCACAACGTCTATTAGGGGTAATTCTCATTCACTCGAATCTAGGGTTCTAGACTAACCTTATGGAAATGAGCAAGGGTAACGATTCCGGACCACTCAACATAACTAAAATACCAAGTTGTTGTTCGTAATCTACCCATATTTGTCATATGTACAATCATGCCTGCATCAAGGAGATGGGACACTGGGCAAATCAGACACTCAAATAAGCTGTGAAGCTCGAGTGAGTGACAATAATGCAAATATGTGATATTCAATTGAAACAGACCATCAATCACAATCTATAAACATCAAATATAGAATCATGCTTTATGGAGTCATAATCAAGTCGCTGAAAACTCCGTAGGAGTCACCCAGACATCCAACGGTTTTTCTAATTCAAACCACTATATTCTTAAAAACATTGTTCATATGTACATTAAAAACTAAGGCTAGAGGGACGCAGTTCGGCCAAAGCCTACATAAGTAACCAAACAGGAAGTGGCCCCCCATAACGGATTAACTAATCAGAGCCACCCCTGAGTAACCATGTAGATAGTGACCCTCAATTGCGGATTAACCAAGAAGTGTCACTCCCACGAATCTGTTAGGCAGTGATCACCCATTGCGGATTAACCAAGCATGATCACCCCTAAGTATGTATGGCCATAAGGATCATCCATCGCATATTAACCAAACAGGACCACTGGTGACCCCTCATTGCGGATTAACCAAGCAGGGTCAAGATAACCAAGTAGGTAGTGACCCTTCTTAGCAGATTAACCAAGCAGAGTCACACCTACATAACTGTTAGGCAGTGATCACCCATCACGGATTAACCAAGCATGATCACTCCTAAGTATACATGGCCATAAGGATTGCCCATTGTGGATTACCCAAGCATGATCACTCCTAAGTATACATGGCCATAAAGATTGCCCATCGCGGATTAACCAAGCGTGATCCATAAATAATATGGTCCCCCATCGCGGATTAACCAAGTAGGACCATTCATGTACCACTGCTACATGGTGCAGACTCAGTGTCACCTAACCTCGTGACATTAGCCCACACATTTCTCAACATTTCAAATATATATTTACAATACAATTGATAAACATTTCAATATGCACTTCAAATCACCTTTTCACAAATATTTCCAATCCATGAGTCAAATCATATTTAATAAAAATAGATTGATGACCAATTATAAAAGAATCACATTTTAACAGAAAACACATTTATAAAACCAAGTCATATTCACAAAGGATACTAATATAATATATTAAAGTCACTCACCGAGACAAGACTGCAACGCCTCACTGAGTCTCTAGTAATACTAATTTTAGTAATTCAAATGGTTCAATGCCTATTGACCAAAAGTCAACTCTCGGTCAACGGTGGGGTCCAAACCCTAGTACTTTAATCCAGAAGATCCGCACATCGTATTTTAGATCCGTAACTTCCTAAGGTCCACATTATGCTTATAAAACAACATACTAAATTCTTATCGAGATCCGACGGCCGGATTTCCGCCAATTTCTAGAATTAAGTGACATTCAACAATTAGTTTTACAAACTTAGAAATTCAATTCGGGAAGATTTGTACATCCGATTCCCGATCCGTCATTTCCTAATGTCTTCAATATTATGTGCCATAATGCATTAAAGTTTGGAGACGATCCAACAGTCGGATCGTCGATTCATATTTTGATCAAGTAATGTATCGTAATAAAACTAAGTTCAAACAATCAAATTACATCATACATATATCAAACATAAACTAAGGGCATCTAATAGTATTTACAAAGACATCGTCGGCCAAATAGCCACGCGCTGCCACGGGTGGCGGTCGGGCGTCCCGACTTATTGGAAAAATTCAACTATTTCCAAAAATTACCAAATTTTACAAGCAAGTAAGTCTCAATGAGGGGAACAAGTTTCATACATGTGGCCAAGTCTAATTTGGCTGGGAAACACCTTAAATTGCCCACGAACCGTAGGAAACCCTTGATTTGGGTGACTTCCATCTATCACCTCCAGTGCTCCGCCGCCTTCAAGGTTGTTTGGGCTTTGTTCCAAACCTCAAGGGAAGTCTATTGGTGGTGGTAGTTGGAAGAAATTGTTTTAGAAATGGGAGGATCGAATCAAGAACCGCTGCACCCACCAGTATGGTGTTTCCTAAATTCCATGATAAAAATCTAAGATTTTTGGGGTGTAATAGGAAGAGGGAATGATGGGGAATGTTTTCCCGGTGGTTAGGTGACTTGGTTTGCTGGAGAACACAAACAGGAGTTGGGTGGGGTCGAAAAAGGGGGACGGGTCGATGATCCCCTGCTTCCCCTTCCTCTCATTTCCCCTCATTTCTTTCTTTTATGGTTGGTCTCTTCTCCCATCCTTTCCCTTCTTTCTCTCCTATCTCTTCTTTCCTTTCTATCCCAGCTGTCCATCTCTTCTTTTGCTTTCATCCTAGCCACACACGTGGCACATCCTTTGCTCCAAATTTTCTGGAGCCTTTTAAATGAGGACAAAATTACAAAAATGTCCATAATTTCAAACATTAATAACTCTTTCGTTATAATTTCGTTTCACGAACGGTTTGCGCATACACGTTCGTGAGATCGAGCTCTACTTAGAAATATAAATTGTGATCTCGAAAGACCTACAGATTTTAAATAATTAATTTCCAAACTTCAAACTTCGTAACTAGTTTAATTAAAATCTAAATTCAAATAAATTAATATAAATTCTCGAAAATAACATAATTTTCAATAATAACAATACGTAGATTATAACAGTGAAATCCGGGAGCGGGATTTCACATGAGGTGAGGTAGGAGAGGTGGGTATGGGTTGCAGAGAAGATGAGGGAGCGTGGTGTGGGTTGCAGAGGAGAGAAAAGAGGGAGGGTGGGTCGGTAGGGGTTGCAGAGGAGAGAAAGGAGGGTGTGGGTTGCAGAAGAAAGAAGGGAGAGAGGGGGTTGGGAGAGGTAGAAGACGGGTGGGTATATATATATATATATATATATATATATATTTTTTTTTTTTGTGTTTTTGTATTTTTAATTTTTTAATATTCAAGTAGGCTCATATTGACATGTGGCGCTCAGTTATTGTATACGTGCGAGCCACATCATCAGTTAACAGAAGTTTTAATGAAAAATTTAACAGATGTATGAAAGTGTCACAGAATTATAACTTAAGGTATTAGACTGGGACAAAAAAAATTTTATGGATCAAGTATTGAAAACCAAGAAATTTTAAGGTAATAAATTGGATTAACCCAAAAATATATAACACTCGCGCCCTATTTTCGTCTTTCCCGATTGATCCATTACCCGAGCTTCACTCTCATGAGCCATGGCTTCCACTCCTGCCGCGAACCCAACCGTCCACGGCGGCGACAACGCTGATGGCTCCTACTTTCAGAAAACAGTAACTCCTTTATCTACTTCTCCACAACTTAATTTCTGTCATTTCGTGTCTGTACACACACACACACACACAAACACACACACACACACACACACACACACACACACATAACTATTGAAAAATATTTTTACCCTATTTCGCTTTTGAATTTCTAAAGGTATGTCTGCACGATTGGTGGTTGATTATAGCCGAAAATGACGTCGGAGGGAAGGGGCTAGCCGTCGCCGGCGTGACTTCTATTGAGTGAGATACATTTCGCTGTTCTAGGGTTTTATTATTTTGATTTTTATAATTTGATTATTTTGAGCTCTTAGTTTTTATAATTCTGTTGTTGAAGGACTTAATTGTTAATTGTGCTGTTGAATTTCAGGAACGAAGCCAGGAGAGTGTTTTCGTCTGCACCAATAAGTAAAAGATTCGATATTTTCACTCTGGAGACGGTGGATGGCATCTGTGTAGCCATCAAAGGGTTCATAAACGAGCAGAAGACTATCGAAAATGGGTTTCCGTCTGAGGTAGTACTCGATAGTTGTTAATATTGCTCTTCTTTACTGATTTTGGTTGACATTGCGAATATTGTTTTTTTCAGTACAAATTTAGTTTTGAATTTTGGGTTTGAATGGATGTGTTGAAAAATACGTGCATTTGAGAGTGTTGGGGACTCACAAATGCTGTAGGTACTGAGTATTGGGAACCGTCATTAATTCGGATCCAGATTGGGATATTGATGCTTTGAACAATCAATTAGTGGTAACTTAGTATATTAGCTATGAATATCGGCATTAAGTATAATTATGGAGAATGCGAAATTACCCTTTGTCTTGGTTTTACAAGCACAAGTGAATGATGAGCACTCAATGTGTCTGTATCAAATTCTAGTAAATTTACTTTGGCCAATTCAGCCGTAGCTTTGCTTGTTCGTCTAGGAGCCCTGCTAACCAGTAGAAGGGTCGACCTGTAATTTTTTGTTGTTGCATAACATATTCTCAGAAGTTACATGTGTGGGATTCCATCTTATATCATTAAAATTTGGGACATTCCCAATTGATGTTTGTGGCTGATCCTAAATAGGTTTTCAGCCATTTTGTTTTTGGCTTTCCTCCTCACTGGGAACAATGTGTTGTAAAGTTCTTTGGAGGAGATTCTAGCATTGCTGGAGCTGGTCCTGAAAGTACTTCTCATTCAGGCAAGTTAGCTGCTCCTCCGGGAAGTAACACTTAAAATATCCAAATGTGTACCATTCATTCCAAAATTTTCTTTGCATTTAAATATTTTCTCTCTTTCTCAGGAGTGGATGCAGGCACAGAAAGTTCTGCTCCAACTGCTGTGCATTTTGATCTGGAAGAACCTCCACATGAGCAGCTCTCTTCTGAAGATAGGCATGATGTTGAAGTCGCAAAGCAATCTTCTAAGCGGTTTATAAATGTAGCTGTTGATGACACAAAAGTTGATGACATGCCCAAGCATGCTGCTGAGGAGGAAACAGGAAGAGCGAATTTTGGATCAGGTGATTTTCAGAGTATTGGTAGACCAACGAATCTGGAAAGCAATCAGAAGAAACCCGTATCCAGATGCTTTATGAAGAATAAGATTACAAAATCTAGTGTGGCGTCAGAGGCCATCGAGAACCTTGATGGAGCATCAGTTGCAACCACTCAGTCTGGAGAGAAAGTGGACATATCAGAGGAAGATCCAAGACTTTCTTTGGGTGAACTGTTCAGAAGTTTGTCAAATCTTTTAAGGAGTAAAGGGAAAGAGAAGCAAATGCTGGAAAGTGGATTGAACTGTGAGAGAAATACAGTGGGTTCTGTTCCAGTTCCAGCAGTCTCTAAAACTGCGAGCAACACTTTAGAAAATGACAATTATAAAGGGAAGGGGAGAAGTATGTCCCATCCTTCTGCTTCTGAGTTTCAAGAACCAAGTACAGTGGATTCTGTTCCAGCAATTGCTAAAACTGTGAGCTGTTCACAAAATGGTAATTGTGAAGTAGGAGGGAGAAGTATGTCTTGTCCTTCAGATCCTGAACTTGAAGAACCAACTACATTGGATTCTGTTCCGGCAGTCTCTAAAACTTTGAGCAACACTTCACAAAATGATAATTGTGAAGTAGGAGGGGGAAGTATGTCCCGTCCTTCAGATCCTGAGCTTCAAGAACCAACTATAGTGGATTTTATTCCCACAGTCCCTAAAACTCTGGGCGACACTTCAAAAAATGATTATTGTGAAGTAGGAGGGAGAAGTATGTCCCAGCCTTCTGATTCAGAGCTTCAAGAACCAAACAGCGGGAACGTGGTAAAAAGACTAGATTTTGACTGTCTAGAAGATTTGGAACCCACCGGCATTGGAAAACAGGGACTAACAGCTCAAGGTAGGGTGCATGCTGGGAACAATTTGATAAGCTTTTTCACCCTCTGGCCTTCTCTTGAACTAATCAAACTGACAAATTCATATTGCAGTTGGAGAAGGGGCAGTTGACGCCATAACAGAAAACACATCCAGGAAGAAAACTAGGAGAAGAACTACCAATATTGTAGTTGGAGAAGGACGAATTGATGCCAAAACAGAAAACACACCCAGAAAAATGAGTAAGAGAAAAACTACCAATATTGTAGTTGGAGAAGGACGAATTGACACCAAAACAGAAAACACATCCAGGAAAAAGAGTAAGAGAAAAACTGCCAATATTGCAGTTGGAGAAGGAAAAACTGATGCCAAGAAGGAAAACACACCCAGGAAGAAAGCTAAGAGGAAAACAACCATTGATGCCGCGGTAAGCTGGCTGTAGTAAAAGTAAGTTAATTGTCACGTATCTCCAATGGTCTTGTTATTATCACATTTATGCTGACTTTTTAACGTCTGCTTAGGAAACTCCCACTCCAGTGGAGAACAAGAAAGTGTCTATCATTTCTCCAGAATCTTTGAATTTGAAACGGTCCAGAACAGGTGAATTTGTGCGACTCTCTCTCTCTTCTCTCTCTCTCTCTCTCTCTCTCTTTCTCTCTCTCTCTCTCTCTCTCTCTCTCTCTCTCTCTCTCTCTCTCTCTCTCTCTCCCCTTCACACACATTCAAGCACACAACGGTTCTACTTTTCTTTTGCTATATTTATCCTTAGTCTGTCAGTTAATATCATTGCCAAATGAAATACACAAGCCCAGTTATAGTTTCCATGGCTAGATATATGAGGGAACTTTGGATGCACATTTCTGTTCAAATGAATGGTTCATAGCATTTGAAACATGTCTGTGTGGTATTTTCAGTTTTGTATTTTGTTAAAACAACAGAATTTTAATTTGTACTGTTCTATTGATCTATTTATTATTATCTTTTGTCAATATCACTTTGTTTAATTGATTTTGTTTGTGACAGTGTATCAGCAAACAATGAAAGTTATAAAAATGTGATTTCTCTATGTTGCAGGGAGACTACTTCTACCCACCATGGAATTCTGGCGGAATCAAGCAGCAGTCTATGACTTGGTTTTTCCCTACCTTTCCTTTCTTGCTTTATTCATTTTCCTTTTATGTTAGCTTTCACCTGCAACAACCATGTATGCTGCACGCTCACTGGTGGATAGGTGGAAAATATGTAGTAGGGTTTGATTTATCAAAATTACAAAGCATACCAACTTATCCAAAAAGAAAAATAACTCTTTTGAGCCGTACTCGTACAACACTATGTAGGGGGGTTTGCTACACAATTTCTTTTTATAATTTATGTCTACTTCCATAATTTTATGGCCTGACTAATTATTAGCTTGAAGGTACATTGACACTCTCTTGGGTTTTATTTTTAGGATCGTAACATTACTGGAATTCAGGATGACCGACCTGTAGTAACACCATCAAGAGGTTTGTCCCTTATAAACTGTATTTAGCTGGCAACTCTTTTCCCTCCTAAACATAGTAGCGTTTAAAGTCGACTGCTTCTGGTATTCTCTAGCTGGCTATATATGAATAGAATAAACTGCAACTGGGGGGTTGATACTGATTTTAACTTGGTGCTTTCCGGGTTTCTTTCATTGACTACTGACTCTATAGATTCCTTACCGTTTTGTGGATTTAATCTGCTTCTTGGTTTGGTTTACTGTAATACATGCCGATTATTGCATGCGTCGCATGTTTTCAGGCAGCAAATCTGGGTCTCAGAAAAGCAGAATACGATGATAGAGGTTGGTTTTCTAGCAAAATTTTAGACTCATTTCCTACCTTGTTGTAAGAATTGTTGGTATCCAAAGTGAGCTGAATACAATCTCAAAAAAATTCAAATTACGTTGACAAGAATCACCAGTTTAACATTTGACTTTGTCATTGTAGAATCTGAACACAGGTTACCGGTTGGAACAAGAATCTCAAGGAGTTTGGGGCGTACTAAAAGCAAAGAGGCACGTGTCGGTTATTTTTACAGGGATTCTAACACGGATGGGAGAGATTAGAGGCTGTAAACTCATGTCAAGCTGACCGCTACTCGATGATAACCATTTTGGAAAACTGCACGAGTATGTACAGGAGACAACCTGAACTGAGGATCTATCGTTTCTACTCTACGCGTTGGATTTAAGTTAATCGTTGTATTGTCATGATTATTTAGAGTGCTTTTGTAACCCATGTAGACTAATCATTGCAATTCAACGATAATGACTTATTTCCTTCAGTCGTCTAATTTTTTCCCTGCAAATTTGGAACTCTGCGGCAAATCCACGGATTTGCCGCAGAGTTAGATTACGTGCAAATTTTATTGAACAATGAGGGAAATGAGTCATTTGTCCTTGAGGTCTCGTTTGGTATTCAGACATCAATTGGAAGGATTTTCAATCTTGCAGTTGAACTTGAACCATTTTCAAGCATCAACTAAATCCGAGTCACCCCGATTTGTCGGACGTAGATAACGCTTATATCCAACGGTTCACAGTCATTATTATCGAAAACACACAAAACTCGCCACGTCATTGATCCTCGTGAACCCACAATCTGCAAACCCACGGCACGGATCGCAATCCTTAACCGTCGATTGCCCCCAATCCAACAGTCCTCATATTCCCCCCAAATCTCATGTAAAGAAACACAACCCACGTATCAAAGCTCCCAAACCTCTCTATATAAAGCCCTCCACCTGACCTCTCCGTCACGGTAACTCGCTCTCTCAATTTGAATACCAGATCCAAAATCAAACCCTAATTTCATTTCCGCGGCAATGACTGGACGCGGCAAGGGAGGCAAGGGGTTGGGCAAAGGAGGAGCCAAGAGGCACAGAAAGGTGCTGAGGGACAACATCCAGGGTATCACCAAGCCCGCCATCCGCCGTCTGGCTCGCCGTGGCGGCGTCAAGCGTATCAGCGGCCTCATCTACGAGGAGACCCGCGGAGTGCTCAAGATCTTCTTGGAGAATGTGATCCGGGATGCTGTGACTTACACCGAGCATGCCCGGAGGAAGACTGTGACGGCGATGGACGTCGTCTATGCGCTCAAGAGGCAGGGTAGGACTCTGTACGGGTTCGGGGGTTAGGTTGTTGTGGTATCGGACTGGGGATTTCTGTAAATTGGTCGGTAGATTTAGTTAACGAATTTCAGAAATTTAATGTTTGTAGTTTGGATATTAATGGAACGTGAATCTGTTTTCATTCGAACTTTTGAATGAAATTTCTGTTAATTTTATCTATTTTGTTTCTATTGAAATTGTATTTCGATGCTTTTGTGTTGGGTGGTTATGTTGACAAGTTGTTACAACGTTGGATTAATAAAGTTGATTCGTACTTGATCAAATAATAGGTTGAGTCCGGTTAGGTAGTTATGTTGACAAATTGTCCAATCGAATTGGGTATTTAGAAAGAAAGGTAGTTATGTTTTGGGTAAATTACATAAAATTACTTTAAATATTGTTATAGTTTTATATTTTGTCTTAAAAAAGTTTAGGTAAAGTATAAAAAATTACTTTATTTATTGATGTCATAATATTTTTATACCTTATTTTTTAAAATTGACAATGTTATATTTTAGCTTACAAATTTATGTAAATGTCAAGTATTCATTAGTTTTTTTTGTTAATTTTTCTGTTAAATACTTAAAAATAATAAAATATATTTTTAATAATAAAATATTCAAAAATTAAAAAAAAAATATTAAATCTCTCTCACTGTCTCTTCTCTCTCTTCCCCCTTTCTCGTCTCTCTTCTCTACAACCCCAAACCCCTTCCTACTCGATACCTTCCCACCCGTCCTTCACCACCCTTTCCCCCTTTCTCGGCTCCCTCTTCTCTGTATCCTAGAAGACCCAGACCCCGGAGGAACAAAACCCACATTCCCATTGCAACAATTGTTGCCGCAATTTGAAAACCCTAAAACGAAGAACCCAATATTGCTCGACTACTCCGCCTCTCTTACTCCGCCACCCTTGATCTGGAGATCGCAATGACGTCGTTCCACGACATCATCTTCCTTGACTACTTCGCCTCCCTCACTTTGCCATCCTCGATCTGCACCTGGACGCCCAAACCGACGACGTCGACCTGTACTCGGATTGGGAACCGGTCTGATTTGCGACGAAGTCTGAGTCTATAGGGTAGTAGGGGGGACACAGGTCAATGGGCAAGAGTTTGGCGGATGAAAAAACCCAAGTGGCTTTAGGCGGTTCTGGGCACGGAGAGATAGAGAAGTGGGGAGGAAGGAGACTACGGTGGAGAGGAGAATGAGAGGCAAGATAGAGAGGGGAGAGAGGGTGGTGGATGATGGGTGGGAAGGGGTCGGGGGGGGGGGAGGAGTCGAGTGGGAAGGGGTTTTAGGTCTTCTGGGATGCAGAGAAGAGAGAGAGGCAAGAAAGGGGGGGGGGGGAGGAGAGAGAGATTATATATATATTTTAATTTTTGAATATTTAATTATTTTTTGATCCAGTTGGATTAGTGAGTGGGACACGTGTCGGGTCACGTCAGCATTTAACAGAGAAATTAACAGAAAAAATGACGGATGTCTAACATTGGCACAAATTCGTAAGATGAGGTATGACATTGTTAATTTTAAAAGATGAGGTATGAAGGTGTCGTGACACCAATAGTTGAGGTAGTTTTTTGTACTTTACTAAAAAAGTTTCAATGTTATACCTTATCTTTAAATTTGTTGCAATGTTGTATTTTTCGTCAGTTGTCTGTCAATTTAATGCTAACGTGTCATGAGACATGACCCATTTTCTATTAAAATATTAACTAAATTTAAAAAAAAAGGAAAAAAAAGAAAAAAACCCAAACCTAGAACCCATCCTCACACCCCCTAGCAGCAGAAACCCATCCTTCCCATCTTCCCCATCCGTCCCCCCTTCCAAACCCAGAACTGCAACCCCATTTTCTCCCTCTGAAGCCTCCTAACGAGAATCCAACCTAAAATCTTTGATATCTTACATACTAATGAAGAATAATACTACTGAAGAATAATACTAAGTAAAAATATAAGGGTAAATTACATAAAACTACCTCAACTATTGGGTCATTAACATTTTCATACCTCGTCTTTAAAAAGTTTCAAAGTCATACCTTATATTCGAATTTGTTGCAATATCATACATTCCATCAGTTGTCTGTCAATTCCTTTGTTAAATGCTGACGTGTCATGAGGTGAGGCCCACTTTCTATTAAAAAATTAATAAAATATTAACTAAGTATTAAAAAATTAAAAAACAAAACCCAAACCCATATCCTATCCCTCCCTCCATGCCCCCTCCCAGCGAATCCCCCCTTCCCATTTTCCTCATCCGTCCCCCCCTTCCAAACCCATAACCCCACTTCCCCCGCCCTTTGTCCCTCCCAAGCCTCCCAACCACCTCATCTCCTCCACTCTCTTCACCTCCCCTCCCATTCAAAACTTAAAAAAAAAAAAAAAAAAAAAAGAAACAAATTTGAACCTAGATTGTCCAGATTGTCGCACCCTATCCAACCCTTCCTTCCTGTCGAAGTTGAACCACCTCAACTGGTTTTTTTTTTTTTTTAAGTTTTGAATGGGAGGGGAGGTGAAGAGAGTGGAGGAGATGAGGTGGTTGGGAGGCTCGGGAGGGAGAAATTGGGGGGGGGGGGTTGCGGGGGAAGTGGGGTTATGGGTTTGGAAGGGGGGACAGATGAGGAAGATGGGAAGGTGGGATTCGCTGGGAGGGGGCGTGGAGGGAGGGATGGGATATGGGTTTGGGTTTTGTTTTTTAATTTTTTAATATTTAGTTAATATTTTATTAATTTTTAATAGAAAGTGGGCCTCGCCTCATGACACGTTAGCATTTAACAAAGGAATTGACTGACAACTGATGGAAGGTATGATATTGCAACTAGGCCTGGCAAACGAGTCGTGTCAGTCGTGTTCGTGTCGTTTTCGTGTAACACCTGTTATCTTAACGAGTCGTGTCGTGTCACACCCGTTATCTTAACGGGTCCTTAACAGGTCGTGTCACTTTACCCAACGGGTAAAGTGACCCGACCCGTTATGACCCGTTATGACCCGTTAAGAAAAATATATTTTTTTTCTTAAATTTGCACATACCGCACATTGCCACATAAATATTACTTCAAAACATTAAAACACATTTGTCGTTTAAGTACTACATCTACACTCGAAAATAAGAGCATAATAAAAAAATAATACATACACTACTAATCTATTACAAATTTTAAATGTGCAAGGATATGCAAAATGAAACAGTTTTTGTTTTCAAGGTTGTGAAATCTTTCTCAAAAGTTTAAACCTCAATTTACAAAATCCTCGATTTACATCGATCATCATGAAATTGCATTAGAACTTTGGCTTGATCTATTGCCTTCAAGAGTTATGTTGATGATGTTTTCAGTAAGGTTTTCCACGTCATAACTATCTTCTGCATAAACTAAGCATAGAAAAAACCAAACATTAAAAATCATTCAAATTATGAGAAGTTTACCAAAATAATTATGAAAAAAAATAAAACAATAGTACTATACCATACTTTTATTAAGTATAAACATAAGATTTTGTGGTATCCACTAGTGTAAATATTTGAAATTGAAGATCGAATTCAATCATTGTATTCATATAAGGTCAAGGAGTATAGTTGTAAAAAATCATCAAAATCGGAGTTAAATTAACCGTTAAATCGTGATTTTTTGTTTACAACCGTCGAAAAGTTTTGTCTTGTTACGTGCTCTCTGAATGTTTGTTTTTTGCAATTTTTGGTGTATGCGATCTCGAAATATATACAAACATGTTTGACGGTTGGATCATTGAAACTAGTTTTGTAGAATGAGTATCCCATCAAAACAATAGATTTACTAATACTTAAGAGTTTATTCACACTTTTATTAAGTATAACATAAGATTTTGTGGTTTCCACTAGTGTAAATATTTTAAATTGAAGATCGAATTCAATCATTGTATTCATATAGGGTCAAGGAGTGTAGTTGTAAAAAATCATCAAAATCGGAGTTAAAATCACCGTTAAATCGTGATTTTTCGTTTATAACCGTCGAAAAGTTTTGTCCTGTTACTTGATCTCCGAATGTTTGTTTTTTGCAATTTTTGGCGTATGCAATCTCGAAGTATATATAAACATGTTTGACGGTTGGATCATCGAAACTAGTTTCGTAGAATGAGTATCCCATCAAAACAATAGATTCACTAATACTTAATAGTTTATTTATACTTTTATTAAGTATAATATAAGATTTTGTGGTATCCACTAGTGTAAATATTTGAAATTGAAGATCGAATTCAATCATTGTATTCATATAAGGTCAAGGAGTATAGTTGTAAAAAATCATCAAAATCGGAGTTAAATTAACCGTTAAATCGTGATTTTTTGTTTACAACCGTCGAAAAGTTTTGTCTCGTTACGTGCTCTCTGAATGTTTGTTTTTTGCAATTTTTGGTGTATGCGATCTCGAAATATATACAAACATGTTTGACGGTTGGATCATTGAAACTAGTTTTGTAGAATGAGTATCCCATCAAAACAATAGATTTACTAATACTTAAGAGTTTATTCACACTTTTATTAAGTATAACATAAGATTTTGTGGTTTCCACTAGTGTAAATATTTTAAATTGAAGATCGAATTCAATCATTGTATTCATATAGGGTCAAGGAGTGTAGTTGTAAAAAATCATCAAAATCGGAGTTAAAATCACCGTTAAATCGTGATTTTTCGTTTATAACCGTCGAAAAGTTTTGTCCTGTTACTTGATCTCCGAATGTTTGTTTTTTGCAATTTTTGGCGTATGCAATCTCGAAGTATATATAAACATGTTTGACGGTTGGATCATCGAAACTAGTTTCGTAGAATGAGTATCCCATCAAAACAATAGATTCACTAATACTTAATAGTTTATTTATACTTTTATTAAGTATAATATAAGATTTTGTGGTATCCATTAGTGTAAATATTTTAAATTGAAGATCGAATTCAATCATTGTATTCATATAGGGTCAAGGAGTGTGGTTGTAAAAAAACATCAAAATCGGAGTTAAAATGACCGTTAAATAGTGATTTTTCGTTTATAACCGTCGAAAAGTTTTGTCCCGTTACTTGATCTCTGAATGTTTGTTTTTTTTAATTTTTGACGTATGCGATCTCGAAGTATATACAAACATGTTTGACGGTTGGATCTTTGAAACTAATTTCGTAGAATGAGTATCCCATCAAAACAATAGATTCACTAATACTTAATAGTTTATTCATACTTTTATTAAGTATAAACATAAGATTTTGTGGTATCCACTAGTGTAAATATTTGAAATTGAAGATCGAATTCAATCATTGTATTCATATAAGGTCAAGGAGTGTAGTTGTAAAAAATCATCAAAATCGGAGTTAAATTAACCGTTAAATCGTGATTTTTCGTTTATAACCGTCGAAAAGTTTTGTCCCGTTACGTGCTCTCTGAATGTTTGTTTTTTGCAATTTTTGGCGTATGCGATCTTGAAGTATATACAAACATGTTTGACGGTTGGATCATTGAAACTAGTTTCGTAGAATGAGTATCCAATCAAAACAATAGATTTACTAATACTTAAGAGTTTATTCATACTTTTATTAAGTATAACATAAGATTTTGTGGTTTCCACTAGTGTAAATATTTTAAATTGAAGATCGAATTCAATCATTGTATTCATATAGGGTCAAGGAGTGTAGTTGTAAAAAATCATCAAAATCGGAGTTAAAATGACCGTTAAATCGTGATTTTTCGTTTATAACCGTCGAAAAGTTTTGTCCCGTTACTTGATCTCTGAATGTTTGTTTTTTGCAATTTTTGGCGTATGCAATCTCGAAGTATATATAAACATGTTTGACGGTTGGATCATTGAAACTAGTTTCGTAGAATGAGTATCCCATCAAAACAATAGATTCACTAATACTTAATAGTTTATTTATACTTTTATTAAGTATAATATAAGATTTTGTGGTATCCACTAGTATAAATATTTTAAATTGAAGATCGAATTCAATCATTGTATTCATATAGGGTCAAGGAGTGCGGTTGTAAAAAAACATCAAAATCTGAGTTAAAATGACCGTTAAATAGTGATTTTTCGTTTATAACCGTCGAAAAGTTTTGTCCCGTTATTTGATCTCTGAATGTTTGTTTTTTTTAATTTTTGACGTATGCGATCTCGAAGTATATACAAACATGTTTGACGGTTGGATCTTTGAAACTAGTTTCGTAGAATGAGTATCCCATCAAAACAATAGATTCACTAATACTTAAGAGTTTATTCATACTTTTATTAAGTATAACATAAGATTTTGTGGTATCCACTAGTGTAAATATTTTAAATTGAAGATCGAATTCGATCATTGTATTCATATAGGGTCAAGGAGTGTAGTTGTAAAAAATCATCAAATTCGGAGTTAAAATGACCGTTAAATCGTGATTTGTCGTTTATTACCGTCGAAACGTTTTGTCCCGTTAATTGATTTCTGAATGTTTATTTTTTGTAATTTTTGACGTATGCGATCTCGAAGTATATACAAACATATTTGACGGTTGGATCTTTGAAACTAGTTTCGTAGAATGAGTATCCCATCAAAACAATAGATTCACTAATACTTAAGAGTTTATTCATACTTTTATTAAGTATACCATAAGATTTTGTGGTATCCACTAGTGTAAATATTTTAAATTGAAGATCGAATTCAATCATTGTATTCATATAGGGTCAAGGAGTGTAGTTGTAAAAAATCATCAAAATCGGAGTTAAAATCACCGTTAAATCGTGATTTTTCGTTTATAACCGTCGAAAAGTTTTGTCCCGTTAATTGATCTCTGAATGTTTGTTTTTTTTAATTTTTGACGTATGCGATCTCGAAGTATATACAAACATGTTTGACGGTTGGATCTTTGAAACTAGTTTCGTAGAATGAGTATCCCATCAAAACAATAGATTCACTAATACTTAAGAGTTTATTCATACTTTTATTAAGTATAACATAAGATTTTGTGGTATCCACTAGTGTAAATATTTTAAATTGAAGATCGAATTCGATCATTGTATTCATATAGGGTCAAGGAGTGTAGTTGTAAAAAATCATCAAAATCGGAGTTAAAATGACCGTTAAATCGTGATTTGTCGTTTATTACCGTCGAAAAGTTTTGTCACGTTAATTGATCTCTGAATGTTTGTTTTTTGTAATTTTTGACGTATGCGATCTCGAAGTATATACAAACATGTTTGACGGTTGGATCTTTGAAACTAGTTTCGTAGAATGAGTATCCCATCAAAACAATAGATTCACTAATACTTAAGAGTTTATTCATACTTTTATTAAGTATACCATAAGATTTTGTGGTATCCACTAGTGTAAATATTTTAAATTGAAGATCGAATTCAATCATTGTATTCATATAGGGTCAAGGAGTGTAGTTGTAAAAAATCATCAAAATCGGAGTTAAAATGACCGTTAAATCGTGATTTTTCGTTTATAACTGTCGAAAAGTTTTGTCCCGTTAATTGATCTCTGAATGTTTGTTTTTTGTAATTTTTGACGTATGCGATCTCGAAGTATATACAAACATTTTTGACGGTTGGATCTTTGAAACTAGTTTCGTAGAATGAGTATCCCATCAAAACAATAGATACACTAATACTTAATAGTTTATTCATACTTTTATTAAGTATAATAAAAGATTTTGTGGTATCCACTAGTGTAAATATTTTAAATTGAAGATCGAATTCAATCATTGTATTCATATAGGGTCAAGGAGTGTAGTTGTAAAAAATCATCAAAATCGGAGTTAAATTAACCGTTAAATCGTGATTTTTCGTTTATAACCGTCGAAAAGTTTTGTCCTGTTACTTGCTCTCTGAATGTTTTTTTTTTGCAATTTTTGGCGTATGCGATCTCGAAATATATACAAACATGTTTGACGGTTGGATCATTGAAACTAGTTTTGTAGAATGAGTATCCCATTAAAACAATAGATTCACTAATACTTAAGAGTTTATTCATACTTTTATTAAGTATAACATAAGATTTTGTGGTATCCACTAGTGTAAATATTTTAAATTGAAGATCGAATTCAATCATTGTATTCATATAGGGTCAAGGAGTATAGTTGTAAAAAATCATCAAAATCGGAGTTAAAATGACCGTTAAATCGTGATTTTTCGTTATAAACCGTCGAAATGTTTTGTCCCGTTACTTAATCTCTGAATGTTTGTTTTTTGTAATTTTTGGCGTATGCGATCTCGAACTATATATAAACATGTTTGACGGTTGGATCATTGAAACTAGTTTCGTAGAATGAGTATCCCATCAAAACAATAGATACACTAATACTTAATAGTTTATTCATACTTTTATTAAGTATAATAAAAGATTTTGTGGTATCCACTAGTGTAAATATTTTAAATTGAAGATCGAATTCAATCATTGTATTCATATAAGGTCAAGGAGTGTAGCTGCAAAAAATCATCAAAATCAGAGTTAAAATGACCGTTAAATCGTGATTTTTCTTTTTATAACCGTCGAAAAGTTTTCTCCAGTTAATTGATCTCTAAATGTTTGTTTTTTGTAATTTTTGACGTATGCGATCTCGAAGTATATACAAACATGTTTGACGGTTGGATCTTTGAAACTAGTTTCGTAGAATGAGTATCCCATCAAAACAATAGATTCATTAATACTTAATAGTTTATTCATACTTTTATTAAGTATAACATAAGATTTTGTGGTATCCACTAGTGTAAATATTTTAAATTGAAGATCGAATTCATTACTTGTATTCATATAGGGTGAAGGAGTGTAGTTGTAAAAAATCATCAAAATTGGAGTTAAAATAACCGTTAAATCGTGATTTTTCGTTTATAACCGTCGAAAACTTTTGTCCCATTACTTGATCTCTGAATGTTTGTTTTTTGCAATTTTTGGCGTATGCGATCTCGAAGTATATACAATCATGTTTGACGGTTGGATCATTGAAACTAGTTTTGTAGAATGAGTATCCCATCAAAACAATAGATTCACTAATACTTAAGAATTTATTCATACTTTTATTAAGTATAACATAAGATTTTGTGATATCCACTAGTGTAAATATTTTATATTGAAGATCGAATTCGATCATTGTATTCATATAGGGTCAAGGAGTGTGGTTGTAAAAAATCATCAAAATCGGAGTTAAAATGATCGTTAAATAGTGATTTTTCGTTTATAACCGTCGAAAAGTTTTGTCCTGTTACTCGCTCTCTGAATGTTTGTTTTTTGCAATTTTTGGCGTATGCGATCTCGAAGTATATACAAACATGTTTGACGGTTGGATCGTTGAAATTAGTTTCGTATAATTCGTATCCCATGAAGTTCAATGGTGTGTGTGTGTGTATATATATATTTATTTATTAAGTAGATTTAAATCTATTTATTTTGTATTTATTTTGTATGTATAATTATTATAGTTTTTAGGGGTATAAAATTTAATATATATATATATATATATAAAATTATTATAGTTAATATTTTGGGTATAATTATTATAGTATATATAATTATTATAATTATTATAGTTAATTATATATATATATATATAATTATTATAGTTTTTAGGGGTATAAAATTGTTAAATTAATATATATATATATAATTATTATAGTATTTTTTTAGGGTTATAAATTATTAAATTAATATTCTGCTTATCGTGTATCGTGTTACCCACGTGTATACCCAAACAAACCCGTTATCTTAACAGGTGCTTATCGGGTTACCCGATAACGACCCGTTTCGTTATGGTGTCGACCCGAACACCTGTTAATTTCGTGTCATGTCGTGTCCGGTTATCGGGTCGTGTCAGGAATTGCCAGGCCTAATTGCAACAAATTCTAATATAAGGTATGACATTGAAACTTTTTAAAGACGAGGTATGAAATTGTTAATGACCCAATAGTTGAGGTAGTTTTATGTAATTTACCCTTATATTTTTACTTAGTATTATTCTTCAGTAGTATTCTTCTTCATTAGTATGTAAGATGTCAAAGATTTTAGGTTGGATTCTCGTTAAAGATGAATTTAAAGTTAAGTTGAATTATATTATTGTTAGTTTTGTTGTAAGGTTTAGCTCATTTCCTTTTCGTAGGGTAGATAATATTGATTGTTAAAAAAAATAAATATTAAGGACGGATTGAAATCCAATTGGTGGCAAGTCAATCCAATTAGTGGTCTACTTGCCTAGCTTGGGTCACTGGACCGAGATAGTGGGCTCGTTGAATCATTGAAATGGGCTGAAGAATTATTGAATTATTAAATTTTTGGGCTAGCAAACGATAAAACTCTGTTAAATGGGCTCATATGCCACAACAAATAGGTGAGTTTGATTGTGTTGTTCTTTTTGAAATGTCGGGTCGGGTCATAGGGGCCTAAAACGGACACTAGAGCTCAAATGCGCCTTGGATTGATTTATACGTGAGTTCAAAATTACTTGTGAGCTCATTTGACACATGGTATCAATTGTAATCACAGCCCACGGCTGTATTTATCAAAGCAGTAAATACAAAAAGAAAAGCACTTCTAATAAGGCTAGAAAATACAACTTTGATGGGATTTAACAATTAGTTGAAGGAGATTCTGTGACGAAGAATGAAAAATTGAATTCTGGTAACCCAACACAATTTTTCTTGTGACAAGCAAGCAATCATTTTGTTGTACACCGAACTTGCTTACAAATGAGTTTGAATCAAATCAATTGTAAGCAAGTTGTGGAGCAAAAAATAATCACAAGGTGACACATCAATTTTTGGACAAAAGAGGACAAAAATATCCTTGAGGTACAACGGGATTCCTGCGCGCGAGCAGCGGGCAATCATCCTTCAACTAAATCAAAAGTGCCCAAAATAGGTAACAATTCAAAACCTATCTCATCAAATCCCTTCTATAAGGTAACTCCCAAAACCTATTTCATTCCATATATCTTTTACCTCATTTTCCCTTTTTTAGCTAATCAATTAGCTATTTATTTTATTCATTCCATAACCTCCAAAACTTTCTTTCTAAAAATGTGTTAATTTGCTAATCAATGGATTAATTGCCTAATTAATCCATTAATTTCCAAATAAATCACACATTAAACCACAAAATACACCCAAAAAAATATTGGAATAAGTCAAGGTTTAGGAAAAAAGGAATGTAAATATTTTGTAATTATTAGAGTCTTGTTTAGGAAGGATATTATGTCCATTATTTGTTTACTTTTGTAACAAGAATTGTATATACCTATTTACTCAGAATTATGGAATATACGAGATTAAGCCATAAAATACAATTTGGCACCAGAGCCAAGTTGTAACCTTAATCCCACTGTGCTGCCGTGCTGCGTGTCGCGAGGGAAGAAAGGAAGATTGACTGGTTTTTTCGCTACATACCTGCAGTAAGAATAGTTTGTCATGCAGTGTGCTTGTGTGTGCTGTGACCTATGACAAGTGACAAAGGCGACATGGGGCTGAAGTTGGAGGGTTGACCACATGGTTCTACCCATGGTTCAGTCGGAAACCCAGTTGTTATTCAGAGTTATGCTTCGGCGGTACCTAGTATTGTAATACTTAATGGATCAAATTACCCTCTTTGGTCCAAGGTGTTGGAGATGCATATCGCTGGGCATGATAAAAAAAGGTTTGTGATAGGAAGCATCAAAGAACCCAAGGAGGACAATGCCGAGTATGAAGCTTGGGAGACAGGGAATGCCATTGTGAAATGGTGGTTGATTAATTCCATGGATCCTACCATCATGGGTTTTTCATCCATCTTCGTACTGCTAGAGAAGTTTGGGAAGAAGTTGCTCGAATGTATTATGACAAGTCTGATATTTCTCAGATTTATGAGTTGAAAGTGAAATCATTCAGACTTCGAAAAGAAGGGAGGCCTATCAGTGTATACTATGTCGATCTCAAAGCTGTTTGGCAAGAATTGGATCAGAGGAGACCAATCAAGATGGAATGTGCTGGTGACTTAAAGACACTTCGAGAGGAGATCCAACTAGATCGTGTGTATGCCTTCTTAGCAGGGATTGATGATATATTTGATAAGGCACGTAGTGATATCTTGAGATCACAACCTTTACCATCTGTGGAGGAAGTGTTCTCTATTGTGAGGCGGGAAGCACAACGCCATGCAACGATGATGGGTAGTAATTGCGTTGGGAATCAGAGAGGAGTCTTTCCCGTGGCTATGGTGTCTCGGCCACTTTCGGGTAGCCAGACCTTTAATCCTTCATCATCAACAACTTCTCGGCCATTTACTCGGGAAAATAAGGATGACTTGAAGTGTACCTTTTGTGGGCAAACCCGTCATACAGAAGATACATGTTTTCAGAAACATGGAGTACCTGAATGGTTTCCGGAATTGAAGAAAAAGTTGAGTGCCAAGGAACAAGGTACTGGTGGAGCAGGTGGCGGCCGTGCATCCGTGGCTACTGCTCCTAAGAATGCCGTACCCCCATTTGGTGATCCGAGTCAAAGTTTGCTGACTAGGACCACTCATAGTGAAACCCCGGCCATTCCAGGTAGTATGGGGCATGCGTTTTTAGCCTCTGATATGAAACATCATACAAGTTGGATTCTAGACTCGGGGTGCAACCGATCATATGACTTTTAATAAGAATTTATTTACTAGTATGACAACGAGTTCACGAAAATGTATTGCAATTGCCAATGGACAAAGAGCACTGGTTTTGGGGGCCGACACTGAGCAATTAGA
Source organism: Malus domestica (assembly GCF_042453785.1). Lineage (NCBI taxonomy): Eukaryota > Viridiplantae > Streptophyta > Magnoliopsida > Rosales > Rosaceae > Malus > Malus domestica. Next base: position 20,660,741 of record NC_091664.1, on the reverse strand, counting down.
TTGTGTTGTACTTATGTATCCACTGTTTTGTTTACTTCAGGATATTCAAACTAAGGAGATAATTGGGCGTGGCACTAAGAGACATGGGTTATACTATGTGGATGACGTTGTTCCTGGCAGAGCTAATGCAGTTCGAGCATCCCGTACCAATAATTTACACGAAGTTTGGTTATTGCATCGTCGGTTAGGACATGCTTCGTTTGGTTATGTAAGGCGTATGTTGCCTAGTTTATTCCATGCAATAAAAGAATTAGACTTACATTGTGAAGTATGTATTCTCGCGAAGAGTCATTGTGCTTCATTTCCTTCTAGTATGAATAAAAGATTATTACCCTTTGATCTTGTGCACTCTGATGTTTGGGGTCCCTCCCTTGTTAGTACTTTGTCGGGCATTAGATGGTTTGTTACCTTTGTGGATGATTGCACACGTATGACGTGGATTTATGTGATGAAAAATAAAAGTGATGTGAGTATGGTGTTTCGGTCATTCTTTAAAATGGTTGCGACACATTATTCCTCTGTTATTAAGGTTCTCCGCTCTGATAATGGAGGTGAATATATTGGTTCTGAGTTGTCTAACTTTCTCCGGGATCAAGGAATCTTTCATGAAACTACTTGTCCTCATACCCCACAACAAAATGGCGTTGCAGAGAGAAAGAACCGTCACATCTTAGAGACTGCCCCTTGCTTATTAGTGCATCCGTACCTACCTAGTTTTGGCATGATGCGGTCACTTATACTGTGTATGTCATTAACCGTATGCCATCCCGGGTGTTGGACTTTCGTACACCTCTCCAAGTGTTAACGGAGTTTGTTCCAGTTGTGTCCACCAATACCCTTACTACTTGTGTCTTTGGATGTGTAGCTTATGTTCATATTCATAAGATTCATCGGAGTAAGTTGGATCCATGTGCCCATCGGTGTGTTTTCCTTGGTTTTGCTCCTCAACAGAAAGGGTATAAGTGCTACCATCCTGCAACTCGCCATATGTACGTGACCATGAATGTTACTTTTTTCGGAGTCCGAGTATTTCTATGGTTTGTTTCCATCACATTCTGATCACCAGGGGGAGAATATTATCGGTGCTATTAGGTAGTTGGAAATTTATAGCTCAGGGAACGAGTGTACTGAAGAAGGGAGCTGTGAAAGCTCTTGGCATAATGTAGAGCTGAGCCGTGAAAGCTCTTGGCAAGAGCCTGCCAAGCATTGGAATTTTATTCAGCCACCTAAGCCCTCTCGGCAACAGCTTGCTGAGTGTGATGAAGACAGTCGGCAAGAAGCTGCCGACCCAGTCACGCCACCTCTTACCAAATCCGCAACCCCTTCTCACTCGCCTTCGATAGTGCCACCCAATGTGTCTCCTCTGAATATCCATGAGGTAAGTATTATTGATACTCATGTAAGTAATCTAGATAACATTGTGAGTACATATAAGCTGCCACCAAGGCAAAATCGTGGTGTTCCTCCTGACAGGTTTTCTCCTGAAGGAAAAGTGAAGTATTCAATAGCTAATTATGTGTCGTGTTCGAACCTTGCCCCGGAACGCCAAGCCTGGGTGAATAATATAGAAGTAATCCAAGCACCAGCCAGAGTTGAGGAGGCCTTGAAAGATCCTAAATGGGCTGCTGCAATAAATGAAGAAATGATGGCATTACATAAGAATGATACATGGGAGGTAACAGAGCTACATAAAGGAAAGAAACCGGTTGGGTGTAGATGGGTCTTTACAATTAAATACAAGGCAGACGAATCAGTAAACAGGTATAAAGCAAGGTTAGTGGCAAAGGGTTATACTCAGACTTATGGTGTTGATTATTAGGAAACTTTTTCTCCAGTGGCGAAGATGAATATGGTACAGGTTCTAATCTCTTTAGCTACAAATCTGAATTGGCCACTAAAACAATTTGATGTAAAAAATGCTTTTCTTTATGGACATTTGGAAGAAGAGGTATATATGGATTTTCCTCCAGGGTTCAATATCGGAGGGAAAACCGGAGTATGTAGATTGTTAAAGTCACTTTACGGACTTAAACAGTCACCTCATGCATGGTTTGGAAAATTTACTCAAGTGATGAGAAGAATTGGGTATTATCAAAGTTACTCGGATCATACGTTATTTTTGAAACGGAGAAGTGGAAAAGTGACGACCTTAATTATTTATGTGGATGACATGATAATAACGGGTGATGATACAGAAGAGATGATGAGGCTAGAGCAAAACCTGGTTGCCGAAATCGAGATGAAGAATTTGGGAGATTTGAAATATTTTCTTGGCGTGGAGGTTGCTCGGTCATCTAGAGGTATTTTCTTGTCTCAACGTAAATATGTTTTGGATTTATTAAAAGAAACAGGGATGCTGGGGTGTAAACTGGTGGACACTCCCATCGTGGAAAAACATTATTTGGGGATTTATCTAAATCAAGAACCGGTTGACAAGGGTAGGTATCATAGACTGGTGGGGAGACTGATCTATTTGTCTCACACTTGTCCGGATATTGCCTATGCTGTAAGTGTGGTGAGTCAATTCATGCACTTACCAAGCGTGGATCATATGGCGGCAGTAATGAGAATCTTGGCTAATTTGAAGTCTACACCTGGTAAAGGGATATTGTACGTGTGTCATGGACATATGAGAATTGAGAGTTTTACTGATGCTGATTGGGCAGGTGATGTGACTAATAGAAGATCTACATCTGGGTATTTTACATTTGTTGGAGGTAACTTGGTCACTTGGCGAAACAAGAAACAAAATGTAGTTTCACGATCCTCTGCTGAAGCCTAGTATAGGGGAATGGCACAGGGTGTGTGTGAACTTCTTTGGCTACGGAAGTTACTTTGGAATCTCGGTTTTAAACAGACAGAAGCAATGGAGTTGTATTGTGATAATAAGTCCGCCAGAGAAATCGCTGAGAATCCGGTACAGCATGACAGAACTAAACATGTGGAGGTTGACATGCATTTTATCAAAGAAAAGCTGGAGAAGAAGATTGTGTCAATACCATTTGTGAACTCAGAAGAACAACTTGCAGACATTCTTACCCATGCCGTGTGTATTAGGCGTTTTGATGATTCATTAGTCAAGTTGGGCATGAGTAATATCTATGCTCTAACTTGAGGGGGAGTATTGGAATAAGTCAAGGTTTAGGAAAAAAGGAATGTAAATATTCTGTAATTATAAGAGTCTTGTTTAGGAAGGATAATATGTCCTTTATATGCTTCCTTTTGTAACAAGAATTGTATGTACCTATTTACTTAGAAATATGGAATATACGAGATTAAGCAGTAAAATTCAATTATCCCAAAGGCCGACCACCTTTTCTCCAAAGGGGACCGGCCATACTCTATATATTGAACCCCAATTTTTCTAAAAACCTAAGTCCACACTCTTGCAAAACTCCAAAAACTCTTTAAACACTTTTCTCTCTAAATTCTAACTTTGGCATCAGAGGTTCTTCGGCCAAAGCCCCCCCCATTTATCGTGGGTGCGTAAGGCTCTTGGCCTTGACCCTAAGGTGTTAATTGTTTTGTAGGTGCAATTTTGTCCAAGATCGAGGAAGAAGAAATTTGCATCCACACAAGTTCCCTGTAGTTTAACTAGGTTTCATTGTTAAGGGCATTCATGAAATTAGGTGTTAAATTAATTTTGGCTATACATGATAAATGGGGTTTAGATGGATAACTGTTGATTTTAAGCTACTTTGAAATACCAATTGATGAGGGATGAGGGTGTTTGGGTCTGTTGATGCACAAAACCAGAGGGGTCTTGGAACAACGTAAATCTGACTGTGGATCTGCAAGAAATGTAAATAACACAAGATGTATCGTGGTTCACCCTAAGGTTTGGGCTACGTCCACACTGATATTGTATTTCTGAGAGGATTGTGAGGGAGAGAGTGTGAGGATCCTCATAGCCTAGGAATTGGCTTCCCTCAATGAGGAGAGTGATGAGTCCTTTTATTTAATAAGGGCTTCTCACTTATTACATATTTGCCCATTCCTTTATTACATAATTACACTTAAGTCCCACTAGTATTTATACGAGATCTAAATATGGAGCCCCTAAGATGGTATAAACAGTAGTCCCCCAAGTCTTCAGTCAAGAGACTCTTTTGGCTGGAGACTTGAAATTCAGTCCATGTGTAGGCCGAAGTAACTAGATGTTGTCTAGAACTGATACTCGATATGAGGCGGTGCCCAATCTGAAATGATGCTCAACTAGAAGTAGCACATGTTGCGAGGCTGCTCTGCTTGTGGCTTATGTTGCCTTGGTTGGCTCGGCTTGTGACATTTGAAGGTGAGAGAGTCCTTGTTATAGAATAAGGGCTCGCTCCTCAATACATAAGTGATGGGCTAAGAGTTGATTCTCGCGGCGAGGTGGTTGCTCAGTAGGTGGCGATGCTCTCTAATGATGGTGATGAAGTCCCTTTTATAGAATAAGGGCTTGCTCCTCAGTACATGAATAATGGTTAGGAGTGATGCTCGCGGCGAGGCAGTTGCTCAGCTGGTGGTGATGCTCTCTAATGATGGTGATGGAGTCTCTTTTATAAAATAAGGGATCGCTCCTCAGTACATGAATAATGGGTGCTCTCTAATGAAAGTGAGGGAGTCCTTTTAATAGAATAAGGGCTCACTCCTTAGTACATGAATAATGGGTGCTTTATAATGAAAGTGAGGGAGTCCATTTTATTGAATAAGGGCTCGTTCATTAGTACATGAATAATGAGTTAAGTCCCCCAAGTATTTTTCATGAGGCCCAGTTGAGGCCCAATATATGGTACCTAATGTAGTCCCCCAAGTCTTTGGTCAATAGAGTCTGTTGGCTGGAGACTTCAAATTGAATCTATGTATGGGCCGAAGTGGCGGTTGTTCGGAGGTGGTATTTGTATACCTTGCACTGAAACTTTGTAGGTGAAGCTTTGCAAGTGAAGCTTTTGAAGCTGGAGCTTTGTAAATGAAGCTTTTGAAGCTGGAGCTCTGTAAATGAAGCTTTTGAAGCTGATTGACATGAGTGATGCTCATGAATGTTTATGTTGATTGACATGAGTGATGCTCATGGATGTTGACATGAGTGATACTCATGAATGTTAACATGAGTGATGCTTATGAATGTTAACATGAGTGATGCTTATGAATGTTAACATGAGTGATGCTCATGAATGTTGACATGAATGATAGTTATGAATGTTTTGTATGATTGACATGAGTGATACTCATGAATGTTTATGTATGATTGACATAAGTGATGCTCATGTATAATTTTGGAGTATTGGATGTACTTTTGAATATCACTTGGTTGGTGATAATAGCGGCAGACTGCTGAATAATTTTGGAGTACTTGAGCGTACTTTTAATCACCTGGTTGGTGATAATAGCGGCAGGTTGCCGAATAAATTTAGAGTACTGGACGTACTTTTGATCACCTGGTTGGTGGTAATAGCAGGACCTGGCTCTTTTGGGCATATGGGCCTTCGCCCTTCACATAACATTCCAGCTCATTATTTTGGGCTTGCCGTTTATTTTTTATTTTTTATTACCATCTGATGGGGTTTATACAGATGTTTCCGAAACATAAGGAAAATAAATTACATCATTAAAAAATAAATCTGATCCTCTGCTCAATGGGTCACGCCCATAATTCCCTTTTCTGCATGTCATCACCACTGCAATTATGTCTGCTTCTTTTTATATTCTTTTGCTTTCTGCTTTTGCTTTTCTGTTTTTCAGAAAAGAGGAACATGCATGATTCAGAAGTTGGTGGTCGACAATTGGTCTTCAGAAAATGGGCAGGTTCATGATGAAGAATCTTATCTTGTCCCTTTGCCTATGCTGTCTATGACCCAATCACTACTGGCCTTGACCCCAGCCCTGGCCAACTCAGAGAGCATCCATTGCACTTGCAGATAGAGGGAACCTTGTGTCTGAAGAGCAAATTGTACTCAGGCTGCTCAACAAAGGGCCCCATCAAATCCTTTGAATTCTAATCGCGGGGCTGACAATTAACTCCATAGTTTCGACGTCAAATTAATCATCTGTGCGCGGTCACCAGCGTCTCAATGAACCTCAACCCGTCGAATCTGGGCTCGAATTTTTCCTTATCCGACGTCGAATTTGAATTTTGTCCGCCGTTCTTCATAGCCAAGGAAGAAGAACCCTAGTTGGACGGTGACCATCGACGCAACTAGACTGCTGGACCCCTTCATTGTCAAAGAACTTGAAGTCGACGAGAGGAGAGAAACGGTGCGTTTTGGAGTTCCGAAACTAATGATTCAAATTCAGGTGGTCAAAACTTGACGAGGCTCGTCGGATTTTGGACCCGAACTTTACGATTTCGTTGGGGGACTACTGGAGCTTCGCGACATCGACAACCAAGTCAACTTGGCACTGAGGGCACCAGAACTTTGCGAGGCCATGAGGCACGTTGAGGATGGCCTTGCAATTAGCGCAATGAAGCTGGATCTTTGAAGGATCAACGCCGTGAGGCGCAACATGGGGCAGATGGGGTGGCAGAGGAGGCGGAGCGCGGCCCTAGGCATATTCCTAGGCTCGGGTTATCAGCTCGGGCGGCAAATGAAGAGGCAATTGGCAGGGGTTGCAGGCGAATTCGATGACCCTTGCGTCCAAAGTCAGGATTTTACCGCAGCTGGCGTAGCAGACCTACACTCCGGCTGGGGTTCAAGGCGGTCTGCGATTGCAGTGGGACTGGCGGAGGTTGATGCTGCTGCATCATGGTGGATCAGTATCGCCGCCCCCACTCCTCATCCCTTTGCTCTCAAGCGGCTCAATTGTTTGGGGAATGGTTTGGATTTGATTGAGAGAGTGAATGGGAGATAAAGAGAGGTTAAGGTGCGAAGAGAAGGTTTAGGAGTCTTGGGGTTTCCCCTTTTTTTTTTGTAGGTTGAATTCTGGTGTGGTAATATTGGGTGACTCTATATCTATATAGATAGAAGGAGTTTGTCTGTACAGGGGATTAAGAACAGCACTTGGAGTCTAGAGAGAGATAGCTGATGAGTGTTTGAGATTTGGATCTTTTCTATTTCTGGGTTTTTTTTGTGATTTTGCAGATTCACGGTGGAGGTGAAAAAATGAAAGAGAACCGACATAGTTTTTTGTGTCGATTCCCACAGACGGCGCCAAATGTTGATGCATAAAACCGGAGGGGTCTTCGAACAACGTAAATCCGACCGTGAATCTGCAAGAAATGTAAATAACACAAGATGTATCGTGGTTCACCCCACTGTTTGGGCTACGTCCATACTGATATTGTATTTCTAAGAGGATTCTGAGGGAGAGAGTGTGAGGATCCTCATGGCCTAGGAATTAGCCTCTCTCAATGAGGAGAGTGATGAGTCCTTTTATAGAATAAGGGCTCCTCACTTATTACATATTTTCCCCTTCCTTTATTACATAATTACACTTAAGTCCCTCGAGTATTTATACGAGATCTAAATACGGATGCCCTAAGTATGGTATAAACAAGGTTAATATTTGAACATTGGACTTGGATGAAGAAAAGCCCAAGGATGCCAAATTAAAGGGGACTTGCCCGAAGCCCAGCATCAAGCCCAGGAGCAAAGTGAAGCCTTCTCAGCCAAATAAAAGCCATGTGCTTACTATTGAAGTGACAAGTGATGAAGACTAACCTACTACTAGCCAAAGAACACTTTCTAGTGGCATTCCAAGTAAAAAGTTAATGACTCACTACCCTTTAAATGCTTTCAGGCAAGAGCAAAGTCGGGCTAATTGGTCTATAAAAGGAAGAAGAGGCCCCAGAGACAAGAACACTCAACCAATCAAACAAACAAACATACAAACTTTGCTTTCAAGCTAGATTTGCATCTAAAAGCTGTAATCAGCCAGATCTCAAATCATTTTAGCAACAAGCTATCTCTTGTTTAGATCTCCTTAGAAAGCCTATCTTTCTCTAGTTTAAAAGCTCTGCTACCTCCCTCAGTGGCGTAGTATCAATCCCCTTGTTTAAACCTGTTTACCATCTGATATAATCATAATTGCATACATTTTCATGCCATTTTAGTTTAGATTTTTGTTATCCTTTTGAGTGAATTTAGTTTGTTTCACTTAGTTTTATGTTTTTCTTAGATTTGAAGTGTGAAGATGAAGAAAGAAGAAAAAAAGAGCATTTTTAGCGATTGAAATGAGTTTGGCGTGCTGGAAGCAGAGGCTGTTTGTGCGGATCAGCCAACTTTACGGATTAAAATGTACTTCCTCAGAATGAACCAGCTGTTTAGTCTTATACCATTGGAAATATATGAAAGCTAGCTTTCAGAGGAATTTTACGGTTCGTGATTCCGAGTTTCCTAGAAGACGTTATAGTGGTTTTTGTACCGGACGTCTGCCAGCAAGGTTTTACTCGGGATTTGCAAAGAGATTTCAGATTTACAAAGTTTAATTAAAGGAAACAAGCAGAGAAAAAAAGAGAGGAAGCTTTTAGAAAAGTTAAGGACTATTCTAAACGGTGCATAGTTAATATATTTAATAGTTTAGTGTGCCACATCATCAATAAACTAATCCAAGTCAGAAGAGAAATTCAAGAGTCCCATTCAAGTAAGTATTCCAGCATTTTTATTCAGGAATAAAGGAGGGTAGACCCGGGGACTTTAGGAGTGGACAGAGAGAGTTTTTGGGTTTTCGAAGGTGCAGAGAAGAGGTCGCAGCAAGTAGTGAAACAGAGTCGCCGATCATCTAGGCAATCCATCACCATCGTGTGGAAGTATTTTATATTTTTCAGAATTTTAATTATGTTTTCAGATTTTATGAGTAACTAAACTCTTTTTCTAGGGTTAGGATGATGCCCTAGCATGGATGTTTATGGTTTTTAATGTTATTCATTGGATTTCCAGTTTCTTTTAGATGAATGCTTAATCACTGTTTGAATTGTTACTGTTTGTTTGAGTTCTTTGATTGATCACCTTAGGACTTTGCATCTAGTAAGATTGGAAGATGAATTTGAGGCTAAACTAGCAATATAATTCAATTAGCTTCTTGTGGTTAAGTGTGGTAAATTACATTATTGCTTGACAAAGAATAATGGTTTGCTTGGTTCCCTTGTTTTCTAGAGCGTAAATAGTCCTACTTGTTAAATTTATGCCTTAACTAGGATAGACTGCATGTTAGGATATACTGCATGTTAGGATATGCGACATCTGCCTGAACTAGGAAAGAATCATTCACTTAAGGAAAACTATGGTCTAATGTGCCTGACAAGGACTTAGATACGGGAATTATCATCTAAAGAATCGAAAGATCCATTGAATGCATTGCAACCTAAACTAGATTGCTTGTGGTTGATTCCGAATCCCTAGATTTTCATCACTTGCCTTAAAACACAACGTGTTCTTTTCTTTAATCTCAGTTTTTACTTAAGGTTCTGTTTTTGTTCGTTTATAAAATCATTACAACAAATTCTTCACATCCTTAATTGATTTATTAATTAAGATCGAGTCTAGTTCGTTGTTTGGGGTTGTGTGCCATTAATATTATTAGATTTGGTTTGGTTGATCAAATTGGAGATTTAATCAGAATCCTCGTGGGAACGATACTTGGACTTGCAACACGCTATATTACAACTATCTTGTGCACTTGCAAGTTTACACCACCATCCATCCCTTTCCAGCATACAAAGTACAAACCTCTGTAAACTCAAGGAGAAGTGGCTGCAAGAGGTTTAACCTTGACAGACAAGGTGAAATCTTGCCCGACTTCCTTGTGTTTGTACCTACATTTGTAGATCTATTACTTAATGCATTCTCTAGTATGTATTTAAGTTATTTCCATCAGTTTTCCTACTTCGAGAACGTCATTTGTAGTTGGATCTGGTTAGTTTAATGGATATGTCAGCGTTAAAACCAACCAAGAACCAAGTAAATGGCTTAAAGCGTTTTGAACTACCTTCATACAAACATACAAGACTATGAACTAAAAGTCCTTCGTCACAAGGCAAGAAAAAGAACTTAATGTGGATTTAACCCATCAACGACATCCTTTGATAACAAGAAGTCCAAATAACTTGGGGTGCAAGTAATTGACTAAAACACACTTGTTCTATATCTGTTATACTGAGATAGCAGTGACACGCCTAGCACTTAGTTAGTTTTGATTGCAAGTCTTAAGGCCTACACCTAAGGCCCCATAAAGGCACATTTCAGAACTAACTCTATCATCTTGTTGCAACACATCGACAAGTAAGAGCCCGACTATACATCCAAAGTGCCAAACCCTTGGGGAGCTGTGCAGAGGTTTGAGGATCCTTCTCTGGAGAAATCTTCGCCACGAAGAGAGGGTATATATGACATTTTCCACCCTGCTTAATTTAGGTTAAAGGGCTTAGTTTTCATTACAACGAATAAATTGTACACATAAAGTTCATATCATATAGTTTGGGATCTTATCAAATGAAAAGAAGACATATATATAGGTATTGTCTCAGCATGAACATATATTATCCAAAGCATCTATCGGATGAATCCGATGTAACACCTTTCCATAATTATATACACGATCCAAACTATATGCACACGTGGCAATAATCAATCCTTTTCAATTACTTACCTTGGATTCTCTTGTGGATGCTAATGTCATCAATTTTCATGTTTAATTACGCTCGTACTAATTAGGGTTTGCGGGAAAGTTCTATTATTATTCAATTACTCAAGGAGGTGATGAATCTTATGTAGTTATTCTCATCAATAATTTCATGCTTCAAAGTGTAGAGTAATATTTATTTGGCTCTGAAACTTACGTTCAATCTTATTTTTTCTGCTGACATTCAAATTTCGTCATTTAATCCTCTTGAAACTTGATTTTTTCTCCACTTTGATGAGAGTCTGTTTATGCTGTCAAACGTATAAGGGTTTGTAAATTCCTCTGGTTGGCATTGTAGACCACTAAGAGCATCTCAAACTGAGGCTTTAATTCCACGGTGGAAGCTCTAACGTTAGTTTTTTTTACAGCATATGCTTCCCAACCAATTTGTCAAAACTGAGGTGGAATTTGAGCGTCAAATGCTTCATTTTAATTTTTAAATATTTTTCACCACTTCAAAAGCAACTTGTTTATTTTTCATTCGTCTAAGTCTCACCAAAAAGTAAATATAACATATTTTATATATGTAGGGGGTCCTACTTAAATAGAAAAAAATTAGAAACTGACATTTCCATTGGAGAACGAAGATTTAAAATTATTATTTTAATGACAATTAAGCCATCAATACAAATTAAATACATATTTTTTGACACTCTATTAAAAATGCTCTAAATTTGAGAAGTGCCATGTGGTTTTCTTTCGTCCTCCCTGCTCAAAAAGCTCAGACTCTTTCTCTCTCTGTCTCTCTGTCTCTCCCCCCCCCTTTTTATTGATCAATCTCTCCCCCTCTCTCGGAGCTCACTGAAAGCTCAAGATTCCAAAAACCAAAGGTTATTAAAGTCTCTGATGGCGACGTCATGCTCTCTTGTTGGGCACCCCAAAGTACTCTCTTAAGACACCAATTGGTCAAAAACAAGTTTTCTCTCCGTGGTGAGAGCCCTCCGTTGTGAGCTCTATTCTCTCCTCTGTGAGAGTGTTCTTGTCGTTGCTTTTTGGGGGTCAGGCTCTCATTCAATGCGCCTTTACAACCGGAAGGTCGGAGGCTTGAAGGTCTGCCAGCAGAGGTTGGTGGCAGTTCAACTAAGAGCAGTTATTGCTCTGATAGTCTGTTTCTCAACCATGAGTGCAGTGGTTCGCATAGTGCCGTCTAACCTCAAATCAGTCAAAATAGCGGGGTTAACGAGCTCTCTAGCAAGCATTCACTATCTGGGTTTCAAAGAAGGAAGTACCAATTTCTCTGTCCTCTTTACCTTTACCCACACCCACAATATGAGTTCTATTTCTGAGGATGATCGAGTTCAGGTGCATTCGGCGATGGAGGATCTGGTCGTACACCTAGAGGAATCTTTGGAATTAACTCCGATGGAGCAAGGTGTGAAACTGGTGGGAGCAGTGTTAAACGCGAAGCAACTCAATAAGTGGGGGGTCAGAAACATTCTGCGGGCAGCTTGGAAGGAAATGGGAGAGATGCAAGTCAAATGGGTGAAAGATAATCTGTATATCATTATAGTTCCTGATGAGAACTCGGCTAGGCAAATTCTATCTCAGGTTCCCTGGGCTGTGATGAAATTTTTTTTTTCAGTTAAAAGTTGGTCCCAGGACTTAGCTTTGGAGGAAATTCAATGGGATTTGGTCCCCTTTTGGGTCCAAATCAGGGGCGTTCCGTTATGTCTCAGTTCGTCTTCAAACATCACGAGGTTAGCTACGGCTATTGGGCAGGTGGAGGAAGTGGAAGATCCGTCTATGGCACGTGGATTTCTGCGAGCGAAAGTGCTTGTTGATACTACTATGCCTCTCATCACGGGATGTTGGTTGCCCAGGAAACAGAAATAGGACACCTGGATTGAATTTAGCTATGAAAGACTTCAGGATTTTTGCTACAGGTGTGGAAGAATTGGGCATATGAATACGGATTGCCCATTTGAGCAACATCGGGGTGGTGGAAATGGTTATGGGGATTGGTTAAAAGCTGCCCCGATTCGGGAAATTATTGAACGTCCGAGACCAGCTCAAACCAATCTTAGCGGACGGAGAACGGCAGGTATGAAGAGATTGATAGAGATTGGAGGTGGAGGGCAGCGCGTAGGAGGCAGGGCAACCCGTCGAGTGAAGCTAATATGGCAAGCACGGAGGGCCCCACACACATTGAAGCGGCTCGCATTCCCAGTGAAATGCAGACCTGGAGACAGATTGGAGGGTTTAACATCGTGGATCTCAATAAGGGGTCTTGTCCGTGGGCTCTAGCTGAACACCTGCACGTGATCAATGGTCAGTTGGGTTGGGCTTCTGGCTTATTGGGCCCTCAATCTAGTAGAACTCTGGACTTTCACATCCCGCTGGATTTGAGCCCATCAGTAAGACTTGTTCACCTGGATGAGGGTTCGTATGGCGTTACTGGGCGGCCCACGGCTGGCTCGAGTCTGACGGAGGACACGGAAGCCCAAGACAAGATTCATCTTAACTCAACAACGGGTATGGAGAACCCAATGATGCACGTTATTCAGACACCTTTACTGGTTTCTCCTACACAAAGGACAGTCCTCCCCCGTAAAGGTTCCAAACAGAAGAGAATGCTAGAATTACAACATGCAGACTTGGCTTTCTCTGTCACGAAAAAGATAAAGAAGGGAGATGGTGGTATTCCGCGACAGGATAAAACGCGATTTCGGAATCTTTGTGTCTAGGCCAGGTACTTGGAGGGGGAGCGGGACTCATTGGTGCAGAAAGCTTTTCTAGAGTTTCATTCTAACAGCCCAGCCCATGGAGTTTTTTCGGAGGAAAGTGGAGACATGGAGCAGAGGTTTAGTACGGAGCAACATCAGGATGGTTCATCTCGTGGCGGTGACGGCTGGCCCCTAACAGCCGCAAGGCAGCCATGAATTACCTTTTTTGGAACTGCCGTGGTCTAGGGTCGGACCCAGTAGTTCGGGCCCTTCGTGGGCTGATCAGGAAACATAGACCCTTTATGATCTTTTTATCTGAGACGAAAATGAAAGATCATAGGATTGATGGTATTCGTAGGTGTATGGGGTACTCTTTTGGCTTCCATGTTTCGCCTATTGGTCGGGCAGGGGGATTAAGTTTATGGTGGCATGAGTCGATGAATGTTAATATCCTATTTTCTTCTACTCACATTATTGATGTGTGTTTCTGCATGGAGGATTGTCGCTCCTGGGTGCGTTGTACTTTTGTTTATGGTACGCCGTACAGAAGAGAAAATATGGATTTCTGGAATTGGATGACTACCTACTTTGGTTCGACGGATATTCCCTGGCTTTGTGGTGGGGATTTCAATGAGTTTGTGTGGGACCATGAGAAATCTGGGAGAGCTCGTGTTCTTTACAATAGACCTGGATACTTGAACAATTTCTTGAATGCGGCTGATTTGATGGATCTGGGGTTCATTGGTCCGAAGTTCACGTGGCGTGGTATGCGGTATGGTAATCTTGTTGAGGAAAGGTTAGACAGGGTGGCTGTTAACTTTCTTTGGCAAAATCTTTGGCCCCATACTTCAGTCATTCATGAGACGGTGATTGGCTCGGACCATTGCCCAATCGTGGTTCAATCCCAGCCCTCTGCGAGTAAGGGTAAACGGCTGTTCCGTTTTGAGGCTTTCTGGGCTAAGGAAGAGGATTGTAAGGATTTGGTGACAAAGTGTTGGAGCTCTCCAGGTAAGGGGCGGTGGCTCGATACGTGGCATCAGAAACTCTCAGTCTGTAAATCTCATTTAATCACTTGGAGTCGAAACAAGTTTAAGAAGCACGGTTTGGAGATCGAGGAGTTGGTGCATCATCTGGATTTGCTTCAGCTTCATTGGGAGGATAATGTTGAGGAGATACAGGTCGTCTCTAATCGCGTTGATCAGTTGCGTGAACAGGAGGAGCTATATTGGTTGCAGAGGTCTAGAGTCAACTGGTTACGTGATGGTGATGCCAATACTGCTTTCTTCCATCGCACGACTCTTCAAAGGAGACGGGTTAATTCAATTGTTAAGTTGAAAGATGTGGATGACCATTGGGTGGATGATGGTAGGAGGGTCTTCACCTTAGTGGAGGATCACTTTCAATCCCTTTATACTTCTGTGGGTAGTAGGGATTGGGGTAATATACTTAACTGTTTGGAGCCTATGGTTTCGGAGTTAATGAATGCTGATCTTATTAAGCCTGTTTCTGAGGAGGAGATTAAGGCTGCTGTTCATCAAATGGGGGGTTTGAAGGCACCGGGACTGGACGGGTTTCAAGGTATTTTTTATCACTCATTCTGGGACATTATTGTTGCTGAGGTGAATGGTTTGGTGATGGATTTCATGCAGGGTGTGGGTAACACTCGGAGCATTAACTTTACGTACTTAGTTTTGATTCCTAAAGTCCCTACTTCTGAACTAGTGTCCCAATAGCGTCCTATCAGTCTTTGCAATTTCTCTTTTAAGATTCTTTCCAAGGTGTTGGCAAATCGTTTGCAACCTTTGCTGCCTCTGTTAATCTCGCCTATGCAGAACGCTTTTATTGCGGATAGGCAAATTCAGGAGAACCTTGGGCTTGCCCATGAATTGTTCCATTTCTTGAAGCTGAGGAAAACTAAGCAGAAGTTTGAGATGTGTGTTAAATTGGACATGCAAAAGGCGTATGACCGAGTTGAATGGGACTTCTTGGAAGCGGTTTTGTTAAAGCTCGGTTTTAGTCGAGACTGGACCAATTTGGTCATGAACTGTGTGCGTACGGTGAAGTTTGCAATCTTACTGAATGGTTAGCCTGGGAAATGGTTTTCTCCCTCTCGTGGAATCCGTCAAGGAGACCCTCTCTCTCCGTATTTGTTTCTTATGGTTAGTGATGTTCTTTCCCGTATGATTCAGAGGGGAGTGGATGATGGGCGGCTTAACGGTATCCACATGAATCCTCGTGGTCCTTGTATCTCGCACCTGTTTTTCACGGATGATACTTTAATCTGCCTTCAGGCGACTCAGAGAAATGGTGAAAATATTATGCATATCCTCAACCAGTATTGTTTGGCCTCGGGTCAGATGATGAATTTTCAAAAGTGTAGTGTGTACTTTGGTCGGAACACTCCAGCTCAGGTGAGGTCGCAGCTTGGCTCCTTATTAGGTATGCCGTCGGTGTCCGACCCGGGGGTGTACCTTGGGCTGCCTGCCATTTGGGGAAGATCTAAGCGTAGTAGCCTTGCTTTTGTGAAAAGGAGAGTGTTCGGAAAGATTCAGGGCTGGAAGCAATCTGCTCTCTCTTTTGCGGGGAAGGAAGTTTTACTGAAGGCTGTTGTTCAAGCTATTCCTACCTACCCTATGAATTTGTTTAAATTCCCGGTTGCTGTTTGCAAAGACCTAGACTCTATGTCTGCGGGCTTTCTATGGGGTGACTGTGGTGGGCATAGGAGGATTCATTGGGTGAATTGGGATACTCTGGGTCGGCCTAAATATGAAGGGGGTTTGGGATTTCGGAATTTCCAGGACTTCAATGATGCGTTGTTAGTCAAACAATGTTGGCGTTTGATTCTTAATCCTAATTCGTTATGGGCTCAGACGCTAAAGGCACGGTACTTCCCTCACTCTTCTTTCTTGGATGCGAAGTTAGGAAGTCGTGCCTCTTGGGCTTGGGCTCGTGGGTCGTGACATTCTGAAAAATGGAGCTCACTGGCAGATTCTGAATGGCAGGGATACTCGACTTTGGGTTGATAGATGGCTACCCTCTCTTCCTCTTGGGCACCCTATTCCCAGTTCTCCCACTTCTGTCACTCTGAATACCAAGGTCTCATCCCTTATCTGCCCGAGTACCAAGTCGTGGGACATTGAATTTTTACGTCCGTTCATTTCTGAGGTGGAAATCAAAACTATTTATGATATTCCTTTGGGGAATTGTTCTCGCCGGGACCGATTGATCTGGACGTCGAGTAGGTCGGGTAATTATACGGTCCGGTCGGGTTATCACTAGATCCATTCCTCACGGGAGTTGACGAGGGCTCCTGCTTCTGTCGTCACAAGTACTTTGGGGACCTCGTTTTGGAAAGCTATTTGGCATGCTAAAGCCCCGCCGAAAATTCGTCATTTTTTATGGCGAGCTGTTAGTGAGGCTTTGGCCACTGTGGGGGGTTTGTTTAAGCGCAGGTCTGCTTCATCTCCCATGTGTCCTATTTGTAAGACTCAGGAGGAATCAGTGCTTTATTTGCTGCTGAGGTGTCCCTGGGTTGAGCCAATTTGGTTTGGTGGTCCGCTTGGTTTTCGGAGGGTTGGTGAAGGTGTGTCTTCTTTTCATCACTGGCTCAGTGTTTTGATCAACTAGACTCCTAATCTTCAGGACCGATCGAGGCTTCTCTCTGTCATTTCTTTCTCTTGCTAGTACATTTGGAAGGCTAGATGTAATTTTGTCTTTAAGGCTTCGGCCTTAGCTTCCTCCCAGGTGCTGCATTCTATCTCTTTCTCACTGGGTTCTTTTTTGGAGGTGCAGGTTCCTTTGTCCCGATCCCGACCTTCCCCCATTCTGGATCCTCGTTGGTCCCCCCCATCTGCTCCCTTCATTAAAGTTAATGTTGATGCTAGCTGGTGTCAGATGGATGGTATGGCTAGGTTGGCTGCGGTGCTGAGGGATCATAATGGGCTTTTTGTTGCGGCCCGCAAGTGGTCTATTGGTGTTCCGTCCGTGGTGTTCGCTGAAGCTTTGGCGATGCTAAAGGGCTGTGAGTTGGCGGCTGAATTGGGCTTTCGGTGGATTGTTGCTGAATCGGACTCGCTTGAGGTAGTCTCATCTTTGAAGGGTGATATTGCTCAGGGCAGCTGGGAAGTGTTCCCCATCCTGGAATCTATTTTATGGTTGGGGAGTTCTTTTCAGGGCTGTCACTGGTCTTGGGTTCCAAGACTGGCCAATCAGTCGGCGGACCATCTAACGTCGAGGTCTAATTTGAAGATGTGCGGCATCACTTGGGTCAGGCGACCCCCATCTTCTTTGGTTCACATTCTTAACAAAGATGGTCTTCCTTGCCCTCCATAAGTGGTTTTTGGTTTGGGTGTGTGTTGGGATGACGTCTCACCTTTGTGGTAGCGTCCTTGTTCTGTTGTTCTCCCTCACATAGCCCTTTGTTTGTTTTGCTGTGCTTGCCCTTGTGTGGGCTCTCTGTTTTTCTGTTGGCTTTTGGCCTGTGCTCTTATAGTATCTCTTTCCAAAAAAAAAAAAAAAAAGAAAAAAAAAAGACACCAATTGGTCCAATTTTCTCTCAATTTGTTCTTGTTTTTTGATCTTTGTCCAAAATCCTAATCCCCAATTATATTTCCCCTCGGGAACTTACAAAATTCTCCTTATACGTTGTCACATTTGATAGAATGAACAGAATCTCATCAAAGTGGAGTAAATGTTAAGTTTCAAAGTGCAAAGTGACTAAATTTGAGTTCTAAAGAGGAAGAAGTAAAATTAAAGTTGAGTTCGAGGACATTGCAGAAAATAAGCCTATTTGTATAAAGTTTCTCCTTGTATGAGATACTTTGGATGCGGTCCCTAATCCTTAACATTCTTTGATTAAAACCTTAATGGTATTCAAAGTTTGATCAAAGTCCATTGACTTTGTACACCTCATTATATTACTATTAATATTTATATTTTTATAGTTTTGACATTAATTGTTTGATATTTTATGAGATTTATAATCCTATAAATAAAAAATCCCTAATTATAATACTATTAGAAACGGTTACAATAAAAGAATTCAAACATTTTGATTGAATAAATGGATAAAAACTATGTAAAAATAATAAATAATAAATGGCAAAAGGATGTATCCATAGTGTTAAAAAAATTGGTACATTTCACATATGTACATTAATAAAGAAGAATGGGTACATTATAAATAAATTAGGGTACATATAAAAGATAATTATGAGTACAAATGAATTTTTACAAAATATAGGCCCTAAAAGAAATTAATACATGGGTACAAAATAAAACTAAAAAGAAAATACTACAAATTTTAAAAAAATGTTGCAAATTAAAAGTGGGTACAAACTAAAAATATAAATATATGATACAAAGTTTAGGCATAAAACATAAATATACCATATGTAATTTTTCTATCATTGATTAAATATACAATGTCACGTGACGGTATACACATGGGTACAAACATAAATAAAACTTTTAAAAATATGGGCACAAAAAGAAATTAATATATGAGTACAAATTAAAAATGCAAAGAAAATTGGTACAAATTAAAAAAAGGTTGTTTTATTAGCACCCCACATATTATTGAATACACCACACATACTTAAAACACCTCATACTTACTTTTTAAACTTAAAAATATCTTAATACACCCCACTTACTAACCAAAACTACCCTCACACCCCACACATTTCATACACCCCCACCAAAATCTACAAGTCTTCATCTTGTCCAAAAAATAAATTTAAACCCCTTGCCTTTAGCACACAAACAGTGTGCATGGTTCTACTGCTTCAAGATTTTTGTCAATTTAGGGGAATTAGGCTTTAGATGTGAATTTGATTTTAAACTCAGAAATGGCTACTTTGCTGGCTTTTCTGAAATAAAAAATCATGAAAGGACTAGTTGATTGTGCTATTGCTGTGTCCATGCAGATTCTCTGTTCTGCAAAATTGCACCACAAACCATCCTAAAAAATAAACAGCAAACATACCTGAAAATTTTTAACAAAAGAAAAAACCATTACTACACTATCTCAAAGAAGATATGAATATTTCAGAGTACTTCATCTCTTATGTTGTAGAATCTTTAACATTATATATATATAAACATAATCACAAGATATTGTGAGTGCAGGTGTATGTAAAATTATATATAATTTACGGGTGGTTAGGATTTTTTAAATGATTTGAGGCGTAGGAAGAAAATAATTGTTTTTCTTTACTTTCTAAGGTTTAAATAGTCATTTTATATAAATCATTTAACAATAAATATTAAGTGGGGTGTATTCAACAATTAGTGGGGTGTTAATAAAAAAAACCCTTAAAAAATATTTGCAAATTAAAAATAGGTACAAACTAAAAATAAAAATATATGATAAAAAGTTTAGCCATAAATATAAACATACTAATTGTAACATTTTTAACACTAAAGGAATATATTTAAAAATAAAAATATTTTATTATTCAAATAATTAATGATATTATTAATACCCAAGGACCCTAATCAAAAATTAAAAATAAATAGGATTTTAATCAATGGAGTAATAAAAATAAGGATGTAAACCTAATTTCTCCTTGTATAAATTTTACCATCAATCTTTATCAAAGGAAGGATGACAAAGCAAACATATGTTTCCTTTTTTTCTCTTGATACTCGAGAATCTTATTATTTCCTAATCTATGATATACTTTGGATCTAGCTACTAGCATGTAGTTCAATAATGTTGAGTTGTTTTGTTCCCAAAACAACACAAAACAAATCAAAAGAGATCCCTTGCATTCTTCCTTCTCCACATATATGTATATGTATATGTATATATGTGTCATTAGCTTTCTTATTTGTTTATGATAATCATTGCTTATAAGTTATATATGATTTCTTAATCAAACCTAACCTAATCAGCACCTTTATTGCAGACACCTTTATTGATAAGTTTTTGTCTTTGAAAAGGCATCAATGCATGCGTGGAAAAATCATTGAAATTCAGTATATAATCTGTGTACATAGATCTTACGTGTGCATGTATAGAATATGTAAGCCTTGTTTAATAATTTATAAATTATTATTTTTTAGGGAGTATTAACGAAACTTCCGGTACTGTTCATTTTTAATAAAAAAAAATATTTTTATCTTTTCTTAGTATTATTCACTACACCTTTATTTGTTATTTTTCATTCAAACTAAACTTTTTTTTAGACTTTTCTTTAATTTTCCTTATTTTTTTATCTATGTTAAATTTGATAGAGTACTACATTGGTAACTCAGTTTTAAGATTGTCTAACATGATACCAAATTTCTCGTTGAAAGTTGAGATTGCACTCTAAAACATAAAATTGCCAGCGAAGTAAAGTACTACAGTACTACTAGCTAACCAACTTAATATATTTGATGAAATGTGAACACACATGAGAGTTTGTCCCTTTTGATTGAACCACAAGGTATGAAAAGTGAGGGTCTATTAATTCAAGCAAAGAACACGATTCATACAACGTGAAATAGCCAGCAAAGATCCTCAATTTGTTCAAATGGCTTCGTGGCACCACACTCGATCAGCTTTTTGTTCTCTACCTTTTGGAAGATTTGATCATTTGGGCTTGCATGCCAATTAGAGCAAATCAGTACTAGTATTATTTCCTAAAGAACAATAATTGTATTTAATTTGTTGAGTAAATTGTAGTTATGGTCCCTTAATTTTAACTCAATTGGAGCAATGGTCCCTCAACTAAAAATTCATTACCATTGGTCCCTCAACTCATCAAAACGTGTAGCTATGGTCCCTCAACTAAAAATTCATTACCATTGGTCCCTCAACTTTAATTCAACTGGAGAAATGATCCCTTAACTTTAACCCAATTGTAGTAATGGTTCTTCCAACATAACTCGTTTTGACAAAAAATTTGACGCAATTGATGAAAATGACCATAATTACACACTTTAATGAGTTGATGAACCCTAATTATATAAATGGTTATTCCAACATAACTTATTTTGACAAAATTTTGACGAAATTTATGAAAATGACTATAGCTACACATTTTGATAAGTTGAGGGACCAATAGTAATGAATTTTTAGTTGAGGGACTATTGCTCTAATTTGATTAAAGTTGAGGAACCATTGCTACAATTTACTCTAATTTGTTCACATAGCTAAAACCCTATTGGAATGTTATCTAATAATTGTTTCATTTTTTTTTCAAGATTACCATTATCCATTTCATTTTCATTGACCCTTTTTTTGAACAAAAAGTGCATGCGAAACTAGAGTCGACATATTTTGTTCAAGAATCTGGTAAAGAATGATATATATTGTTCAAAATGGGACGTTTGGTTTCTTGGTACGCATGATTGACGACCACTCATGACATATTTTGGTGGAGATTTCACAGATAAATAATGTTCATTACATGTAAATAGTTATTTCTTTTAACGTATTGTTAGAATTTGATACAAACATTTCATTAACACTGGATAACAAAATTTATGCCTACAGATCAAAATCTAGCTAGCTGGTTTGTCTACAAGGAAAAATAATTCCTTACATGTTAGAACGCCGCAAGTATTTTTTTCTCCCCTAGTTTGGTGTAGATTGTTGAATATTTGGGGGCCCAAAATGCAAGGTACATGGATCCTCCTAGCCTAGTGACGAAGGAACGAGATGATGCATGCAATGTGAAACTAGCAACTTATTTATACTTGTGGACATGAAACTCTAAAACCCCGTATCTGATTGACCATCCCATGGGCCACTTGCAAAGAAGGGAACAAGAAAGTAACTTAACAAAGGATTTATGTGAAGCACAACAAACATTAAAGCTTATGCACCATGCATCTCATATGCATCGTGATTCTCATCTCCCTCTTTCTCTAAAGTGCCAAACAAAAGGGTTCCACTCACATGCAGGCTTAAAAGAGAGTTTGTACTCTTTTGTTCTATACAGAAGCACCATCTTGAGAGTGATCAGATGGAGTAATAATTAATGGTACCTCAATTCAAACGTTTTGAGGGTGAGATAATGACATACAGAATGGCTTTATCTTTATTGTAGACTTTCGGTCTCATAATATAATAGTATTACATCATTGGACTAAAATATCACAGTTATGAACTCATTTTATGCAAATTGCTCACCCACGATCAAACGGTAGGAAAATTTACTCTCTTTAATCCTCGGGCTCCCTTAATTTTTAAGGTCTTGTCAAGAAAAACATGGAGGGCCATGCATTTTATGAGTATTATGAATTATTACTACTGGTTTGATATTAGTCCCGTTCTGCATGGTCCAAAATTGATTGTGATCATTAATTATCAAAGTTTACAGGTGCCACGGGTCAGGTTCAATGTGGAGTCGTAAATGAACAAAATTCACGATCCTATGTACAAGAATCTCGTGATATTCGTTTAATCAAACTTGGAAAATAAATGATTTATCCACGTGAAGTGTTTGGATTTTGGGTTCACTTTGGTTGGTACCATGGAAAAATGAATCGGCAGAGATGCAGATTAGGTCATATGATCCATCATTTTCTTTTGGAGAAATTAGGTTCTCGTCCTTCTTTTTACTACTCCATTAATTAAAATCTTATTCCTTTTTAATTTTTGATCAAGGTCTTTGGGTATTAATAATGTCACAGCCCATCCCCGAACTTATTGTATTATATTCTCAATAATGTGAATTGACGGAATTACCCCTGAGGGATGGATCGAGTCATTGGAATTGGGCAAAATATTCGATTTATTTTTATTGCCCTAGTTTATTTTGGTCAAGTTTAGACCTAGATATTTTATGGTTGGTGTTGTAAAATGTTGTTTGATGATGTGTTAGTGTGAGGATCACACACACACCCAAAAGATCTCTCCCTCTCTCCCGTGCCTTCCCTCTCTCTTCTCCTTCTTGGATTTTGCAGAAAATCCGTACAAACGTACGGACAAACCTCAAACCAACCCTTTTATGCATAGATCGAGCTCGTGATTAGTACCATCACTTTCATCTCGTCATTACGAACTCAACCATACCATTTTTTGGACTTGGAAGCTTCGGAAAACCTATGAAAAACCTACCCTGAAATTGGCATTGTTCATGCAAGTTCAAACGAAGAGTTTTTAGAGGATTTTAAGTTCACAGGGAGCTTTAGAAGGTCTTCACGAAGCTCGGGGTAGCTCGCTGGGTAGTTTTGGACGTCGGGATTGTGAATTTCAAGTTTGGCCGGTTTCTCTCGAATTTCTCAGGCGAGATCCCGTGATCTTAAGGACTTTAAACAGGTAAGGAAATGTTCTACAAGTTAAGAGCTTCAATTTGGTACTGGTTTCATGAAATTGGGATGAAAAATGACTGAGATATCAAGGTTTAAACATTTTCCAGTTTTCCGACGACAACGGTGGTCGGCGAGGTTCACTAGAGAAGACAGAAGAATATTCCGTCAAAGTTGATAGAATATTCTTAACGGAGAGTAACGGCGTCAGGTAATTTGGACGGAATATTCCTAACGGCAGTTAGGGTTTCCGTTAGGGTTCCCTACGCGTGGCCGCGCGTATTGCCATGCACTTGCCGGCGTGTGGGTGGTCGGAAAATTATTTTAAAAATATGGGGATGTTCGTGGAGTTGTGTAGATCACAATGGTATATTCAACATCCAATTTGAGTAATGTATGAGAAGTTATTAGCTAGTTAGCTAGTATTGGTAATGTACTTTAAATTAACTTTTTTATAGTTGTTTCGCATATAAGGGAGACTTATCCTGAGGACGAATGCAGTCAAGGGCGACTCGGAGGTTACGACCCTTCGACATACCAGTGAGTGGGCTTTTGGTTTTCAGTATATATTTCTATACTTGATATTTTCCTAGAAAATGCGTTTAAATGAAAGTATGCTTTAAAATGCCATGCATATGAAATTATATTCTGTATATGAATTAGTATATGATGCATAATATATAATTGTGGTGTTGTAGACGCTCAGGTAAGCCAGGTGAGTTATGAATTGTGAATGGGATTAATGTTTGTGATTAATTGAGAAGCTTAGAGCTCATAAACCTGCATCCCGGGTGATTGTGAATTACTAGAGATATAGTACATGCCTGTTTATGATGTCACCTCCCACATCATATGCTCACATTAGATCCAATTTAGGTGCACAATCTTGTCGTACAGACCATCA
Source organism: Malus domestica (assembly GCF_042453785.1). NCBI lineage: Eukaryota > Viridiplantae > Streptophyta > Magnoliopsida > Rosales > Rosaceae > Malus > Malus domestica. The sequence continues at coordinate 20,636,330 of NC_091664.1, read as the reverse complement.
TAGGTGGTTCCGACTCGTAGGTGACTAACGATTTATCACCCAACTATCATGAGAGCGTAGTATTAAGTATAATTATATTACACACAGTCTTGTCGTACAGACCCTTTTAGTGGTTCCGACTTGTGTGCAGTGTAGCGCCGTATAGGTCATTGTAGTGACTCCGACTAGATTAACTAATGAGCTATGAATTCAGCCGTACTGACTTCTACAGAGGTTCCAACTAATATGTTAATTTCCATGAATGTATTCTCACCTGAGTTACTTATTCTGTTTATATCTTCGCATGACATACTTGTAATTATGAATACGTGAAGCATGAATTGACAATTATATATATAGACACACACACACACACACACACACACACATATTTATGTTTATATTCTATTTCTGGGAAATTATACATGTTTTACAGCAAGGGGTTAGAACTTTTGAGAAATGAAATGATTTTGAAAACATTTGTTTTTGCCCACTCACATATTCTGTTTTGTGCCCCTCCAAGTTTTAGGTAGACTTGCTGTTGGTGGCTCACGAGGATTGAACGGAGGTTCTGACAAACTATCACAATGTACGACATCCCTGGGTATCGTTTAATTAGTACTTATTTTCTGGACTGAACTTAGGCTATTTATGCTCTGATTATGTATTCACACGTTCTAGCACTTATCTTAGCTAGTACCCTTATGAATTGGTTTTTAATTATTCGTATTCTCTATTATCTTTATTGCTTATGCACTGTGCACATGGCTACGTCACCCTCACGTGATGGCCAGCACACCCTGACTCGGGTCAGGGTGTGTCAAATAACATCATTAATGATTATTTATATTTATGACTAAATTTTTTATCATATATTTTTAGTTTCAGTTTTAATTTGTACCCATTTATTAATTTCTTTTTGTGCCCATATTTTTTAAAGTTTATTTGTATTTGTACCCATATATATATTGCTAAATGTACCCATGCTAATTATATGTACCCATTCATGTAAAACCTTTTAATCTTAAAATGTACTCATTCTTAAATATACTAATTTGTTATATGTAAAATGTACCTCCTTTATATATATATATAAAATCTATTCAATTTTTTTCTAATCCATTTTTAAACTTATATGGGTACATTCTTTTTTCTTTGATTTTAAAATGTATCAATGTCAAGTTTAATCGAAGAAATTTACTAATGTATTAAGCCTAATGTCCTTTTTTTTTTTTGTGATTTTGAAGAATGTACCCATGTTTTGATACAATAAAATTTTTGGTTAATTTGGATGAATGTACCCATGTTTATATACACACAAACACACAATAGTATATTTATATTTTAATATTTTAATGCCACAAATTATGGTTTTTTTATTTAAAATCTCATTTATATAAACAACTAAAATTTCTAATTTTTACTTTAAAAATATAGTAACGTACATAGAAATAAATTATTACATTAATTTCAGGGACCTCTATCAAAAATTAAAAACCAACAAGGTTTCAATCAAAGAATATTCATAATTAAGGACCACATCCAAAGTCTCCCTTCTCTTTTTAACGAGTATAGGATATAATAAAAGATTTTGAATGTATGAGTAAATATTATTAACCATTTGAGCTTAATTACTTGAATTAACCAACTGGGGTCAAAATGAATGAAACTAACATGGTCTGTAATATGTGAAATATACAACTAAGTTTAAAATACCAACTAACTATTAGTTTCGTGATGTACTTATTTCTGATGTCGAAAGAATTCACTAAGTTCAGATCCTCCTTTTGCTTAATAAAACAAAAACGATGTATTCGTAATCAAATGCCAAATTACACTTTTGTTGCCCTTCATTACGTGACCTCACTTTAATTACCCGTACCCACAACGACAAAAACCAACACTTGCTCTCCCTCTCTATATATTGCTTAATTTTCCATGATTTCATAGTACACAGCGACTTGCTATTGTATAACACCATGGCTCCGGTGAATATAACTTCAATCAAAACGGCATCAAGTGGATTATGGCAAGGTGATAATCCTCTAGACTTCGCCTTCCCACTCTTAATCGTCCAAAGCACCTTAATCATCGTCGTCAGCCGCTTCCTCGCCTTCCTTCTCAAACCCCTCCACCAACCCAAAGTTATCGCCGAGATTGCTGTAAGTCCTACTCTCCTGCTTTATTCGAATGTGAGACATTTTTCAATTTGTAGTGATAAAAATATTTTTGCATGTGTCTTAGTTATTCATATATAGTTAATTCTTGTTATATAGTTCTTTTTTCTCATTAGTCTATTTGTATAGGGTGGAATTTTGCTTGGGCCGTCAGCCTTCGGAAGAAACAAGTATTACCTACACAAAATATTTCCCTCATGGAGCACTCCAATACTCGAAACCGTGGCAAGCATTGGTCTTCTCTTTTTCTTGTTCCTCGTAGGCATTGAGCTCGATTTAAGCTCAGTCCGACGTCGTAGTGGAAGAAGCGCTTTTGGCATAGCCCTCGCTGGCATATCGCTGCCTTTCCTATGTGGCATCGGCGTCGCTGTCGTCCTCCGGAGAACGATCGACGGATCTGACAAGGCCGGCTTCAGTCAGTTCGTTGTGTTCATGGGAGTGTCACTTTCCATCACGGCCTTTCCTGTTCTCGCCCGCATTTTAGCAGAGCTCAAGCTTTTAACTACTAGGGTTGGCGAGATTGCAATGGCTGCTGCCGCTCTGAACGACGTCGCTGCATGGATCTTGCTCGCTCTCGCGGTGGCCTTGGCCAGTGACGGTGATGATGGCCATAAGAAGAGCCCTTTGGTATCAATCTGGGTCCTCCTATCAGGTTTGTATGGTCCAGAGTTCCGACAATATCCTCGATATTTTCTCATATTTTTTTTCCTTTTCACAATTTTCATTTTTATTTTTCATTTCTTTTAATTGAACAATTCGTGTAATTGTACTCCTGATCTACTCCACCAAATTAGATATTTTAGGTACTAGTTTACTTAGAGCATCTCCACTAGTGCTCAAAATTTTGTCAGTATGTCCTCATGGATAGTATTTAGAAGGCTTCCAACTAAGTAGTACATCACGCTGTTTTAATAGAAGTGGTGGGAAATTTTATATTTTAAGTTATTAATTTTTTAGCACACATATCCCACAATTTGTATAGTAACACATGATGTATCATCTTGTGTACTGGTCACGCTGAAAAATCTTTCCTATAATAGAGGAACTCTCCGGAGACCTTAAGAAAATCCCCATCCCCAAACTGGTAGGCTTGCTCGCAGAGCAATTGCTACTGCAGCATCAGGCGTGGGCCTCACACTGCACTTGTGGCTTTTTTTCCCAACAGTCTAGATATCCTCTTGATTTTTTTTCTTGTTTTATCAACGAATCATACTCTAACGAAATTAACAATTTTTTTTTTAATCTTTTAGTTCCTAAATTTAAGGATTCTACTATAAGGATTTCTTATTGAAGACAATATTTGTTTAAGGACCATAATATTCTCTTGAAGCCCCTAAAAGAGTTCTCAAAAGTGGTGGTAGAGACCCTAAAATAGACATGGTCATGTACATGAAACTATTTCACTCACGTATATGTAACTTTTATTAATTTATCTTTCTTAGAAGTGAAACATACTAATTCAATCGTACGCTTATATTCTAACACATTAAATAGTATAATGGTGATAAATTTTTATAGTACACATAGAACTTATTTCTCAACTTAAACTAAATAATTTAATATGTAATACAAAATCTCCCTTTACATTGGGTTTCCCATAAGTAAATCTCACTTTTATTAGAGATAGTATACAATGCGATCACTTATCATTTCTTTAGTATGTATATTTGTTTAATATTCTGTATATTTAGACCTTGGTAACATTGGCATTTACTGCCTTGTGAATATCAGGTGTTGCATTTGTTGCTTTCATGATGGTGGTGATCCGACCGGCCATGAACTGGGTGGCCCGCCTGAGCTCTCCAGAGCAAGATGCAATAGACGAAGCCTATATATGCTTAACCCTAGCCGGAGTCATGGTATCCGGATTCATTACTGACCTAATTGGTATCCATTCTATATTTGGAGCCTTCGTCTTTGGTCTAACAATTCCCAAAGGAGGACAGTTTGCGGAAAGATTGATAGAGAGGATTGAGGACTTTGTGTCCGGCTTGTTGCTTCCACTTTACTTTGCATCAAGTGGGTTGAAGACCGATGTAGCGAAAATACACGGAGGAGGGGCGTGGGGGCTGTTGGTGCTAGTTATATCGATCGCTTGTGCCGGGAAGATATTGGGGACGTTTGCGGTGGCAATGCTATTTATGATTCCGGCTAGAGAATCGTTGACGCTCGGTGTGCTCATGAACACCAAAGGGTTGGTGGAGCTCATTGTTCTCAACATTGGCAAGGAGAAAAAGGTCAGCTAATTATTATTGGTTTAATTTTTACCACAACATTTCAAATAAATATTGACTATGGCAGTGAAATTTAGTAGCCTCACAAAAGTTCCTTTTTCTTGTCCTGTCACACCTAATTTACAAATTAATAATAATGGAAAACGAAAACAAACAAAAATGTGAAGATTGTACTAATTGCCAGAAAGAGAAATTAAACAGTGAATATTAGCAAAAGCTGACCTCTCTTGCTTTCAAATTAAAACAAAGAGGATGTGTCATAGTCATTTAGTGTACCTCCTATAATATGACACTTGAAAAACCATCATTGATTTTTTAAATATAAAAACATAAAAGAGAAATTGTATATTGACGACGATATTTTTCTTGTTGTATTGTGAGTTTTGAACTTTGGACTCAACATCATGAATAAACGAGTTCTATTAATGTCAATATTCATAGTTATCGTGTATGTAAGAACAAATATTCTTAGACCAACTCCAATGGTTGGAGTTAAAACTTAAACTTTTAGTCCATGAAATATAAGTTTTAACTCAGAAACATTTTTTCTCCTCCAATAATTTTAGCCCGAACTGATTAAAGAATGATTTTAGCTAATTTTTTGGTAACTTTTTTAAAAAATAAAATCTATATAGATTATTCTAATATATTTTTATGAATATTTTAACATAAAAATATTTAAATTCTGTTAAATAATGAAAAATCACTAAACCTACCTCATTCTTACATATATGTACCACATGAAAGAACATGGAAAATCACACAACCTACCCCATTCTTAAACACAAATACTTATGTGGGTAGAAAGAAAAAAAAGGAAGAATTGTTTGACGAAAGTGGATTTTGTGTAGATGTTTGAACAAATACATAAATATTTATAGAGTTTTTGGGTGAATTTTGATTTAGATAAAATTTTAAATTGTTTTAGCTGTTGGATTTAATTTTGAGTTGTTAGATCTTCTTTATACTGTTAGATTTACTCATATTCGATCTCAACCGTTAGAGTTTACATATTCATAAATTTGATTTAAAAAATTTAATCTGGAGTGTTGGTTTAACCACGTGGGATGTCTGATAATAAAACATAGTCGTTGGTCTTTTCGTAAGTGGCTGACAACGTCAGCAACTGGGTCCCAACCACTAATCTTGGCTCATTTTTTGGTTAACTTTGGCCCAAAAATAAGTTTTAACCCAAAACCTTTTGTTAGCCCAATGATTAGACAAACTTTGGACGAGTTTAAAACTTAAACTTTGAGTTTTAACCAAACCATTGAAGTTGATCTCATAGATACTAGTATATGCCCACACACAAAATGTATGTGAAATTTTTTTATTTTTGTTTTCAAATTGAAGGAGAGAGGCAGAGAGGAATGGAGAGAGAGAGAGAGAGAGAGAGAGAGAGAGAGTGAAAGGGGTTTATTTTTTAATTTCTTTAAGTTTTTCAAATTAGAGGTGTTAAAAATCACCTGTAGGTGAGGTGTAAACACAAAATATTAAAATTTTGTTTTATAAAATTACGTTACTGCCCTTAATTTTTTTTTTTTTTTTTGTGATAGAAGATTAAATAATTTTTTCACCTTCTTTTGATTGACAAAGAGAGTTTTATTAATATTTAGTTTAGATGAATAAACTTATTTAATCGTATCAGATTAATTAGCGTGGTAATTAAGGTAAGGGTGGCATAGGGTAGGGGGCCATGCTAGGGAATCATTTGAAAACAACAACTCAGCTTTTATCCTCCTCTCTTTGCGATCACTCGTTTACGTTTCAATTATCTGTTAATTTATTAATTAGATCAGGATCAACAACAACAACAGCATATTCACAGGTAATGCAAGTGTGAAAACTTTATATCATCATTTCATTTCTTTGTTTTCCTCTTTTTTTGAAGATTTGGTAAAAGCTTTTGACCAATACATGAATCCTTTGGTGCATTATAACAATTTATCCCCCTGCATGATGGCACGCTTCGATAGTAAAATGTCGTTGAAAAAGATGAGTGACACACACTCAGACTCACACTCACACACACACTTTTTTTTGAAAAAATTAGTATCTAGTATCTAGTTTTTACTGTTCATTGACTAAGATCTTATTAGTTCTCAAATTTTGATTCAAGTCCCTAACATTAATGTGATAATGAATTTACATGTTTATTATATAATTTTTTAATATAAAAATTAGTAATTAATTTAGGGTTTAATACTCACACCTCTATTAAACTTCTAATTAATTTTCAATTCAAACATTTCCAAAATAATAAAAAATTAAATTAAATTAAGTTTGTACCTATTAGTTTTTTATATATATATAAAAAGATTATCAATTTTTTAATCTTAAATGTACCCATTCATATAATTTTTCAAATTTTTTAATCTTAAATGTACCTATTCTCAAATATATCAATTTGTTACATGTAAAATGTACCTTTTTTTTAATATAAAATCCATTCAAATTTTTTAATCCATGTTTAAACTTATATGGGTACATTCTTTTTCGTTGATTTGAGAATGTATCCATGTTTTGGTACAATAACTTTTTTTGTTAATTTTGGTTAATGTACTCATACATATGTGTACACACACACACAATATAATAGAGAGTATAATTTATATTTTATTATTTTTAATCCCATAAATTATGGGTTTTATTTAAAATCTCATTAATATAAACAATTACAAATTTCAATTTTTAATTTTTAGTTAAAAAAATATAGTAACTTACATTATTACATTAATGTCAGGGACCTTAATCAAAAACTAAAAACTAACAAGATTTCAATCAAAGAATATTGATAGCTAGGGACCGCATCCAAAGTGTCCCTTTTTTTTTTTTTTTAAAGGATCAGTTGATGGTTTCGTCACTACAATCTATTCTTGCGGGAGTTGGGAAGACTCATAGAAGCATTTCAGTCTCCTCCTAACTACAATCGCGCGATTTACCACCGTTAGAAATCAAACTCAGGTCGTTCTGTCTGAAATACGGATTGAAATTTGTGACCAACTATTGAGCCATCCTTTAATGATTACACTCACACTCACACATGCCTTTTTTTAAATTATTTTTTTTATCACAAATATACAGTCACTAAAGAATTGATTTAAGGAAGAGGATTCTCTTCGGATTCATTTGTGGGGATTATAGGGATCCCTACATCCTAACTGTTTATCATATATTATGCGGTCAATTTTCGTCAAGTACTATTTATGTTTAAGTTTAAATGTAAAAAGTTAAATAATTTTTAACCACACGATACACGATAAATTATTAAAATGTGAAAATTCCTATAATCCTCACGATTTGGATCCTTGATTTTAAAGTCTCTTTTGGAGACATTACACAGTTTTAGAAATGATTAAAAACATGAATATTGGGTATAGTTTGTCCCGTCTGCCTTGGCTTTTATTGTCAATCCACGAAAAAAAAGTTGGGTTTGTATAAATCAATTATTGGGCAATAACTTTCTATTTGAGGATGTTTTATACAGACAAGTATTGTCTGCTCTACCATTTTTCGTGCTCTCCTGTTTTATGTGATCATTGTTAAGTCACGTCAATATTTTATATTAATTTTTTATAGAGATAATAAGATAAAAATGAATGGTAATATAAAATGTTGACGTAACTTAACCGTAACCACACAAACAAAAGAGCACGGAAAGTAGAAGGGTAGACAATCCTTGTCCGTTTTATATACTTTATAGTAATTGTATGTAGCAGAGCCTTGTCCTTTAAGTTGGTGCATGACCTTTCAAGAAAATGAAAGCATCATTCTTAAAGGTTAAGGTTATTCTGGGAAGATGGAGTGATTTTCTCGGTTCGGATCGGGTTGAAATAAATATTTTAATGCTAATTCAAAAAAGTTCGAAATCAAATGTTAGTTTTATTTTTGTTTTTTTGGGTTATTGGAATTTATTTGTAATTTTTGAAGTCGGTTTTGCCTCGGACGTAATTCGGGTTTACTATAATATTTTGAAATCTTCAAACTTTGTGTCCGCCACTTATTATTTATTATTTCTAAATTTTTGTGATATTTGTTGGCCGTTACGTGTGAGCATGACACAATATCATATTAGACAAAAGAAGACAGGATGTATGATTATGAATCAAAACTGTTGGTTGCATAATATATAATGCAACAACGTATATATTACTTTTTACTTTTGCAGTTTACTCTTAATAAATTGCTTTTTGAAAAAAAAAAAAAACCTAGCAGCGCTTCCTCTCCTTCTCTCTTGCGAACAACAAAAAGTCCATTTCGCCGCCGACCCCTTTCTTAGTTTGGATTTTGTTGCAACCTTTCTTCTTCACAATTTCCTTTTCCCCTTCCTTTCTAGAATTTTTCCTATTTCATTTTCCTTTCTAGAATCTCAGGCCATGCCCTTCGTGGATGGCTTGTTTTCTCGACATGCTTCACCATTATCTAGTCGTTCTTTGTCAAAATTCAAGTGTTTTTCACCGTATTTTGTCTTTTGTAGACTAATCCCTATCCTACAATTGCCATTCTTTAACCCCCAACACCCATCATCTTCCATCTCCTTCATAAGTTCCCCCTCATCGCACACCATTCCTCCCACAACCTTTGCTCAAAACTACAAGCGTTAACCTGATTTGGACACCAGATCTAAATCCTCCCCTCACTACCCCTTGCCCGACTCACATGCTAAATATTGAGCTAAGCATGCTGTGGCTTAGCCCAAAGCGAGGGTGGTTTAAATGGCCCATTAGCCCCATCTCCTTCTAAGTTGCATGTGTTTTTGGTTCTTCTTGCTACTGTGTGGTCTGTGAAGGTGCTTTGAATTTCGTGGTACTCTTTTGATGCGGCGTTTTTGGTGGTAAAATTTGGTTGGGGCATCTTGTAAGATCCCACATCGACCAACGGAGAGGGGGGTGATGTGCCTTATATGTACATGCCCACCTCTATATAGCACGAGGCATTTTGGGGACTCACTAGCTTCGGATTCCATCGGAACTCAGAAGTTAAGCGAGTTCAGGCGAGAGCAATCTTAGGATGGGTGACCCACTGAGAAGTTCTCGTCTGAGTTCTAAAAAAAAAAAATCATGAGGGCGTGGTCGGGATCCAAATCGAACAATATTGTGCTACGACAGAGTCGGTCTTGGATGTGACACATCTTTTTTGTTACGGATTGAAATTTTTTGTGTTGCAATGCCTTCATCGAATCCAACGTGGAGTTGAATTTCTTAGAGCAACTACCTTTGTGGTTGCTGGCAAGGTGGTAGTGGCGGCAGCGGGGCATTAGTTGCATTCTGCCTTTGCAGGATAAGGATTTGGGGTCTCATTTTTGTTTTTTGTCTTTTTGTTGAACGAGTTTTTGGCTATCCCCAATTTTTATTCGGTTGTTTGTTCATTGTTGTAATGTGTATTGGGCCTTTCCTCATCCAATGAAATATGGGAACTTTAATGAAAAGCTCCCGGTACTGTTCACTTTAACGAAAAACCACATTTTTACACTAAAAAGTCAATTCTGGTACTATTCACTTTACCCTTTATTTTGTCCTTATCGTTAAAGCTCAAAGTTTTCAAGCCATTTTCATTAGTTTTCTTATGAAATATTTGTTGTATTTGAAATAAAAAATAAGGATTTTTTTAACTTTAATCCTTCAAGAAGATTGAAATTTAAAATAAACCTGGTGTTAGATTACATATTGATTATAATCCCTTGATGTGTCCTTAATTCAAAATAATTAATGTGCATCTTATTTAATGTCTCCTATTAAATATTTAAATATATTAATATACAAATTTTAATTTATTTTTTTGACCAAAAAAGAGTTTTTTAATTTATTAATTTTATTTAACATTCTTCAAACTTGAAAGATCCAATTAATGTACCTAAATGTTAGTACTGAAATGTGTGTACATAATTGTATTATATTGAACTAATGTATTTAAATGTTAGTATCGAAATGTATGCACCGAAATGTATTATATTAAATTAATGTACCTAAATGTGTATACCGAAATGTATTATAATGAATTTAATGTACCTAAAATGAAGAAGATAAAGTACATCAAAATATATTGTATAACAAAAATTAGTTTATCTAAATGTTTACAACAAAATATATTAAAATAAATGAAATGAAAATGAAAATGAAAATGAAATAAAATTAATACATTAAAAATTAGGAAGAAAAAGAGAAATAATTCAAAATATAACTAATAAATGAGGTTATTAATGTATTAAGAAACTAAAATTAGATTTTGATCTTACTTATGATTTTAATCTAAAAGTCATCTTTACCAAGAATTAAAATGAAATTTTCTATAAAAACTTTTGCAACCTTCTGTTAATGAATTATTTTAAATTTAATCTCAGGTGCTTAATGATGAGACATTTGCTATTCTAGTCCTCATGGCACTCTTTACCACCTTTATCACAAGTCCACTAGTGATGGCCATTTACAAGCCTGCACGTGGCGTCTCAGTTCGCACTCATCGCAAGCTCCGTGATCTGTCAACCACTGTATCCTTCAAGGACGAACTTCGAGTCCTGGCGTGTGTCCATGGGCCTGCCAATGTGCCCTCACTCATTAGCCTCATTGAGTCCATCCGAAGTGCCAAGAAAGCGCAACTCAAACTCTTCCTCATGCGCCTTGTGGAGCTCACGGAGCGATCTTCTTCCATCATCATGGTCCAACGGGCTCGAAAGAACGGCTTTCCCTTCTTTAATAGATTCGGCCGAGGTGCCTGGAGCGACGGCGTTGTTTCCGCCTTCCAGGCCTATAGCCAACTGGGGCGAGTCTCGGTCCGACCCACAACTGCAATATCACCCATGTCCACAATGTACGAGGATGTTTGCCATACGGCGGAAGACCAGAGGGTGGCGATGATCATCTTGCCATTCCACAAACAATGGAGGCGAGACGGCGATAATCATGAAGCGACGGAGATTGTGAGCCAGGCCTGGCGAGGGGTCAACCAGAGGGTGCTTCAAACTGCACCGTGCTCAGTTGCAGTGCTCGTGGATCGTGGATTTGCTAACACCAGAACCCAGCGGATTTGCATTGTGTTTTTCGGTGGGCCCGATGATCGGGAGGCCTTGGAGTTAGGCGGTAGGATGGCCGAACACCCGACAATTAAAGTGACGGTTGTGAAATTTGTTGAGAAAGAGGGTTTGGAGAGTAATGGTCTCATGTTAAAGCCTTCTCCCTCCGAGTCTACCGAGAATAGCTATAGTTTCTCCACAGCTAAAATGGACCGAAAGAAAGAAAAGGTACGCATATTGCATGATGTTACCTCTCGTTCAATACCCTTTCTACGACGTGACATGTGAGATGGTAGTCTGAGCTCTGAGGGGTATCAAACAGTTGCAGAGATCTATTTGATTATTCACAATTGCACCCTTGTCGCATGGGTGTGATACACTAAATGATTAGTCAAATCAACACAGGTCCGTACAATTTACAAAACGGGGATCACACAACACACAAGTATAGTATGTTTATTCTATTTAAGTACGTATTAATCATTTGTAAATTTTGCTAATCAGGAACTGGATGAGGAAGCAGTGGCTGAGTTCAGAAGCAAGTGGGATGGGAAAGCAGAGTGCGTAGAGAAGGTGGCAGCCAATAATATTGTGGAGGGGGTTTTGGCGATAGGAAGTAGTGGAGATCATGATCTGTTAATTGTAGGCAAAGGAAGATTCCCGTCACGCATGGTAGCAGAACTTGCCGACCGCCATGCAGAGCATGCAGAGTTAGGCCCCATTGGAGACATATTGGCTTCATCAGGCCATGGTGTGGTCTCATCAGTGCTTGTGATTCAACAACATGACGTAGCTCATTCCGTGGAGGCTCCAGTGTCGAAGGTTGTGCATGGTGATTACGAAGGGTTCGTCGCAGATGAGTCCTCCAGTACTGTGCTTGAGATGTCTAAGGAATCTGTGTGACCTAATTCACTAATTAACAAGTACAAATAAGTGGTTACAAGTTTCCTTTTCTTTGTTTTTTGGTCGAATAAGTTTCCTTTTGAGAGTGGGTTTCCTGAGATTTGTAGCCAAGAGAACTATCTTACGAGGATTTCTTCATTCTCTGAAATTCATCGGCAGGGCCACATAGTTAAGAATTAGTGTATGAAATTATACAAAGCTACTTTGATATTCTCTTCGAACATGAGCAGGGTTGGTCCATAGATTTTTAAAATCTCAATTAATTTAGTGCATATTTGATCAAGCTCTTAATTTTTTTACTAAAAGAAATACAAAAAGATATAAATAGTTCATAAAATTGAAAATACCGCAGCATACTATAAATAAAGCAACAGTAGTAATTATAGTTTATAAAATTGGCATTTTGGGCAAAAAATTAAGCAACAACAGTTATTATAGTTCATAAAATTGAAAATATAGCGGTATACCATAACTAAGCAAAAAAAAATTCAAATTCAAACATATTGAGTAATTTTGTAGGAAATTTTTATTTCATTATTTAGTAAAGTATATATCCTTTAAAATAATTAGGATGTTGTGACACGACTGTGAACACGAATTTTTCCTGAAACAAATGAGACAAGAACAACGTGCACAAAATAATATTTGTATTTGATGATTTTGGGTTACAATTGTGAACACAAAAATTTCCTGAAACGAAAGAGACAAGAACAACGTGCACAAAATAATATTTGTATTTGATGATTTTGGGTTACAATCTCTCTCTATTTTGATCCTCTGATTCGATCTCCGTAAGGTGTTGATTTATGGATATTTTGTTGATCCAAGGGCCGTGGAGGCTTGATTTTGGATGAACTGTTGGAAGTTTCTTCAAGGGCCGTGGGCTTGATCTTTGAAGGTGGATTTGAGCGAATCTTCAAGGAGCCGTTGGGGCTTGATCTTGAGGATGAATGTTTCTTCAAGGGCCGTTGAGGCTTGATATTGAATAACGGTGATGAGCGGATCTTCAAGGGCTTTTGGGCTTGATCTTGAAGAACAGTGATGAACGGATCTTCAAAGGCTTTTGGGCTTGATCTTGAAGAACGGTGGCTTGTTGATCCAAGGGCCGTCGAGGCTTGATTTTGAATTGGTGGATGATTGTTGGTGTAAAGGGCCGTTGGGGCTTGATCTTGGAAGAACGATGAACGAAGAACGAAGAACACTTTCTTCGAGGGCCGTCGGGGCTTGATCTTGAATTGGTGGATGATTGTTGGTGTAAAGGGTCGTTGGGGCTTGATCTTGGAAGAACGATGAACGAAGAACGAAGAACACTTTCTTCGAGGGCCGTTGGGGCTTGATCTTGAATTGGTGGATGATTGTTGATCCAAAGGGCCGTTGAGGCTTGATCTTGGAAGAATGATGAACGAAGAACGAAGAACACTTTCTTCGAGGGCAGTCGGGGCTTGATCTTGAATTGGTGGATGATTGTTGATCCAAAGGGCCGTTGGGGCTTGATCTTGGAAGAATGATGAACGAAGAACGAAGAACGAAGAACGACTTTCTTCAAGGGCTGTCGGGGCTAGATCTTGAATCGGTGGATTGTTCTTCAAGGGCCGTTGGGGCTTGATCTTGAAGGAGGATTTGATGAAGAATGAAAAGGGCTTTCTTGATCCTTCGGGATTTGCTTGAGAGCTTCGGAGTTTCAGAGCTTCAGAGCTTCAAGGTGTAATATGAATTCCTCCCTCAAATGAATGAATTAGCCTTCTATTTATAGAAATTTCCAAGGCCTAATTTTGAATATAATATTCCAGATGAAATAAGTCGTTTCTGCTAGGTGTTGACACGTGTCCTGTTTGATGACTTTTCCAACTTATTTCGATTTTTTGTTTAGACACACGCTACGTGTAAAATTTATGTAATACATAAGAGTTGAAACTTTGATTTATCGGTCAACATTTATTTACCGAAATTTCGATGTCTACAAATGCCCCCACTTCAAGGCGCGTCGTATACATGTGCTTGTCACGTGTAGGAGATGCGTTTTGAAGTCCCTTAATGTAGATGTCGATCCAAGGGCCGTCGAGGCTTGATCTTGAATTGGGCTGGAGATTTCTTCAAGGGCCGTTGATGCTTGATCTTGAATTGGGTTGGAGATTTCTTCAAGGGCCGTCGAGGCTTGATCTTGAATTGGGTTGGATATTTCTTCAAGGGTCGTCGAGGCTTGATCTTGAAGGTTGAAATTGGACCACAAGGAGCTTCATGTGGTAGATGATCTTTGGCTTTGGTAGTGGATGAATCGGCACGTATTTTGTTGCGCTTGTTGACTTTCCATAGCTTTGATCTTGAACTGGGTTGGAGGATTTTCTGGATTCCTCCAATTGTTGATTTTCCACAGCTTATTCTTGAACTGGATTTGATTTAAATATGGTGGACGCTTGATCTTGAATCGGACTTGTGATTTCCTCAAGGGCCGTCGAGGCTTGATCTTGAATTTGGCCGGAAACTTCTTCAAGGGTGGTTGAGGCTTGATTCTTGAAGGTTGACTCGAACACATGGCAAGCAGGCACGTGGTGAAGGTGACGACTTGTTGCTTTGTTCAATCTTTCTAATTCACACCTGAGTAGTTTGGTTAATGGTATGATCTTCAAGATTGATGTGCTCTTCTTCTAGTTGGTGACTTGATCTTTAAGGATTTGATTCAAGGGTGGTGAAACGGCACATGCAGCCCACAACGCCTAGCAAGTCGACCCAAGAATTTGAAGGTCAAAACGAGTCCTCCACCCAGAGTGATTGCAAACCTGATGATATGAGATACTTTTGATTTTGAAGAAGTAGCGAATGAATCGGCACGTGCTTTGTTGTGCTTGTCTCCACATGCTTCAATGTATCATTTTCCCTTGTCTTATCTATTCTTCTGGCAGAATTAGCATCTTCTCGAGTTCTTCAGCTCAGACTCCTTCTGCTGAGCTGACTGTGCAGGCTGCATTCTTCTCTGCTTGTTTCTTCAGGCAGATGTGGCAGTTTCTTGACTTCGTCAGCTCGGACTCCTTCTGCTGAGCTGACTGTGAAGACTGCATTCTTCTCTTCTTGTTTCTTCTGCATGTTGTCTCCACATGCTGCAAGGTATCATTTTCACTTGCCTTATCTGTTCTTCAGGCAGATGTGGTAGCTTTTTTTTTGGAAGTACAGCAGCAGTGGGAGACGAGTACTCGAGAGCAGTGCTAGGTAGGCAATCAGGGAAGGGTTCCAAGCAGTCGGTTCCTTACCCGGGTTTGAGTGGAGGTTCCGGCATATTGTTTTCTTTATCTTTGTCTTTGTAGGTAAGAACAAGGACAAAGGAAAGGACATGAAGAACGCATGATATGAGATACTCTTGCTTTCTACCCTGGTGATATGAGATACTTTTGCTTTGGTGTCATTTGTTTGCAGAGGTACCCCAAGGAATAAGAAACACTGAGTGACTCGAGAGGCTTTGTTGGGAAGGCATTCTCGGAAATCCCGTCGAGTGTTGATTTTTATAGAGGCACGCAGTTTGTTTCAAAGCGCACTTGAATTTTCGCTTGTAGAAACTCCCTTCTTGGACTTCTAAGATCTTGGTTCGTCCGTCCTCTTCTTTCTTCAACACTTTGAAAAATGTCTGGACCCTCCGACCGTCGTTTTGACTTGAATTTTGGTGAAGAGGCAGTCCCTTCTTCTCCAGACAACATATGGCGCCCATCCTTCATATCCCCTACTGGTCCTCTTACCGTTGGGGATTCGGTGGTGAAGAATGATATGACCGCTGCGGTGGTGGCCCGAAACCTTGTCACTCCCAGAGATAACAGACTACTTTCCAAACGGTCTGATGAGTTAGCTGTTAAGGATTCTCTGGCTCTCAGTGTGCAGTGTGCAGGTTCTGTGTCTAATATGGCCCAACGTCTATTTGCTCGAACCCGTCAAGTTGAATCATTAACGGCTGAAGTGATGAGTCTCAAACAAGAGATAAAAGGGCTCAAGCAGGAAAATAAACAGTTGCATAAGCTCGCACATAGCTATGCGACAAACATGAAGAGGAAGATTGACCAGATGTAGGACTCTGATTGTCAGATTTTACTTGATCATCAGAGGTTTGTGGGTTTGTTCCAACAGCATTTGCCTTCGTCTTCTGAGGCTGTACCGTGTAATGAAGCTCCAAATGTTCAACCTCCGGCTCCTCTTCTTGCTGGAGTTCCGCCGAGTGATGAAGCGCCACCTGATCATCCTTGAAGATCCCCTTCTATAAATTTGATTTGACTTTTTTTTTATGTATAATGCAAATTTATGTAAAATTTCCAGAAAAATAAAAAATAAAAACGGACTTTATTTCTCTCAATGCATTTGTTTTGTTTTGTTTTTTTTTTTTTTTTTTTTTTTTTGCTGTAAACATACATATATTATGCACACACACATACATACATACATATTAATTTTTTTCACACACGGACTGATCCACCATTCCAAAACCTTTTCTTTTTTTTTTGCATGGTGCTAGCCACCAAGGATCCACTTTCTTCTTTATTTATTTATTATTATTATTTTATTTATTTATTTATTTATTATTATTAATTTTTTATTTTTGCAAATGGTGCCTAATGCATCATCTATTTATTATATATATATATATTATTATTTTTTTCTTTGCACATGGTGCTTGATGCACCATCCATATATATATATATATATATATATATATATATATATTATTTTAATATTTATTTATTTTTTTATTGTTTCTTTTGTATGGTGCCTGATGCACCATCCATATATATATTATTTTAATTTTTTTTTAGGGAACTTTAACAAAAAGCACCGGGTACTGTTCACTTTAACGAAAAACCACATTTTTACACTAAAAAGTCAATCCTAGTACTATTCACTTTACCCTTTATTTTGTCCTTATCATTAAAACTCAAAATTTTCAAGCCCCTTTCATTAGTTTTCCTTTTTTTTTATTGTTTCTTTTGTATGATGCCTGATGCACCGAAACCCTTATAATTTTATTTTGTTTATTCTTTTTTCTTTATATATATATATATATATATATATATATATATATATGGTGCTCTTTGCAAGCTGGGTTCGTGGGTGAAAACCCAGGCCGAGTCCGAGAGACGGAAGAAGGAGGAGGTAGTGCATAGTGTCGAGGAGGAGAGGGATGCAATCCAAGTCCCACGGCACAGCAGCGAGGCAAAGAAGGACAAACTCGAACCCAAGACCCTCGAACTGAGCGGAGGCAAGGCAGGGACAACCTCGATGGTGGAGGAGATGGTGACTTGGGCTGCATTTCTTGTTGGGTGTCCTGAGGAATTCCCTGGTTGCAGATCTTCGCACACATACTGGTCTGATTCGAGTAGGGTCTTGATGTCCGTTTTGTCTTAGGCCTTGAGGTCCACCTGTTGGGCTTGGGCCTCTGACGCCATAGCCTGGATGCAGACGTAACGACGCTGTCGCCGTTGATCTCGACGACACCGCAGAAGCTATGGCTCTCCGTATCAACCCCGTCGTCATTGTTGCGTCTCTGAGCTTGGGCAACATATGTAGCAGCAACCATTAAAGGGGTTCTCTGCTCGTCGTCGACGTGCGGCTGGGCTCCAAGATGACGGTCCGAAGGTTGGATGAGGACCTCTAACATCTCGCTCTCGGCGAAGCAGTTCTTGACGATTTCCATTTTTATCAGACGGTCCTGGATCTGCAACTCCAGTCGCAACAAACTTGCCACCAATATCTCATTCTGCCGCTGCGACCCTACCTCTATGATCTCCACTAGCACCGTGACTTTATTAGCATCGGGTCTGGTTTTCACCGATGGAAGACTCGGCGTTGAAGGGACGGATGGTACAGACGATGTCGAGCAGAACGGCGAGGAAATGACCGGGGCAGGTGAACCCAGATCTGAAACCGACAAGTTATCACTCAATACGGTTCGGAGACGACGGTTGAGAGTGGTGGTTGCGGCGTGTGCGGCAGGTGTCGTAGATGGCGTCGGCGTCGAGATTGGTGATGAAGAGGTGGTCTGCCGCACTGACTGGAGATGAAGACGAGTGGAGTCTCGGACCAGGTGAACAGATCGGCGGTGGGTGTGTGGGGTTTCCTCACCGGAGTGCTTCTCTCCATTTCGGGTCGGGTCCGCCTTGTAGGTGGTGTCGGTGATAAATAGCATCATGGTGGGCCTGGCCTTTAGGGCCTTTCGGGGCCTGTTTGAGGAAACGAGCTGCGGTTCTTGAGGCGGCCGAAGATGGATGTTCTGAAAACGCCATGGCATGACCTCGAGAATGAAATCTAGCAGTGGATCAAACCCTCAAATGTCGCTCTTCGGATTCTATTCCCCAGCGAACATAGACTATGCGGTCGCATCTTCTAAGGCTTCTTCTCTGTCTCTGTTGTTGACGTCGACGACCTTTTCTAGCGCGGCGATTCGTTGAACACTAGCATCTACACCCATCTGAACCGCCTTGTCTCTCAGGTCCTGTCATGGCGAAGACATCAGAAGGAACTTGTGGGGGTGAATTCGTCGCTGGTGGATTGCTGATCCTTGTTGCCTTGCCGGGAGCAGCCAACGAGTTTGGTATGAATTTCGAGGCACTGGAAGATCCCTCTATGCCTTTGTTGAGGTTAATGCTGCTGGTATTGGAGTAGAAGACGACGACCAGGAGGGTGGGCTCGGCAGATCAAGGCTTCAAGAATTGGGCCTGGATTTGTAAGCGAAGTCTGAGCAAGCATTGGTCTTGACCGCGGATTGGGCTTGTGGCTTGTGGCTTGAGCCTTTTGTTGCTGCTGGGCCGATACACTCATATATTATTTATTTTTTCTTTTCTTTTCTTTTGTTTATTTTTTGTTTTTTGTAAATACATAATAATATATGTATTCATTTTTTTTTATTTTTTTTTATAAATAATTTTGTATAATCAAATTGACTCTCAATAGTCAAATGTTTAATAAAACTCTCTTTTTTTATTTATTTTATTTTATATATATATATATATTTTATTTTGATGTGACTGAACTCGAAATTTTGAATATTCAAGCTGCCTACGTACCCTTCTAAAGAAGAGATCAAGTCGTAACGTAGTTCAAATACATACATATTTTTTTTTTGGTATTTTCTTTTTGTGCCGTTTGCAGTTTTAGCTCATGCAGGCAAGGAGTGATTGGTGTCGTTTGCAGTTTCAACTCGTGCAGACAAGGAACGTTGTGCCATGCAGTTTAGACTCTTGCGGACAAGGAGCAATTGGTGGTTTGTCAAGCGATCCGGGAGAGTTGTTCCTCGCAATCTTCATAGTAAGGAGCCTTGACCGAGTGATTGAAGAAGTCTTCGAGAAAGAAATCGCGCATTGTGATGGCAACAGACGATCTTTGTGTCGTATTTTCATCATCCTCAACACTTTCACGTTGCTTTGAAGGTTGACAAGAGCTACTTTGCCCCCTTTCCGATTGGCGGACTTGTGGAGGAGACGTATGCTTCTTGTGCAATTTCTTAGGAGTGACTTGAGTCCATCCTTCAACTTTGCTCGTCTTGGAGGATGCCGCCGGAGGTTGAGGTAAAAACTTTGAGTAGGAAGAGCCAGAAGTGATGGTGGTATAATTTGACTTCACCACATCGTCAAGATCTAGCTCGATGATTCCTTTTTGAGCCAGTTTCATGATGAGATCTTTCAGCACGAAGCACTTTTCTGTTGGATGACTGATGAAGCGGTGGAATTTACAGTACCTTGGACTGTCGGTACGATTCATCTCTTTCGGCCGTCTGTACTCAGGCAAACCGATCACCTTCTTGTTCAACAGGTCATCCAGCATGGCAACCACATCAGAGTCGGGGAATGGATAAGTTTTCTCTTCAAGCTCCTTCAAAGTGCGTCTACGCATCTCTTGATCACGAAAAGCTTCAGCTTGAATCGCCTTGCCTCGTGTAGGGATTTTGACGGGAGATGTGTTGACTGTCATTGCTTCCTTGGTGGATTTCTACGTAGCCTTCTCCACCTTTGTCTCAAGGACTTTGTCGTTCTTGTAGTCGGCGATCGGTTCCTTCTTCCCATGATGGGCGATGCTCAACTCCATGTCATGGGCGCGGGTGGCCAATTCCTCGAAGGTCCGTGGTTTAATGCCTTGAAGGATGTATTGCAAACCCCATTGCATGCCTTGGATGCACATCTCGATTGAAGAGGTCTCTGAGAGCCTATCTTTGCAGTCGAGGCTTAGAGTGCGCCATCTGTTGATGTAGTCAATGACTGGCTCATCTTTCCATTGCTTCGTACTTGTGAGCTCCAGCATGCTTACAGTGCGGCGGGTGCTGTAGAAGCGGTTGAGGAATTCCTGCTCCAATTGCTCCCAACTGTTGATGGACTCAGGCTCTAGGTCTGTGTACCACTCAAAGGCGTTTCCTTTCAGCGAGCGTACAAACTGCTTGGCGAGGTAGTCCCCTTCGGTCCCTGCGTTGTTGCAAGTTTCAACAAAATGGGCAACGTGCTGTTTCGGGTTTCCCTTTCCATCGAATTGCATGAACTTTGGCGGTTGATAACCCTTCGGCATCCTTAAGGCGTCAATCTTCTTTGAATATGGCTTCGAGTACAACCCGGAGGTATTAAAGCTCCCTTCGTACTACGCCTTGACGGTGCTGGTGATCATCTCCTGCAGCTGCTGGATAGAAAGAGATCCCATGAGTGCCGCTGCCTGGTCTCGCTCCGGCTTCACATCGTTTTCCTCCACTTGAGGCTCATCTTCTTCGTCATCTCTTCTCTGTAGTGGATCATCTTCTGGTTTGGGTTTCTCGCCATCCTGCGCCTCCAGTCGGTTGACAAGTGCTGCAATTTGTAAGTCTTTTTCTTCCACAGTTCGGGTTAACCTTGCAATTGCTTCATTCATCTGAGCCAGTTGTTCTTCGATTGAGGTAACGCCGATGGTCATGACTTGTGCAACCAATAGACGTGACTTTCCTTTAGACATCCAAGATGCTGACGAAGAACGTCGTTGGCTGTTTTGGGATGTCATCTTGTGTGCCTCAGCAGCATGCTTCGGTGCCCCCAACGAGGTCAGGTTGATGATAGACTCACACCTTTGATGCTCCCCTTGCTCTTTTAGCGGCACCAACTTTGAAGTGGCATGTTGATGAGCGGTTGTGGCGCCAATGGATTGTCTGTTTGCGGCAGAAGTGCTTAGGATCCTTCCCTCAGTGGTTGTGAGAACGGCTTATCCCTTGCTTAATGCCATTGACTTTGAGGTGTGTTTGGATTCCTTGAACGGAGAAAGAGATGAGAGGTAGAGATTGTCCCACTCGGCGTGCCAAATTTGTGAACACGAAAATTTCCTGAAACGAAAGAGACAAGAACAACGTGCACAAAATAATATTTGTATTTGATGATTTTGGGTTACAATCTCTCTCTATTTTGATCCTCTGATTCGATCTCCGTAAGGTGTTGATTTATGGATATTTTGTTGATCCAAGGGCCGTGGAGGCTTGATTTTGGATGAACTGTTGGAAGTTTCTTCAAGGACCATGGGCTTGATCTTTGAAGGTAGATTTGAGCGAATCTTCAAGGAGCCGTTGGGGCTTGATCTTAAGGATGAGTGTTTCTTCAAGGGCCGTTGAGGCTTGATCTTGAATAACGGTGATGAGCGGATCTTCAAGGGCTTTTGGGCTTGATCTTGAAGAATAGTGATGAACGGATCTTCAAGGGCTTTTAGGCTTGATCTTGAAAAATGGTGGCTTGTTGATCCAAGGGCCGTCGGGGCTTGATCTTGAATTGGTGGATGATTGTTGGTGTAAAGGGCCGTTGGGGCTTGATCTTGGAAGAACGATGAACAAAGAACGAAGAACACTTTCTTCGAGGGCTGTCAGGGCTTAATCTTGAATTGGTGGATGATTGTTGGTGTAAAGGGTCGTTGGGGCTTGATCTTGGAAGAACGATGAACGAAGAACGAAGAACGAAGAACACTTTCTTCGAGGGCCGTCGGGGCTTGATCTTGAATTGGTGGATGATTGTTGATCCAAAGGGCCGTTGGGGCTTGATCTTGGAAGAATGATGAACGAAGAATGAAGAACGACTTTCTTCAAGGGCTATCGGGGCTTGATCTTGAATCGGTGGATTGTTCTTCAAGGGCCGTTGGGGCTTGATCTTGAAGGAGGATTTGATGAAGAACGAAAAGGGCTTTCTTGATCCTTCGGGATTTGCTTGAGAGCTTCGGAGTTTCAGAGCTTCAGAGCTTCAAGGTGTAATATGAATTCCTCCCTCAAATGAATGAATTAGCCTTCTATTTATAGAAATTTCCAAGGCCTAATTTTGAATATAATATTCCAGATGAAATAAGTCGTTTTTGCCAGGTGTTGACACGTGTCCTGTTTGATGACTTTTCCAACTTATTTCGATTCTTTGTTTAGACACACGCTACGTGTAAAATTTATGTAATACATGAGCGTTGAAACTTTGATTTATCGGTCAACATTTATTTACCGAAATTTCGATGTCTACAACAATCTCTCTCTAATTTGATCCTCTGATTCGATCTCCGTAAGGTGTTGATTTGTGGATGTGCGATTGATCCAAAGGGGCGGTTGGGCTTAATCTAAGGATGAACGTTCTTCAAAGGCCGTGGGCTTGATCTTGAAAGTGGTTTTGAGCGGATCTTCAAGGAGCCGTTGGGGCTTGATCTTGAGGATGAGCGTTTCTTCAAGGGCCGTTGAGGCTTGATCTTGAATAACGGTGATGAACAGATCTTCAAGGGGCTTTTGGGCTTGATGTTGAAGAACGGTGATGAACGGATCTTTAAGGGCTTTTGGGCTTTGATGTTGAAGGACGGTTGGATGTGTGGATTTGTCGACGTTGTTGATCCAAAGGACCGTTGGGGCTTGATCTTAGGATGAACGGATGATGAACGATGAACACTTTCTTCAAGGACCGTCGGGGATTGATCTTGAATTGGTGGAAGTTTTTCAAGGGGCCGTCGGGGCTTGATCTTGAAGGTGGATGATTGTTGATCCAAGGGTCGTCGGGGCTTGATCTTGGAAGAACGATGAACAAAGAACGAAGAAGACTTTCTTGATTCTTCGGGAACCTGGATGCTTGAGAGCTTCGGAGTTTCAGAGCTTCAGAGCTTCAAGGTGTAATATGAATTGGTCCCCTAAATGAATGAAATTGGCTTCTATTTATAAAATTTTCCAAGGCCTAATTTTGAATATAATATTCCAGATGAAATAAGTCGTTTCTGCCAGGTGTTGACAAGTGTCATGTTTGATGACTTTTCCGATGATTCTCGATTTTTTGTTTAGACACACGCTACGTGTAAAATTTATGTAATACATGAGCGTTGAAACTTTGATTTATCGGTCAACATTTATTTACGGAAATTTCGTTGTCTACAAATGCCCCCACTTCAAGGTGCGTTGTATACCTGTGCTTGTCATATGTAGAAGATGTGTTTTGAAGTCCCTTATTGTAGATGTCGATCCAAGGGTCGTTGGGGCTTGATCTTGAATTGGGCTGGAAATTTCTTCAAGGGCCGTTGAGGCTTGTTCTTGAACTTTGTTTGAAATTTCTTCAAGGGCCATCGAGGCTTGATCTTGAAAGTTGAAATTGGACCACAAGGAGCTTCATGTGGTAGATGATCTTTGGCTTTGGTAGTGGATGTATCGGCACGTATTTGTTTTTTTGCACTTGTTAACTTTCCACAGTTTTGATCTTGAACTGGGTTGGAGGATTTTCTGGATTCCTCCAATTTGTTGATTTTCCACAGCTTATTCTTGAATTGGATTTGATTCAAATATGGTGGACGCTTGATCTTGAATCGGACTTGTGATTTCCTCAAGGGCCGTCGAGGCTTGATCTTGAATTTGGCTGGAAGCTTCTTCAAGGGCTGTTAAGGCTTAATTCTTGAAGGTTAACTCGAACGCATGGCAAGCAGGCACGAGGTGAAGGTGACGACTTGTTGCTTTGTTCAATCTTTCTAATTCACACCTGAGCAGTTTGGTTAACGGTATGATCTCCAAGATTGATGGGCTCTTCTTCCAGTTGGTGACTTGATCTTTAAAGATTTGATTCAATGGTGGTGAATTGGCACGTGCAGCCCACAACGCCTAGCGGGTCGACCCAAGAATTTGAGGGTCAAAATGAGTCCTCCACCCAGAGTGATTGCAACCCTGATGATATGAGATACTCTTGCTTCCGAATAAGTAGCGGATGAATCGGCACGTTCTTTGTTGTGCTTGTCTCCACATGCTTCAATGTATCATTTGCCTTATCTATTCTTCTGGCATAATGTGGCATCTTCTCGAGTTCCTCAGCTCAGACTCCTTTTTCTCTCTAATTCTTTAACTCGGACTCATTTTGCTGAGTTGATTGTGTATGCCGCATTTCCTTATTTGTTCTCCAGGCAGATGTGGCATCTTCTCGAGTTCCTCAGCTCAGACTCATTCTGCTGAGTTGATTGTGCAGGCCGCATTCTTCTCTGCTTGTTCCTTCTGCACGTTGTCTCCACATGCTGCAAGGTATCATTTTCACTTGCCTTATCTGTTCTCCAAGCAGATGTGGGAGCTTCTTTGGAAGTACAGCAACATTGGAAGACGAGTACTCGAGAGCAGTGTTAGGTAAGCAATCAGGGAAGGGTTCCAAGCAGTCGGTTCCTTACCCGAGTTTGAGTGGAGGTTCCGGCATATTGCTTTCTTTATCCTATCTTTGCAGGTAAGAACAAGGACAAAGGAAAGGACAGGGAGAACGCATGATATGAGATACTTTTGCTTTCTACCCTGGTGATATGAGATACTTTTGCTTTGGTGTCATTTGTTTGTAGAGGTACCCCAAGGAATAAGGAACACTGAGTGACTCGAGAGGCTTTGTTGGGAAGGCATTCTCGGAGATGAAGAAAGGTTCTGTATGTCTGCCTTGCTATGGAGGGTGAATGTGGACAGTTATAGGAAGTTCTTTAATACCTGTAGAGGTACTATTCGTTCACTCGTGTCGGCAACCAATGCGTGATTGATCAGTATGGCTTCACATGCTTTTTTCTTTATCAGAAATCTTCGACAAATTGTCCGTAATTTCCGCCAAGTTGAGTATGCATGTGACAGGTGTTGACGAGGCTGAAAAAGACTGGCGCCTCTTCGATATCTGGGATCGGCGCTTCGACAAATTACCCGTGATTTTCGCAAAGCTGAGTTTGCGTGTGACGGGTGCTGACGCGTCTGGAAAAGCAAGATGCCTCTCCGATTTCTGAGCTTGCCTCTTCGATTTTTGAATTAGCCTCTTCGAATTCTGAGCTCGCCTCTTCGATCTCTGAAATCTCATCGAGTGCTGATTTTTATAGAGACACGCAGTTCGTTTCAAAGCATACTTGAATTTTCTTTTGTAGAAACTCCCTTCTTGCACTTATAAGATCTTGATTTGTCCGACCTCTTCTTTCTTCAACACCTTTGAAAATGTCTGGACCCTCCGACCGTCGTTTTGATTTGAACCTTGGTGAAGAGGCAATCCCGCCTTCTCCAGACAACATATGACGCCCATCCTTCATATCCCCTACTGGTCCTCTTATCGTTGGAGATTCAGTGATGAAGAATGATATGACCGCTGCGGTGGTGGCCCGGAACCTTGTCATTCCTAAAGATAACAGACTGCTTTCCAAACGGTCTGAT